>NC_047084.1:295433019-295741730 GCF_902459505.1 Geotrypetes seraphini | reverse complement strand
ATAGGCCCTGGAGCCTTAGGTCCCACCTGGGGGCGCGGCCTGAGGCACATGGTCGGGTTGGGCCCATGTGCCTCAGGCCGCGCCCCCAGGTGGGACCTAAGGCTCCAGGGCCTATTCTGATTGGCCCACGCGCCTTAGGCCCCACCAGTAGGCGGAGCTTTAGGACGGATGGGCCAATCCGGCCTCATTCCTTCGTTGGCTGCCTGCCGGACAGGCGGGTTTGGCTCCCGTCTGTCCGGCCAACTTCCAAAGGTACGGGGAAGGGGGGTGGGGGGGTCGTGGGGGTCGGCCAGGGGGGTCGCGGGTCGGCTGGGGGGGCGGTCGGAGGTTCTTGGGGGGGGACGGTCGTTGGGGGGGAGGGGGGTTTGCGTCGAGGGCAGGAGGGCCTGGGATCCCTCCTGCCCGTAATGTAGTGCGGGGTGGGGTTAGGGGGTCGCCGTGGCCAGGAGGGTTTGGGCTCCCTTCTGGCCCAACTACCAAAGGTACGGGGAAGGGGGGTGGGGGCGTCGTGGGGGTCGCCAGGGGGGTCGCGGGTCGGCTGGGGGGGCGGTCGGAGGTTCTTGGGGGGGGGCGGTCGTTGGGGGAGAGGGGGGTTTGCGTCGAGGGCAGGAGGGCCTGGGATCCCTCCTGCCCGTAATGTAGTGCGGGGTGGGGGTAGGGGGTCGCCGTGGCCAGGAGGGTTTGGGCTCCCTCCTGGCCCGATATTGTCGGGGAGTCGGCGGTCCTTCGGTGTGGGGGTGCGAATGGTCCTGCCGGGGGGGGGGGATGAATCGGACGTCGGGGGGGGGTGAACGGAGAGTCGGGACAGCGCACGGAGAGGCGGGGCAGTGCACGGAAGTCAGGGGGGTGAACGGAGAGTCGGGACAGCGCACGGAAAGTCAGGGCAGTGCACGGAAGTCAGGGGGGGTGAACGGAGAGTCGGGACAGCGCACGGAGAGGCGGGGCAGTGCACGGAAGTCAGGGGGGGTGAACGGAGAGTCGGGACAGCGCACGGAGAGGCGGGGCAGTGCACGGAAGTCAGGGGGGGTGAACGGAGAGTCGGGACAGCGCACGGAGAGGCGGGGCAGTGCACGGAAGTCAGGGGGGGGTGAACGGAGAGTCGGGACAGCGCACGGAGAGGCGGGGCAGTGCACGGAAGTCAGGGGGGTGAACGGAGAGTCGGGACAGCGCACGGAGAGGCGGGGCAGTGCACGGAAGTCAGGGGGGGTGAACGGAGAGTCGGGACAGCGCACGGAGAGGCGGGGCAGTGCACGGAAGTCAGGGGGGTGAACGGAGAGTCGGGCAGCATGCGCGGTATAATCGTGAGCGCGTTATACCAAAGTTTTTGTGCTTATCATCGTGATTTCTGCGCGCTATACACGTGTGCGCGTTTTATACGGGTGCGTGTTATTTGCGTGAAAATACGGTAGACCACTGTTTTTCCACCTCTCTTATGTCCTCTAATCCTAACAGCTCTTCTTTCAGGTTCTCTCCCATTTTACTAAAGTCTGTATGTTTGAAATCCAGGACTTTTGAGTTTTGTGTGGCCACCCTCTACTTTAGCTGTTATATCAAACCAAATTGTTTGATGATCACTACTTCCCAGGTGGGCACCCACTCAAACATTAGAGATACTCTCTCCATTTCTGAGCCAGATCCAGAATCGCTTTTTCCTTGTGGGTTCTGTCACCATTTGTCTGAGCAAAGCCTCTTGAAAGTCATCCACAATCTCTGTACTTCTTTCCAATTCTGCTGATGGAACTTTCCAGTCAGCACCTGGCAGATTGAAATCACCCAACAGCAGCACCTCCTCTTTCCTTCCTAACTTTTGGATATCTGCAATCAGATCTGTGAACTGGAAATGCTGTTGCAGAACATAGAATTACAGAAATCTGTGATGCTCCGGGTACATCTGAATATGGAGATATGCCGCTGTGAGATCCAAGGATGCCAGAAACTCTCCTGGAGAGACAGCAGCTATGACTGAGCAAACTGTTGCCATGTGGAAATGAAACGAAAAGCAGTTGACTGACTTTAGATCCAGAATGGGTCTCCAATCCTCCAAGCCTTTCTTTAGCATGATGAAGTATAAGGAGTATCTGCCTAATCCCGATTTGTGTTCCGGAATGGGTCCTATCACTCTAATGTCTAAGAGAAGTTGCAGAGTAATGTGGGACCCTGGACTCCTTTACGGCTGATCTGTCGGAGAGTCTAGAAACAAGTCCGGAGGCAGGCAAAAGAAGGCTTATCTTGTGCCCCACCCAACACCCATTAATTGGATGAAACATGTCCACTCATGGTAAAACTGAGAAAGTCGGCTTCCAATATGAGGAAGCCCCACCTGATGCCATTGAGGCTTTTTAGGCGCATCTGCTGCACAGGAACCTGAGGCATGGGAACGTCTGGAATTGGAACTGTTGTAACGAGGGCAGAAGCCCTGGGAATATCTCTGGGAGGAAAAACCTGTGGATCCCTGACAAAACCTATAAGAGGAACAAAAATTACTACGATCCCCTCCCAATGTCCAGTGAAACTTGTTCACAGGGAGAGAGACTGAGGGCGTTGCTCGGCAACACTGGTCATGAGATCATCCAGACCTTTACCAAAAAGAAGCTGGCCCTGGAAAGGATTACTGCTTAGAGAGACCTTTGAGGCAGCAGCCCCAGCCCAATGGCATTCAAAGAGCCCGGCATGCGGTCACTGCATAAGCAGAGGCCTTACTAAGAACTCGAATCATAAAGTACACCATCCATCAGCAGTGGAGGACAGAAAAGCACCTCCACAGAGGATACACTGCACAATCTGGTATGATAAGCTCTTGCTGTAATGGAAGTGGCTGCCACCGGTCTGAGTCCCAAAGACGCCACTTCAAAAGGCCTTTCAACATAATATCAACCCTATGATCCTGAGAATCTTTAAGCATCACACCCCCATCATTAGGGAGGGCTGTGCGCCTGATAACCTGCTCCATGGCAAAATCTACCTTATGCTGTTCAAAACTTGCTGAAAATCAGGAGCCAGAGGATAAAGCTTAGACATAGCTTTAGAAGGTCGGAAAGAGCTTTCTGAGGTATTCTATTTGTAACTAAACCAAGTAGTGGTGGATGGGATGGAAGAAAGGAAGACAGCACATTATAACGGTACATGACTGAAGCCTGGGAAGTGGAAGGTGGAGAATCCAATTGGAGCTCTGGCAGAACATCAGCATTAAAAAAGTGGACAGAACCATGCTTAAAAACTGCAGACGGGAGGGTCAGCACCCAAATCCAGACCCCTAATCTCTTTCAGAATTACCTATAAAATAGCCCTTTTAGCCTTTAAAATTCAACAGTCAAAATCACCATCCTTCTTGAACAGGCTTCTAATCCCACATGCAACATCCAGGATGCTCAGATCTACAAATCAGCACCTCCTTTCAATTTCATCATTAAAGATTATAAATACAAGGCGCCCAGAAATTTTTTCTGTCATATATGGAATAACTTGCCAACTTACTTGAGAGAAGAAACTACTTTGGAGAGATTTAAAGGCGTCCTCAAAAGCTTTCTGTATATAGATGTTTTTGATTCATAACAAATTTATAACAGACAGACTGTCCCATTCTCTTCATCCACTGTCCTGCCTCTTTAAATACAGTGGTTTTTTAAACAGCATTTAGGCCCTTCCCTAACATTTTGCCCATTTATGCTCTTTTCTTGAAAATTGAATTTCTACCCTTTCCCCCTCCCTTGCAAGTTTGTCTATAGTCTATATTTGTAATCTAAATGTTACGATAGGCCTTGTTTTAAATTGTTAATCATTTATAAATTTTTTATATAAGTGTTTTATCAAATTTTAATAAAACTTGAAACTTGACCCTCAAGGCTGCCAAGGTGAATAGTCCCGACAAGGGTACCAGCCAGATTCAATATAGAAGCAGTGTCAGGAGACAGAAGAGTCATTATCTGCATGGCAACTACTGCAATCGAGGGCTGCCACAGCCAGACAAGATGACTCTGTCACTGGCGCAACAGACCAAGAAAGATCCAATGTGTCTGCTCACTGCATCAAATGAGCGGGATCTGAAGAATGCGTCTTTCCAAGAAGCTGAATAAAATCCAGTGAAAGGGCACACCCCACAACCATGGCAGGGCTCTGTTGAGGCACATGCGCCATGACAAAAGAGACCCCAGATTTGGAACACAGGCGTTTTGCGCCAGATTCCTGAATGGCATCCGGGCAATATATATATATTTTTTTAAATGCATGGACCCAGGCTGGCTCCCTAGCCCTAGCGTATTCAGAGGAGGTGAAGTATGAAGTTCCCGCACCCTCCCCCAGCGAGCTATGGCACATGGTATGAAGTCACTGATCCAGCACCAATCCAGCGCAATCAATGTCCACATTCAATAGATTAGGGGCTGGGATATACATCCCAAATGATTTTTAATCAAATCGAGAGGTTTCAAGGCAGACATGAAAGGTTAGAAAAAAAGATAGTTTTAAAAATCCAAGATGGCCACCGCCACAATGGCAAAAATAAACAAAACTCGAAATTTAAAAAATAGCAATTTGGGGTCTGGGGAGGTGGGGGACCTGAACCATACCCTCAGAAACTGTGAAAAATGATTTTTAAATCATTTAATAAGCCACCCCCAAAGTTCCCATAGGAAATAATGGAGGTTTACTAAGAGTTGTGCAGTGCCTTGCCTGTCAGCAATTTTAACAGTACAAAGGAGGAAAAGGATTTTCTGCCTCAGAAACAGTTCCAAATGGACCAACTTGAAAATCTTCGGACTGCCAGTTGGTCGAACACCGACTGTGATCTCCACCCCACAAATCCTCGTCCATGCAGACGGGGATGGGAAACGCAGCAAGTTCCTTGAAAACCAGGGGGGAGGAGGGGTTCGCTCCAGACGCATACAGCCTGTGCTTAAAAAGGTCACCAGGCAAGCAAACTCCCAAATGAAGGGACACCAAGTCTAAGAAGGGTGGTACACAGCAGGCTGGCCCCACAGACCCACCAGAGTTTCTCTGTGATGCAGCAGTCCGGCTCCATGGGACTGCGTCCTTTCCTCCAACAGGAAACCACCGGAAGGGGTCTCAAGTCACTGAAGCCACTGAACAAACGAACTTTAAGTGAAAAAAATAAGAAAAGAACCAGAGCATCTGCAAAATTCTTCTGCACAGATTGCTTGCAGAAATTGAAACTGGATATGTTTCTATCTCTCAGTCTAAGGGAGAGGAGCATATGCAACTCCCGGATTGTAGGTTGGGATTGAACACCTAGCATATGGAATCCAGAAGGAACGTAATAGAAGAACTATTAAAAAATGCAAGACAAGATAATACTGGTCCCACACAGTACTTACAAACTGAAGAAATGAAACTGAATGCCATGAACAAATAGACATGAACTGAGAGAGCCAGAACTGCAGATAAAGACAGACTGTCTGGTCTTGCGCAGTAGTGGAAGGCGGAAGGCGGGAAAATGCTAGTCTTTCAAAAGCTTCTGGAAGTTTGCTTACAAGTTCTCCGCACCAGGATCTGTCACTTGTATGTGAGAATTTTCCTGCTTGTCCTCAGAGAAAAAGTATGCTACTTCCAATGTCAACAATATACTTTAAAACATCTTAAAAGACAAAACAGGAGGTAAGTGGAGGTAGAACACACAAACAGATAAGAGAACCATCACAGTTTGATAAGCGTGATGAAGAAAAAATTGCAGATACTCATAAAAGGTATACCGTATTTTCACGCAAATAACACGCACCCGTATAAAACGCGCACACGAATATAGCGCGCAGAAATCACGATGATTTGCACAAAAACTTTGATATACCGCGCTCACGGGTATACCGCGCATGCTGCCCGACGCTCCTTTCGCCCGCCCTGACTTTCCGTGCGCTGTCCCGACTCTCCGTTCACCCCCCCTGACTTCCGTGCACTGTCCCCCCTTGAAGGTCTGTCCCCATCCTGAAAGCCTGATGCCCCCCCCCGACGTCCGATACATCCCTCCCCCCCCCCCCGAAGGACCGCCGACTCCCCAACAATATCGGGCCAGGAGGGAGCCCAAATCCTCCTGGCCACGGCGACCCCCTAACCCCACCCCGCACTACATTACGGGCAGGAGGGATCCCAGGCCCTCCTGCCCTCGACGCAAACCCCCCCCCCCCCCAAGAACCTCCGACCGCCCCCCAGCCGACCCGCGATCCCCCTGGCGACCCCCACGACCCCCCCACCCCCCTTACACCGCCGACTTCCCGACAACACCGCCGACTTCCCGACAATATCGGGCCAGAAGGGAGCCCAAACCCTCCTGGCCACGGCGACCCCCTAACCCCACACCGCACTACATTACGGGCAGGAGGGATCCCAGGCCCTCCTGCCCTCGACGCAAACCCCCCTCCCCCCCAAGAACCTCCGACCGCCTCCCAGCCGACCCGCGATCCCCCTGGCGACCCCCACGACCCCCCCACCCCCCTTCCCCGTACCTTTGGTAGTTGGGCCAGAAGGGAGCCCAAACCCTCCTGGCCACGGCGACCCCCTAACCCCACCCCGCACTACATTACGGGCAGGAGGGATCCCAGGCCCTCCTGCCCTCGACGCAAACCCCCCTCCCCCCCAAGACCCTCCGACCGCCCCCCAGCCGACCCGCGATCCCCCTGGCGACCCCCACGACCCCCCCACCCCCCTTCCCCGTACCTTTAGTAGTTGGCCGGACAGACGGGAGCCAAACCCGCCTGTCCGGCAGGCAGCCAACGAAGGAATGAGGCCGGATTGGCCCATCCATCCTAAAGCTCCGCCTACTGGTGGGGCCTAAGGCGCGTGGGCCAATCAGAATGGGCCCTGGAGCCTTAGGTCCCACCTGGGGGCGCGGCCTGAGGCACATGGTCGGGTTGGGCCCATGTGCCTCAGGCCGCGCCCCCAGGTGGGACCTAAGGCTCCAGGGCCTATTCTGATTGGCCCACGCGCCTTAGGCCCCACCAGTAGGCGGAGCTTTAGGATGGATGGGCCAATCCGGCCTCATTCCTTCGTTGGCTGCCTGCCGGACAGGCGGGTTTGGCTCCCGTCTGTCCGGCCAACTACTAAAGGTACGGGGAAGGGGGGTGGGGGGGTCGTGGGGGTCGCCAGGGGGATCGCGGGTCGGCTGGGGGGCGGTCGGAGGTTCTTGGGGGGGAGGGGGGTTTGCGTCGAGGGCAGGAGGGCCTGGGATCCCTCCTGCCCGTAATGTAGTGCGGGGTGGGGTTAGGGGGTCGCCGTGGCCAGGAGGGTTTGGGCTCCCTTCTGGCCCAACTACCAAAGGTACGGGGAAGGGGGGTGGGGGGGTCGTGGGGGTCGCCAGGGGGATCGCGGGTCGGCTGGGAGGCGGTCGGAGGTTCTTGGGGGGGAGGGGGGTTTGCGTCGAGGGCAGGAGGGCCTGGGATCCCTCCTGCCCGTAATGTAGTGCGGTGTGGGGTTAGGGGGTCGCCGTGGCCAGGAGGGTTTGGGCTCCCTTCTGGCCCGATATTGTCGGGAAGTCGGCGGTCGTTCGGGGTGGGGGTGCGAGTGGTCCTGCCGGGGGGGGGGATGTATCGGACGTCGGGGAGGCGGCCGGGCAAGAGGGCTTGGGCTCCCTCTTGCTCCGATCGTGGATGCGGGTGTGGGTGGGAGCGCGTGCGAGCGGTCGTTCGGGGTGGGGGTGCGAGTGGTCCTGCCGGGGGGGGGGGATGTATCGGACGTCGGGGAGTCGGCCGGGCAAGAGGGCTTGGGCTCCCTCTTGCTCCGATCGTGGATGCGGGTGCGGATGGGAGCGCGTGCGAGCGGTCGTTCGGGGTGGGGGTGCGAGCGGTCCTGCTGGGGGGGTGAATCGGGCGTCGGGCGGGGTGGGAACTATGTTTTAAAACTTTGGTATACCGCGCTCACGCATATAACGCGCGAGGGGTATGCGCGGTAGGTAAAAACGCGTATAACGCGCGCGTTATATGCGTGAAAATACGGTACATGTAAATAAGTCCTGCTGCAGCAAGTGCCACTTATGTTAGCCCTCCTTGTGTGTGACTACCTAGTTGCTTCTTCATTTATTATTTTTTTTTTTATTTTCTTTATTGATATTTTGAACTTTATAATGTATACAATTGAAAAATCAGAAAAACTATATGAAAATACATTATTAACATCAGGATTATTACATTAAACAATTTTTAATCCCTTCTTAACCTAATTATAAACAGTAATGATGTATATTATACTATCAATATTATAAAAACGAAAAAAAATTAATTTATTCTTCCAAATAAATATTCCACCCCCCACCCTCCAACCCACCCTGGATGTGCAAAGGAATCTAACATAAAGAAAAAATAATCACTTTATTAAGAATACAGCTAGGCTTTCACCTGTTTCACCTTGAAAAAGGAAGGCATTAATGTACAACTATGGATGTGTTGGGGTTTTGTCTGCCATTTTGCGTATTTCTCATGCCTATATAAATAAAATTAATCTGTGATCGATTATACAAAAGTCATTCCTAGATTATTGATTCTGATCTCCTAAGAGCATCTCTGTGATCACTCTTTCAGCTGCTTGGTAGAATTAATCCAATAATGCTTCAAACTTATGATATGATATTGCGATTTTTAAAACTGATCTTCAAGTTTTAACTAATCAGCAACTGAAAACAAATCTTCAATGCATATGGTACCTTAATATGGTCAGACAGCTGCATGGTGCAATCTTCTGGTTGTTCAGCCAAGTGGATACTGTAGAGATGCTGCAAAAGAGGAAATAAGATTAGTTTCCACTATTAGAACTTTTATTGATATACCACTACTTCCTGTAACATTTTAGACTACTATAATATTCTTTATTTGGGCTGGCCACAAAATCAATGTTGAGCTTTGCAAATGACTCAAATTGATGCTGCCGGACTTACCGTATTTTCACGCAAATAACACGCACCCGTATAAAACGCGCACACGTGTATAGCGCGCAGAAATCACGATGATAAGCACAAAAACTTTGGTATAACGCGCTCACGATTATACCGCGCATGCTGCCCGACTCTCCGTTCACCCCCCTGACTTCCGTGCACTGCCCCGCCTCTCCGTGCGCTGTCCCGACTCTCCGTTCACCCCCCCCTGACTTCCGTGCACTGCCCTGACTTTCCGTGCGCTGTCCCGACTCTCCGTTCACCCCCCCCTGACTTCCGTGCACTGCCCTGACTTTCCGTGCGCTGTCCCGACTCTCCGTTCACCCCCCCTGACTTCCGTGCACTGTCCCCCCTTGAAGGTCTGTCCCCATCCTGAAAGCCTGATGCCCCCCCCGACGTCCGATACATCCCTCCCCCCGAAGGACCGCCGACTCCCCAACAATATCGGGCCAGGAGGGAGCCCAAATCCTCCTGGCCACGGCGACCCCCTAACCCCACCCCGCACTACATTACGGGCAGGAGGGATCCCAGGCCCTCCTGCCCTCGACGCAAACGCCCCTCCCCCCAACGACCGCCCCCCCCCCCCCAAGAACCTCCGACCGCCCCCCAGCCGACCCGCGATCCCCCTGACGACCCCCACGACCCCCCCACCCCCCTTCCCCGTACCTTTGGTAGTTGGGCCAGAAGGGAGCCCAAACCCTCCTGGCCACGGCGACCCCCTAACCCCACCCCGCACTACATTACGGGCAGGAGGGATCCCAGGCCCTCCTGCCCTCGACGCAAACCCCCCTCCCCCCCAACGACCGCCCCCCCCAAGAACCTCCGACCGCCCACCCAGCCGACCCGCGACCCCCCTGGCGACCCCCACGACCCCCCCACCCCCCTTCCCCGTACCTTTGATAGTTGGCCGGACAGACGGGAGCCAAACCCGCCTGTCCGGCAGGCAGCCAACGAAGGAATGAGGCCGGATTGGCCCATCCATCCTAAAGCTCCGCCTACTGGTGGGGCCTAAGGCGCGTGGGCCAATCAGAATAGGCCCTGGAGCCTTAGGTCCCACCTGGGGGCGCGGCCTGAGGCACATGGTCGGGTTGGGCCCATGTGCCTCAGGCCGCGCCCCCAGGTGGGACCTAAGGCTCCAGGGCCTATTCTGATTGGCCCACGCGCCTTAGGTCCCACCAGTAGGCGGAGCTTTAGGATGGATGGGCCAATCCGGCCTCATTCCTTCGTTGGCTGCCTGCCGGACAGGCGGGTTTGGCTCCCGTCTGTCCGGCCAACTACCAAAGGTACGGGGAAGGGGGGTGGGGGGGTCGTGGGGGTCGCCAGGGGGATCGCGGGTCGGCTGGGGGGCGGTCGGAGGTTCTTGGGGGGGGCGGTCGTTGGGGGGGAGGGGGGTTTGCGTCGAGGGCAGGAGGGCCTGGGATCCCTCCTGCCCGTAATGTAGTGCGGGGTGGGGTTAGGGGGTCGCCGTGGCCAGGAGGGTTTGGGCTCCCTTCTGGCCCAACTACCAAAGGTTCGGGGAAGGGGGGTGGGGGGTCGTGGGGGTCGCCAGGGGGGTCGCGGGTCGGCTGGGGGGGGCGGTCGGAGGTTCTTGGGGGGGGGCGATCGTTGGAGGGAGGGGGGTTTGCGTCGAGGGCAGGAGGGCCTGGGATCCCTCCTGCCCGTAATGTAGTGCGGGGTGGGGTTAGGGGGTCGCCGTGGCCAGGAGGGTTTGGGCTCCCTTCTGGCCCGATATTGTCGGGAAGTCGGCGGTCCTTCGGGGTGGGGGTGCGAGTGGTCCTGCCGGGGGGGGGGGGATGTATCGGACGTCGGGGAGTCGGCCGGGCAAGAGGGCTTGGGCTCCCTCTTGCTCCGATCGTGGATGCGGGTGCGGGTGGGAGCGCGTGCGAGCGGTCGTTCGGGATGGGGGTGCGAGCGGTCCTGCTGGGGGGGTGAATCGGGCGTCGGGCGGGGGGTGGGAACTATGTTTTAAAACTTTTGTATACCGCGCTCACGCATGTAGCGCGCGAGGGGTATGCGCGGTAGGTAAAAACGCGTATAACGCGCGCGTTATATGCGTGAAAATACGGTATTACACTTCCTAGATATTCTAACTAGAGAATGACACGGTGACAAAATTCATCACCGTCCCCGTGGATAACCGCGGGAAACCATCTTCATGTCATTCTTTATAGAGAGAGGGAAGAATCAGAGTATAATTGGGCACAACCACTGACCCGCAAGCTTTGCTTTGAAGAATTACATTACATTACATTACATTACATTATGGACTTCTATTCCGCCTATACCTTGCAGTTCAATGCTGGTGTAGAAGGACCGAGGTTGAAATAGACACTAGAAAATGACATGGGATTATTTCCCGCGGTTATCCGCGGGGACGGGAACGGTGATGAATTTTGTCACCATGTCATTCTCTAATTCTAACATATCTTCAACCTTGATTGACCTGTATTGGTTACAGACTACAGAGTTTAAGGTCCCTTTTTTAAACTGAAAGAATGTTAGAAAATACAAAGTAAAGATGTGGACATATAAAAACAAGAAAAGTAAATATACATCTCAAATTGAGAAATAAAGGAAGTCCATCTAGCCCACAAAATGGGAGGAGACCTTCAATTTTTTTTTTTAATTCTTTATTCATTTTTGCATGTTACAAGTGTAGCAGATAAACTCATATGAACTTAAAAATACACACTTGATTAACTCTCATATAATACATTAAGTATAACATTTCATTACAAATTAATATTCTATAATATTTTGAATATTATGTAATAAACCTAATATCTAAAATATTCTTATTAAATAAAAAATCCTCCCCTCCCATCACAATATTACATACAAGTACTATTACAATGAAATTATTGATATAATTATATATTATGAAATAACAAAAATAAAACCCACCCATTTCCCCTCTAATCAAATATCTTATCTTGGGAAAAGTTAATCATTCATTACAAAAATCTGTTAATGGTCCCCAGACCTTCTGAAATTTACCAAAATATCCTTTTTGCATTGCTATTGTACGTTCCATTTTGTATATATGACATACAGAATTCCACCAAAAGTTGTAATTTAACCTGTCATACTTTTTCCAATTATATGTTATTTGCTATATTGCTACTCCAGTCAAAATAAATAAAAGTTTGTTGTTATTTGTTGAGATTTGACTCCTTGCTCTCATTGTTGTTCCAAATAAAATAGTATCATATGTCAAGGCTACCGGATTTTCCAACATCCTATTAATTTGAGGCCAAATTGATTTCCAAAATGATAAAATGAATGGACAATAGAATAAAAGATGATCTAATGTTCCAGCTTCAAGATGACAATGCCATCAAGGAGACCTTCAATTTAAATAGGCAAATATAACTAAGGTAATCAAAAAGAAAATAGATATTTCCTTTACTCTAAGAGTGGTATCATACTAATTACCCCTTAATCTGAATATAATAGTACAAACCAACTAAGTTTTACTACCCTGGAGAAATAATTCTAATTGCAATGGGCCCCAGAAAACTTAACCGTTATCATGAATATATAGGAGACAACAATGAAATTTTTAAAAATATGTTGCTCCCAATTCCACTGCTTTAGGTTTTAAGGCCAAGAAGGCCTTTCTCCTAAGCTGTGTAGCTCTCTATATTGTCAGGGAAGATCAAAACATTATCGCCACAGAATTTCCTCTATCTATTCCTAAAATAAAGTTTCATGATAAGAACTTTATCTACTTCATTTAAACAGGTAAGTAGCTCATGTTTGGATCGTATCTTAGGAATCAAGGAATTTTGTTAAATCAAATGTTTTCAGTAATTGATCAATTCCTTCCTTCCCAGGGAGCCTCTTTTTTTGAGGAATATAATAATGATTGGAAAATATTAAGGCCCTATTTTTAATTACTAAGGCAATATAGGGTACGACACCCCTAATGTCTTTTGGAAGCAATAAAGATATATCATCCAGTCAGATCTTTATGCTCTAAGGCAGTGTCTGTCAAACTGTGTGCCAAGGCACAGTGGTGTGCCCCAAAGAGAATCTAGGTGTGCCACGAGAGATTCCAGAATTTTACTTTATTTTTAAAAATTATCTTCATAAGTATATACTAGAATAGATGACATATACTTCGCATACACAAGTCTGTGAATGTTATGAGCAACTGTGTGCATAAGGATACAACCACCCAGACAAGCATCATTCTTTGATATGATTAGTCCTTGAAAACTAACAGCAAGTAATTTTAGTTTTAGTTTTTATGCAGTAGTTATCCTAACTTGAGCAACAAAGCAATTAAGGTTTTGTTACAGTTTGGATTTCTTATCTTTGCTAACTTGGATTTTCAGCTCTGATAGAAATTAAATTGAGAAAAAGAGAACAACTGCAAATGGTGGATGATGAAATGCATGTTTGTTTGTCGACTATCGAGCAATGTTTTGAGTTAATTTGCCCTCAAAAACAAGCACATCCATTGCATTGATTAGCAATTCTATTCTATCTACTTTAGTTTCACCATTGTTACAATTACCCATGCATAGCTTAAAGCAGTGATTCCCAACCCTGTCCCGGAGGAACACCAGGCCAATCGGGTTTTCAGGTAAGCCCTAATGAATATGCATGAGAGAGATTTGCATATGATGGAAGTGATAGGCATGCAAATTTGCTTCATGCATATTCATTAGGGCTAGCCTGAAAACCCAATTGGCCTGGTGTTCCTCCAGGACAGGGTTGGGAATCACTGGCTTAAAGAACTTAAAAAAAAAATAACTCTCAAGTTAAATTTTTTGTTGGTTTTGCAATTTTATAATTTCAATTATAATGTGCTGCGAAAAACATTTCCTCCGTTTAGTGTGTCATAAAAGCAATTTGCTCCATTTAGGGCTCCTTTCACAAAGCTGCGCTAGGGCCTTAACGCACAGAATAGCGTGCGCTAAATTGCTGCGCGCGCTAGCCACTACCACCTCCTTTTGAATAGGCGGTAGATTTTCGGCTAGTGCGCGCTAGTCCGGTACATGTGTTAAAAACACTAGCACACCTCAGTAAAAGGAGCCCTTAGTGTGCCAGAGCTAAAAAGTTTGAGAGACACTTCTCTAAGGGTGCGCAATGCCCTTCTGGGTATAAGAACCAATTGGTGCAGACTAGGAAGAAAGTTTTCTTTTCCTTGTCCTTAAGGATGATGTCTTAGAATAATTTTACTGTTGAATGCTAAAACATCTGACATCTCCTTTGTTTGGCCAGGCCTTTGGTATTGGTTAAGAATATGTTGGAGGAGAGGCCTAGTGGTAAGAAAAGCTGAGTTTACAGGTTCAAGCCCAGCACCACTCCTTGGGTAAGTCACTTAACCCTCCATTGCTAGTTAGATTGTGAGCCTGCTGGGACAGATGAGGAAAGAGTACCTGATTAGATTGTGAACTAATTGTGAACTGCTCAGATGGCTGGGTGATATATCAAATACCACATATTATTATTATTATTATTATTATGTTCTTATATCCCGCCATACCCAAAGAGTTCTAGGCGGTTTACATCCATTACATTAGGATCCGGTCTGAACCCGGATTTACAAAAATTTTGTCGGAATTGCAGGTAGCGTGGAAGGAAGCAAAGTAGTTTTAGCACAGGTTTATCATAGTTGGGTTAGAAGATAAAATGGAGGGTGTGGGAAACCAGAGGAGGGGGGGGGAGAGGGAGGTGGGGGTGGGGGGGTTGGAGTGTATGCGGGGAGTGAGGATTAAGGGTCTTGTTCGCGGAAGAGGTGTGTTTTGAGAAGTTTTCTGAAGTCTAGGTAGGTCGGGGCCTCTAGCATCATTTGGGCTAGCCAAGGGTTCAGCTTGGCCGCCTGGAAGGCGAAGGTTTTGTCGATGAATCTTTTGAGCTGGCATGATTTTATGGAGGGGAAGGTAAACAACTGGATTCTGCGGGATTTCTTGTTGGTGCAATACATGTTGAAATGTGGGGAGAGGTATTTTGGTGAGAGACCAAATACTGTCTTGTAACAGATGCAGGCGAACTTGAAGAGGACTCGGGATTCGAAGGGTAGCCAGTGCAGTTGGTGGTAGAAGGGGGTGATGTGTTCCCATTTGTTCAGGCCGAAAATTAGGCGGACAGCTGTGTTTTGAATCAGTTTTAGTCTTCTGGTGATTTTCTTTGTGGAGCTTAGGTAAATGATATTGCAATAATCCAGTATGCTGAGGATAGAGGATTGAACTAATAGTCGAAATGCAGTGTCATCGAAGTATTTCTTTATGGTACGGAGTTTCCAGAGTGCTGAAAGGCCTTTCTTGACAGTGAGGTCTGTGTGATTTTCTAGGGATAGATGTTTGTCAAGCGTGACTCCTAGTATTTTTAATGTTTGTTCGAGTGGGAAAACCAATCCTTTCACCTGGATTGTGGTGTCTTTGATTTTGTCTTTGGGGGTGGCTAGAAAGAATTTTGTTTTGTCTGGGTTGAGCTTTAGTTTGAAGGAGAGCATCCAGAGTTCTATCTGGCTGAGTATGCTAGTTATGTAGTTGAGAAGATCCTGGGATAGACTGGTTAGAGGGATGACAATTGTGATGTCATCTGCATAGATGAAGAATTTGAGCTTAAGTTTGTGAAGGAGGTTACTGAGGGAGGCGAGGTAGATATTGAATAGGGTGGGGGATAAGGGGGAGCCTTGTGGTACACCGCAGGAGTTCACCCAGCTGTAGGAGAAGTTGTCATTTTTGTGTACCCTGTAGGATCTGTTTCGTAGGAACCCTTGGAACCAGCTGAGTACCCGGTCGGAGATTCCAATGTGGGCCAGGCATTCCAGGAGAATAGTGTGGTCAACTAGGTCAAACGCACTGCTTAGATCAAATTGTAAGATCAGGGCGCTGGAGCCCCGACTGAAGAGTATGTGCAGGTGGTCTAGTAAGGAGGCGATGATGGTCTCTGTGCTGTGGTCCGTGCGGAAGCCCGATTGATTGTCGCTTAGGATATTGAATTTTTCCAGGTATGCGGAGAGTTCTGCTTTTACTGCCCCTTCCGCGATTTTGGTGAATAGTGGTATGTTAGCTATTGGTCTGTAATTGGAAGGTGCGTTGGAAGAGTCCTTTATGCTTTTTATGATTGGGGTTATTAAGATATGTCCTTGTTCTGGAGGGAAGTTTCCTGCGGATAGTAGGGAGTTGACCCATAGTAGCATGTTAGCTTTGAAGTAGATCGGAGCCGTTTTCATCACATATGGGGGGCAAGTATCTAGTTTGCAGAAGGATTTGGTGTATTTGTTATAATATTTGTTGAAGGTTTTCCAGTCGATTGTGGTAAGTTGGTTCCAGTTTAGGTCGGATCTAGACCCTTGGTCTGGTTTAGCTATGTCGATGTCAGGGAGGATGGGAAAGAGCTCCAGGGGATTGGTCTTGGTGGGTAGTGCTGATCTTAGTTTTAGGATCTTGGAGTTGAAGAAATCCGCTAGGGTGTTGGCGGTTAGTGTTGAATCTTCCTGGTTGTTAGTGAGTGTTTCAATGTTGTAAAGGTTATTGACGAGTTTGAAGAGGTTGCTGCTGTTGGATGTGATGTTTCCAATTAAGTGTGAGTAGAATTTTTTCCGTTTTTCCTTGGTAAGGTTTTTGTAGGTTTTTAGTTTGAGTCTCCAGGCAGTTCTGAGTTCCTGACTTTATCCATAGTCTTTCTGACTTTCTGAGGTCCCTCTTTAACAGTAACAGCTCTGTGTCGAACCATCCCTCCTGATTTGTGGTTCTGATGTGGCGAGTTTTTAAAGGGGCTATTTCATTTAGAATGTTAGTGCTGTCAGTGATCCAGGCGGACATGAGTTGATCTATTTCTTCGTCTTGTTTTATGTGGGTGTCATAGCGAGACCAGAATTCTTCTGGGTCTATCTTTCCTCTAGTAGTGTGGGTTGTGATGTTTCTTGTTTTGTTGTTTCTTGAATGTTTTTGTTGGCAACCCAAGGAAAAGTCGCATAGTCTGTGGTCAGACCATAGGGAGTCTGTCCAGTTGGCTTGTTTCCAGTATATTTTTGGGTCGGTTAGCTCGTTGGAGGAGAATGTGACCAGGTCTAGCTGATGGCCCTTTTGGTGAGTTTTGGTTGGGGGGGGTTTGAAGAAGCCTAGTTGGGAGGTGAGTGACCAGAAGTCGGCAACTTCTGGTTGGTCCGCTTGCTCAAGGTGGATGTTGATGTCTCCGCATAGAAGGTTGTAAGGACTTGTTAGATAATTAGTTAATAAGGAGTCAGCGAGGTCCTCTTTGGCTAGGGACCATTTTTGGGGTGGGATGTAGAATAGAGTGATAGTTAGCGAGGAGGCAAGGGATTTAGAGGTGAGTGAGATGGTTAATATTTCTGCGTTGGGAGAGGATTTGGTGTTGAGTGCCGTACAATTAAGCTGATCTCTGAAGATTATTGCTAGGCCTCCTCCTCTTCCTCGAGTTCTGGCCAGGGAGAGGATCTTGTATCCTGCGGGTAGGCAATCTTTGATTATAATATCCTTGTCTGATAGTAGCCAGGTTTCGGTGAGTAGGATGAAGTCGGGGTTGGTATCCGTCAGCCAGTCTCTGATTAGAATGGCTTTGTTCCTCATGGATCTAATGTTTAGGTAAAAGCCTAGTAGGTTCTGGTGGTTTGGGTGGTTGGCTGGGGCATAGTGGGAGTAGGCCAGTTTTTTTAGTGTTCTAGGTTTTTTTGAGCTGGGTTTGGTGGGTTTGCGGGGGGGTGGAGGATTTGGGAGCCGTATTAGGTGAGAATGTGGGGTGTGGGGTGTGAGCGTGGGTACTTTGGGTTTTGAAGGGCGATATAGGGAGAAGTGGACAGGGATGGTGGTTGTGTGTGATGGGTCAGCAGAGCAGATCCTGAGGGTGATGAGATATAGTAGGAGTAGTGCTACGCATTGAGGGGTGTTTGGCCTTGCCATGGTGACACGCTCGTGGGGGGGGAAGAGCGTGGGGTATGGTAGTAGTCGGAGGGGGGCTGAGGGGGGGATGTGATGCAAAGTTTGGCAGGTTTCAGCGGCGCAGTGGACAATATAAAGCTGAGCCGGTTACAGCGGTGCCAAAGGCGGTACAAAGTTAAGCAGGTTGCAGCAATGCAATAGATCGATGTAAAGTTAAACAGGCTGAACAATTTAAGCGTGTGTGCGCGGTGCAGTAGGCAGTACAGTACAATGTAAACAATGTAAACAGTAGGTAATACAGTACAGAGTTGCGCAGGTTACAGCGGTGTGTTAGGCAGTACAAAGTTAAGCAGGTTGCAGCAATGCAATAGATCGATGTTAAGTTAAACAGGCTGAACAATTTAAGCGTGTGCGCGCGGTGCAGTAGGCAGTACAGTACAATGTAAACAATGTAAGCAGTAGGTAATACAGTAAACAATAAGGCAGTGCAGTACAGTGTTGACTTTTCTGGGTTCTAACGGATGAGGCGGTGCAGTGTAAATAACACTATGTATTGCTGTGATCCAGTTGGGAGGGTCGGACTGACTGGCGTCGCTCGCAGTCGCTTGCAAAGGCGCGTGCTAAGGCGCACGCGCCTTAGACGTGCGCCTTCGACGGCACGCCGAACGGCTGCACGCCGTTGGTGCGGCGGCTTTATTTGTCGGGTTCGGGAGAGGGGCGGAGCTGGGCTCGCACGCTCCTCTCCTGCAGGCTCTCGCTGCCTCGGCTCCCCGCTAGCAGCAGTGCGGGGGCCAAGTGAAGAAGGCCGCTCTCCGGGGGGTGCGGCGGCTTTATTTGTCGGGTTCGGGAGAGGGGTGGAGCTGGGCTCGCACGCTCCTCTCCTGCAGGCTCTCGCTGCCTCGGCTCCCCGCTAGCAGCAGTGCGGGGGCCAAGTGAAGAAGGCCGCTCTCCGGGGGGTGCGGCGGCTTTATTTGTCGGGTTCGGGAGAGGGGCGGAGCTGGGCTCGCACGCTCCTCTCCTGCAGGCTCTCGCTGCCTCGGCTCCCCGCTAGCAGCAGTGCGGGGGCCAAGTGAAGAAGGCCGCTCTCCGGGGGGTGCGGCGGCTTTATTTGTCGGGTTCGCGAGAGGGGCGGAGCTGGGCTCGCACGCTCCTCTCCTGCAGGCTCTCGCTGCCTCGGCTCCCCGCTAGCAGCAGTGCGGGGGCCAAGTGAAGAAGGCCGCTCTCCGGGGGGTGCGGCGGCTTTATTTGTCGGGTTCGGGAGAGGGGCGGAGCTGGGCTCGCACGCTCCTCTCCTGCAGGCTCTCGCTGCCTCGGCAAATAGTTGCATTGACCTCAAGAATGTGCTGTCTTTTATGTTGTATTTTATGTGCCACTTATGTGTGTAATTGTTGTCTGATTGTTTGTTGATTATAAATGTACCCTACCTTGACAGATGTAAAATAATTTCAAAACAGTTACTTTTCCAAAATGGAGGCTATATCCATTAGACAGTTGTACGAACAAAGCATTTTACAATTACAGTGAGAGGTCCAAGGAAATGTATTTCTGTAGGTTTTCTACTTTTATCTTCAAAGTGCAGAGTTTAACATACAATTATTAGATATTGAATCTATAATGGCACTTACAAAAATACTTGGACAGTATGTAGAAGCAGAAATATTTGTCAAGAACTCCTCCAAAGCCAGATTCAGTTACTAAGAGGTTAAATGTGTAAGGATCTATGTTCAAAAATTTATGTCAGCATGTTCAAAATCGCTAAGTATTTTAGAAAAGGGCTAGTAATGTGAAGCTTTTTCTGAACTACACATAGCACTGCCAAAGTAGTAAACACATAACTGCCCTGCACATACAAAATGGGAATAGGTATTTTAGGGGAAAAAACAAATTACAAAAAATAGCATTACTAGGGAACTACTACATCTAATCAGCATTACATACATGTATAAGTGTCAGTTCTGCTACCTAAATGTACAACTGGCTGATTTTAGAAACTTGGTTTTTATGTGGGAAACATGTCCTCCAAAACTCAAATATTTTGCATCCTATACACGTGAGCACAACCAACCCCTCCTCCCCCTAGCTCGCCTTCAAATACCAGGTTCAAATGAAAAGTTAGACAATTGTTATGTGTGATTTGAAGCAGGTATAAATGCAGAAAGAAAATTTCCTGGCCATAGTTATACTGTCATTCTAAAATAGACTTTTGAAGGATTGCACAAACATGTCTCCCTTGAAAATTGTGTGCTGTAACATTAATAGTGAATGGACTATTTCTCCCCCCTTCTACACATAAGTTCATGTAATCCTTTTTCTTCTTCTCTACCCACTATTTTAAGTTCTTGTAAACCGTGTCGAGCTCCATTCTCATGGAGATGATGCGGTATATAAACTTAAGGTTTAGATTAGATTAGATTAGACTGCTGGGCATGATGGACCACTGGTCTGACCCAGCAGCGGCAATTCTTATGTTCTTATGTGATTCCTTAAATTGTCAGTTACCATATATACTTGAATATAAACCTAGTACATCAGCATTAAAAAAGTGGACAGAACTATGCTTAAACTGCAACACCCAGGATGCTCAGATCTACAAATCAGCCCAGAATTTTGGGCCCAAAAATGGGGGTCTGTTTATATTTGAGCCACCTTCCAATGATGGTGCTTTTTTTCCTCCCCTCTCCACCCGATGACCAACACTGTTATCCCCCCACCCCGCCCTCGATGACCAGCACTGCTATCTTCCCCCCATGACCAGCACTTCTATCTTCCCGATGGACTTAACATTATCTCCCCCCCCCCAAAGACTGATATTGCTAATCCCTCGACTCCCCCACCACCACCACCGATGACTGGCATGCCTATCCTCCACTATCCGTTCCCCCCTGCTCCAGACCAACATTACACTTACACTCCCGATGCTCTGGAAGCTGGTGCCAGTGCTCTGGGCTGGGCTGAAGGGCCTTGAGCGTCTGTGCATGCTCAAGACCTGCTGGCTCCTATCCTCTTTGGGATTCTTGAAAGGAGACCAGCAAGCCTTGAACATGCGCAGATGCTCAAGGCTCTTCACCAGCACAGAGTGTCGGCAACTGTTTCTAGAGCATCTGACCTGTAAGCACAATGTTGGTCTGGGGCAGGGGGAGAGGGCAGTAGAGGATAGGAGTGCCAAGCTACTGTTTTTTGATTCTCCAGCACTGCCAGTGGCCTCTGTACTTTTGTTTTGCCGCAGTCCACCCCACTCTGAAGCAACTTCCTGTTTCCGCTTAGGTGGACAGCAACAACGGAATGGTGTAGAGGAGGCCAGCGGGCAGTGCAAGAGAATCACTCACATGCCGGCAACCTCTTTATATCTTTCATGGTGAGGGAGCCTTCAGAACCAGGTGGAAGAACATTTGGTGGAACTGGATAGGAGGGGGGGGAAGAGGGAGGAAGAAAGAAAGAAAGAAGGGACAGATGCTGAATGGGAAGGCAGAGAAAGGAAGGAAGAAAGAAGGGACAGATGCTGAATGGGAAGGCATAGAGTTGGTCGGACACCGACTGTGATTTCCGCCCCCATGGATTCTCTTCCATGCAGCAGGGGAGGAAGGAGATGGTGGCACATGGATGGAGGGAAGTGGAGGAGATGGGGCACATGGATGAAAAAGTGGAAGAGAAGGGAAGAGATGGTGCACATGGACGAGGGAAGTTGGAAGAGATGGTAAGATGGAAGCAGAAAAATGGAAAAAAACTGAATATGGAAATCAGCGTCAAAGAAGGATATAGTGCAAAAAGTGAAGGAGAGGAAAGAAACAGCAAATGCATAAGGAGGCTTTGGAAACAGCATTAAGAGCACAGATGGAATAAGATGACCAGAAAAATAAAATTGCCAGATAACAAAGGTAGGAAAAATGTTTTTATTTTCAATTTAGTGATTAAAATATATCAATTTTGAAAATTTACATCTGTTTTTATATTTTGGACTCTTAGGGAAAAAAATGTATTTCTTTCAATTTCTTTTGTGGTGGACTTGTATTTGAAAAGGGTTGGGTTTGGTTTTTTTTTCTATTTTCTGCATGTGTGACCGAGTCCAGGTGTTCTGGTGGGGATAGAAGTCTAGAAATTTTAGTTGGTGTTGAGGCCCCAAGTAGGAAAATATTTGTTGGCTCTCCTTCAGCTTTTTTGGACTGGTAACAGCCCTAACTGAAAAATTAGTAATTACTTATTGCATGATCCCTAACAAATGATGCTCACATATCCAGATTTCTAACCTTGGTTTATATTCGAGTCTACCTTTTTTCCTCCTTTTTTGGAGGAAAAAGGTTACTTCGATTTATATTCGAGCATACTATATACAGTATGCTATATCTGCATGCCAATTTCCACATATAAATGCACCTTTTAGATTCTAAAATATTCTAATCTTGTCTTACAAATTTATCAGAAAGGAAGATACTAGAGGGAAAAAAATTAAGTGTAATAAACTGGAAAACAAAGTCAAGACTAAAGTGAGGGAGTAAACAGACAGATAGACAAGGGCGACCCGGTCGACATTGTATATCTGGATTTTCAGAAGGCGTTTGACAAGGTTCCGAATGAACAACTACTTTGGAAAATTGCGAGCCATGGAATCGAAGGTGAAATACTCACATGAATTAAAAAGTGGCTGGATCATAGGAAACAGAGAGTGGGGTTAAATGGACAATATTCGGACTGAAAGAGCGTCACCAGTGGGGTGCCGCAGAGCTCAGTGCTTGGACCCGTGCTCTTCAACATCTTTATAAATGATCTAGACATTGGTACGACAAGTGAGGTGATTAAATTTGCGGACGATACAAAATTATTCAGAGTAGTGAAGACACAGGGGGATTGCGAAGATCTGAAACGTGGATAATCAGGCTTGAGGAATGGGCATTAACATGGCAGATGAGGTTTAACATGGATAAGTGTAAAGTGATGCATGTAGGTAACAAAAATCTCATGCACGAATACAGGATGTCCGGGGCAGTACTTGGAGAGACCTCCCAGGAAAGAGATTTGGGAGTTATGATCGACAAGTCAATGAAGCCGTCCACGCAATGTGTGGCGGCGGCAAAAAGGGCAAACAGAATACTAGGAATGATAAAGAAGGGGATCACGAATAGATCAGAGAAGGTTATCATGCTGCTGTACCGGGCCATGGTGCGCCCTCACCTGGAATACTGTGTCCAGCACTGGTCGCCGTACATGAAGGACATGATGCTACTTGAAAGGGTCCAAAGAAGGGCGACTAAGATGGTTAAGGGGTTGGAGGAGTTGCCGTACAGTGAAAGATTCGAGAAACTGAGCTTTTCTCCCTCAAACAGAGGAGACTGAGAGGGGACATGATCGAAACATTCAAGGTACTGAAGGGAATAGACTTAGTAGATAAGGACAGGTTGTTCACCCTCTCCAAGGTAGGGAGAACAAGAGGGCATTCTCTAAAATTGAAAGTTGAATGTAAGAAAGGTCTTCTTCACTCAGAGAGTGGTAGAAAACTGGAACGCTCTTCTGGAGTCTGTCGTAGGGGAAAACACCCTCCAGGGATTCAAGACAAAGTTAGACAAGTTCCTGATGAACCAGAATGTACGCAGGTAGGGCTAGTTTCAGTTAGGGCGCTGGTCTTTGACCAAGGGCTGCCACATGAGCAGACTGCTGGGCACGATGGACCATTGGTCTGACCCAACAGTGGCAATTCTTATGAGCAGATCTAAACTGTTCTAGCTTACCTGCAGGTATAGAAAATCAAAGCATTTGCTTTCCATAGATAGAAGACTATGACTATAGGCTATCCCATGAAATCCCTTCATGCCATACTGAAATACAGTCAAACCTCAGTTTGCAAGTAACGCGGTTTGTGAGTGTTTTGCAAGATGAGCAAAACACTCGAGCAAACTTTAACTCGCAAAATGAGTGTTAACTCGATAAGCGAGCGTGGTCCACCCCCAAACCCTTACTTCCAGCAGACACTACCAACCGAGCGCGGCCCACCCCCAAACCCTTACCTACAGCAGACATCACCGTCTTACCCATGCTGTATCCAGCTCTGCTGGAAACAGGAAGTGCGATCAAAAAAGGATGGAGGTTGGACAATAGCATGGATGCAATGGCGGACTGGGCTCTCAACGTATGACCAAGGTTGGTGGGCTGCTGGCAGCTGGCACAGAGGCCCTGGATCAGCATGGGAGTCGTGGTGAATCCGGCAGGGATGGGCCAGTGCTTGGAGAGTACCGACGGGGCGGCGGTAGCATACAGGGGCTACGCGCACATGAACTGGGCCAACAATGCTATCCAGGGTTGGCGGAGGCGGCAGCCGTGGCCACCATGATACAAGAAGCGCAGCCAGCACCCTGGAGCCAGGGCGCACCATCACCACCTGTACCATTGTTACGACATGCACCATTATGATATGAGTGCCCTGCAGTACAGCCCCCTCTCCGGTTCCCAGAGCTACATGAGCGGCGGTGGAGGCGTCGCTAATGGTAAGTTTTTGGGAGGTCGTTTCCATTAATTCCTATAGGGAAAGTTGCTTTCATATATGAGTGCCTTGGTTTACAAGCATGCTTCTGGAACAAATTATGCTTGCACATCAAAAGTACCACTGTACATATAATTCTACTGAAAATATTTATTCTCTGAAATATGAGCAAATAAAGCTGGTCAGAGAAACAAATACAAGCTATCTAATGACATTCAAAATTTTCCTACTAGTTTTCCAATATATACCTGATAGTATTTAATAGCCTTTGTCAATGGCTCCACATTCACAGTTTCATCCAACTGATCCTTATGCAGCAGGTCAATCAGGAAATCCAGGGAGCGTTCATGGACACTCATCTCAGGATACAGCATTCCCACCTTTTTATAGACTTCCACACTGCATTTACTCAGGGCCCTGAGCAGAGGAGGACATTAAGGTTAGTTCCTCTGCTATCAAGGAAAAAGCACAGTTACTTACCGTAACAAAAGACAGCAGGCAGATATCATCCATAGAGCCTGGTACAGACAGTGAAAGGTGCACCAGCAATGTGAGTTCATAAGCTTTTAGATTGCCTGAACCACGCATGCGCAAGAGCCTTCCCAACCAACGAGGGTTCGCGGGACCTCAGTTCTGTAAGCAAGCTAAGAAACCATCCAGGGGAGGTGGGAGGTATGTGAGAATACCTGCCTGCTGTCTTCGGATAACATCTATTACGGTAAGTAACTGTGCTTTATCCTAGGACAAGCAGGCAACATATTCTCACATGTAGTACTCCCTAGCTTATAGCAATGGGATGGAGGGAGAGTTAGGCATTAAGAAGAAAATAGATTCTGTAATACTGCTTGGCCGAAATGACCATCTCGTCTGGAATAGGATTCTAGATAGTAGTGAGATGTGAAAGTGTGGATGGAGGACCAAATGGCTGCTTTGCAAATTTTATCAATAGAAGTGGATCATAAGAAAGACACTGAGGCTGACATCGCTCAAACTTTGTGCACCGTAACACGTCCCTCGAGTTGCAACCCGGTTTGAGCATAGCAGAAGGAAATACAGGTCGCTAGCCATGTGGAAATAGTCCTCTTGGTGATACAGGTCGACCTAATTTGTTGGGATCAAAGGAGATGAACAGTTGAGGTGAAGTCCTGTGTGGCTTAGTCCTTTGCAGGTAGTATGCCAAGGCACGCTTACAGTCCAATGCATGAAGAGCTGCTTCTCCTGAATGAGAATGAGGCTTTGGAAAGAAGACTGGAAGCACAATGGATTGATTCAGATGAAATTCCGTGACAACTTTTGAAAGGAATTTAGGATGGGTACGAAGAACCACCTTGTTATGGTGAAATACTGTATACAGTGGGTCAGAAGCCAATGCTTGAAGTTCACTGACTCGACGAGCAGAAGTGACAACAATCAAGACAACTACTTTCCAAGTGAGGAACTTGAGATGAGTAGATGCTAGCAGCTCAAAGGGTGGTTTCATCAACTTAGCAAGGATTACATCAAAATCCCAGACAACCGGAGGTGGTTTCAGTGGAGGTTTGGAGTTGAAAAGTACTTTCATAGACCTGAATACTAAAGGATGAGTGGCCAGAGGTTTATCGTTAACAGAAGCATGGAAAGCACTAAAAGCACGGAGGTGGACCCTGACTGAAGTTGTTTTGAGGCTAGAAGTAGAAATATGGAGAAGGTAATCAAGAACTGAAGGAAAAGGATGAAGATTCTTGGTGATGAAGAGAACACCTGGAGGTAAAACATGTCCACTTCTGTTGATAGCACAGCTGGGTAAATGGTTTTCTGGATTTAGCAATAATTGCTTGAACAGGATCAGAGAGATGAAAATCTGTGGAAGTTACACCGAGAGGTACCAAGCTGTCAAGTGTAGAGACTGCAGATTAGGATGCGACATGGATTCGTGACTCTGTGTGAGTAGAGATGGAAAAATCTGTAGTGGAATCGGATCCTTGACAGTCAGCTGAAGTAGAAAAGAGAACCAAGGTTGTCTGGGCCACTGAGGAGCTATCCGGATCATGGTGGCTGATTTTCTCTTGAGTTTGACCAAGGTCTTCAGAATGAGAGGGATTGGTGGAAATGCATGTAGGAATTTGTTCGCCCAATCAAGAAGGAATGTATCTGCCTGGAGGCATTGCAGAGAATATTGTCTGGAGCAAAATAGAGACAGCTTGTGATTGAAGGGAGACACAGGTCTATCTGAGGAGTTCCCCATAACTGGAAGATGTGATGGAGTACTTTGGAGTTGAGAGTCCATTCATGTGGCCGGAGGAATCTGCTGAGCTTGTCAGCCAGGATATTCTGTTTCCCTTGTACATATACAAGTACAGCCTTTAGAAACATGTTGCGAGGAATTGCCCAATTCCAGATGCTGACAAAGGAGGAAGGAACCCATACCCACCTTGTTTGTTGATCAAGTTTCATTAAAAATTTGATGCAAATGTAGTTGTCCGTTCGAACTTATATTCTGCATAATACAATTATCCCCATCACAACCACCAGACATTTTGTGAAGACTCTTGTCGAGGACACTAGGCTGAAAGGGAGAACTTTGTATTGGTAATGCTGATGAGCTATTCGGAAGCGGAGAAATTTCCTGTGGTCTGGATGAATGGAGGTGTGTGTATAAGCCACTTTGAGGTCTACAGAGCATAACCATTCATTTTGATCTAGAAGGGGATATAATGTTGCAATGAAATATTTGTTGAGATTTCGGAAGTTGAGAATTGGACATAGACTTCCCGTCTTCTTTGGAATTAGAAAATACCTGGAATAGAACCCTTGATTTCTCTGGGTAGGAGGAATGCCCTTTATGGCATTGAGTTGTAGCAAAGCGTCTATTTCCTGAAGAAGAAGGGACATCTGCTGAGATGTAAGAGAGGACTCTCTTGGAGGGTAGTTTGGAGGAATGGATTCGAAATGAAAACAATACCCCTCCTCTATGATTTTTAAGACCCATGTATTGCTGGTTATGAGAGTCCATTGTGGGTAAAATGATTGAAGATGACATCCGATGGGAAGAGGAAGAGGCTGTAAAGGTGTTATGTGGTCTATGCTCTCTAGAAGCAGGTCAAAAAGACTGAGCTGGGTTTTGAGTCGTGGATGTTTGTTTCTTCTGGAATTTTTGTTGCCTCTGTCGCTTCTGAGGTGGTAGTTTGGCTGAAGAAGAAGCAGGATTCCATTTGTTATTAGTATAAGAAGATGACTTTTGAGCAGGCTTAGTGGATTGGGACTTCTTGGCTCTGTTAAGAGTATTCCAATTCTGCTCATGCTGAGTAAGTTTTTGTGTGGTAGACTCTTTCTCTTCAAAAAGCTCTTCTCCTGTACTTGGAATATTGACCAAGTGGTCTTGAAGATTGATGTCCATATCAGGAGACTCACAACCAGACCAGCTGTCTTATAGCTATGGCCATAGCAGAAGCTCTGGATGTCAGTTTGAATGCATCAAAAACAGTGTGAACTATGTACTTCCTGGTTTGAATCAGGGCATGAGTAATGTGTTGGAACTCAGGAAGATGAGCTGGTGGAATGTACTGCCCAAATACTGATATCTTTTTCACTAACTGCTTGAAATAAAAGAACATGAAAAAATTGTAGTTCAATATTCTGTTGGATAACATTGAATTTTGATATAATCGACAAACAAACTTGTCCATAGTTCTGCCTTCACGACCTGGAGGAGCTGTGCCATAGACTCTGGAGCTAGACGACTTCTTAAGGGTGGATTCTACCAGCAACGACTGATGTTGGAGTTGCGGCTTATCAAACCCTGGACATGAAATTATTCTGTTGCTTCCTAGGCACAACAGTCACTGATAGTTGAGTCTCCCAATTTTTTAGAAGAGACTCCTTCAAAAGACTGATGTGGCAATTTCAAAAGCTCTTTGGGGGGTCCATCAAAGTCTAATGTCTCCAGAAATTCAGCTCTGGGTTCAATGTCTGCTTCTAATTTTACAGGAAGCTCCTTACCCAATTGCCTGATGTATTTGAGAGACCTTCAGGAGGTGATCTTCTGAAGGTATTCCATAAGACTCAGGCACCGATAAATTAGTCACCCACTCTGAGTCACTGTGATCCGAAAGCAAATCAGTCTTGGTCAAGGTTTGGGGAAACTCTGCGATGACAGTACTGACCTGATGAAGCTGGAGATAGTCAGTACTGTGATGATCTAGCCGACATATACTTTGAAGTGGAATATTTAGATGGAGAACGTCGATGTTAAGAAGGTCATCGATGCTTTGATGAAGAATATTGACATTTCAATGAAGCTTTCCAGTGTCTCAATAAAGACCTTCGATGTCTCAATTCCGAATCTAGATGTGGCAAAAGATGTCAATGCTTCGATGATGACCGATGTTCTGATGAAGAGGATCACCAGCACCGGGAACAAGAGCGTCGATGACTTGAAGAAGCAGAATGACGCTCCAAGGGTGAGCGTCGACAACAACTTGAGGAACGTCGATGCGAAGCAGAGTGACATTTAGGAACAGACTCCTAAAGTAATATCTTGTGGCCTGTGAGAGCTACGCTTGGGCTGGGCTTGTACCAATAAGGTCGGTGTAGACACTGACAATATCTCTGCGCAGTCATCGACCCTTGACCGAATATCCTGCACTGATACCTGAGACTGAGCAGGTACCAATGGTGCAGCAGGGTGTTTAGGGGTGGGAGACCTCAAAGAGGATGAACACCCTGTAGGAGAGACAGCCTATTCTGAAGGAGAATGCCAGCATTGAGGCTTGGCCTGCATCGAGGGACTCGATGTCGAAGAGGCCTGTGATGCCAGCTTGGAAGTGGTCAGCTTCTTAGCAGGCTTACCAGAGACAAGGATGTCCGATGCCGATGCAGGCACCATTGGACTGAGACTTTCCCTCCATAAGTGAACCGAAAATCTTTTCCTGCTGAAGCCAATGGGCCTTCAACTAACACTTCTGAAGAATAGAACAACGAATGCAGGAGTCCACCTGAAGTTCAGGCCCTAAACACTGGATACATCAGTTGTGTGGGTCGGTGATAGAAATATGTCGCCGACACCGAAAGCACTTTTTAAACCCTCTCGATGTCTTCGACATGGATGAGAAAACTTGAGTGGCCAAATTAAACTCAAGTTTTGTATAAGGGGAAAAAAACCCCGCAGCGCAAAACAAGATCCCAGACCTCAAAGAGGACTGAGGTAAAATAAGAAGTGTTTTGGGTTTTTTTAACTAAAGAAAGAAATATGAACCAAACAAAACTTAAAAAAAAAAAAAAGTTGTGAAACTATATTTCACAATTGATCGCGCTGAGGGAAAGCAATGCAGAACTAGAAAACACAACTTCTTCGCTCCGCGGAAAACGAAGAGCTAAGGTATCATGAGCCCTTGTCAGGCGGGAAGGGTTAGGGTTAGGGTGCAGTGCAGACAGTCTAAAAGCTTATGAACTCTTAAAGTGCTGATGAACTTTTCACTGTCCGTACCAGGCTCCATAGATGACGTCACCCACATGTGAGAATATGCTGCCTGCTTGTCCTAGGATAAACATACTTCAAATACAAACAAGTGTTAAAAAATTATATTAATTAGAACTAGTCTGACCTAGTTCTAATTGTGCAAGATCATTACAAGTATGTTTAAAACCTACTATACCACCAGGCTTAAGCAGATCATAGCATAAGAACATAAAGACTATTCATACTGGATCAGACCAATGGTCTATCTAGCCAAGTATCCTGTTAATCCAGGTCAGTGCTGTGAACAAGGCTGCTCTGCATTTCATATTCTGCTCTTTTCACTGGTTTTCAGCATTATATCTGCTTAATTTCTCTTCTCATCCCTGTTTCTTACTAAAAAAACAAAACAAAAAATAAACCCTTCTCTTTCTTCTGTTAAATCTTATTTCCTCTTCCTCTTCCTCTTCATAGGAAAAAGGGTAAGACTTTGTTAACTCTAATTAAATCCTGGTGCCTATGGTTCAGAGTGACTAAAGTAGGGAAAATCCTGTTATAAATCCTGTGTTTTAGGGTAGCCACTGATTTGTTATAGAACCTGCATTTTTGTTTAAAATACTGTGTTTTAGGTGGTATAGAGCCTATATTTCTGTCTTACTAGTATTCAGCCATTGTTTTCTGCTGATTAGGTGGAGAAGGGAGGGGCTCTGTTTTACTTCTAAGGTTAACTGCATTATCTTTGGGACAGTGCTGTGAACAAGGCTGCCCTGTGAACTTCAATAAGATAAGTTGCTCTGCATTTCATATTCTGCTCTTTTCACTGGTTTTCAGCATTATATCTGCTTAATTTCTCTTCTCATCCCTGTTTCTAACTAAAAAAAAAAAAAAAGCACAAAAAATAAACCCTTCTCTTTCCTCTGTTAAATCTTGTTTTCTCTTTCCCTTCATAGGAATAAGGGTAAGACTTATAGTCCCACCAACCCCAGGGACCACTATTCATATATAGAGACCCATATAATCAGGACTACTCAAATCAAGTCACTTCACAACCAATCAAGATGACCTTTATTCTATGCAATCACTGTGGTGCTTTAATTCCAAGACATACTATTTGGAGGCTTAAGGCTTGCCCCATCTGTCATCAACTTGCCAGTATTAAGGAGGAGCTCTGCATACTTAAACAGGAATTGAATACAATTAAAGCAGCTTCCATCACTCCACAAAATCATACCAACTTACCACCTCTACCTCAAAGAATAAAACAGCCCAGGAATAAATGGGTCACAGTAGGCTCAGGAAGACTGCGACATGTAACACAGAAACATCCACCTTCACTAATATTAACGCTACAGAATTCCTTCGCTCCACTAGTGCACTGCGATTCTCAAGAAAACAGAAGGGAGGTAGGACTGGAACCAATGAAGGTAACTCAAGAGAACAAGCGCGCCCTAAACACAAATAAAAAAGCCAAAAACAGAAAACTATTACTATTGGGGGATTCCATCATCAGAGGCATTAACCTTGGAACACAGGGCGAGGAGACCAAAATAGTGAAATGTCTTCCAGGATCCTCAGCTACCAGGAGTTCCAGGCAAATACTGACTATAATTAAGGAAGAAACTAAGGATTTTAACACTGATGTTGTTATCCATCTGGGAACAAATGACCTGGCCAACAACTCCACATTTGCAGCACAGAAAGCTTTTCGGGAGCTTGGTGAGGGCGTGACACCTTTTGTAAAGACTTTAGCTTTTTCTGAAATACTGCCTGCATATGGAAAAGGAAAGCAAAGAGTGAAAAACACAGAGGACTTTAATAGATGGCTCAAAGCCTGGTGTCATCAAGAAGGCTTCAGGTATATAGGAGGATGGGGAAATACATGGAAGGACAAGAAGCTATTTTGCACTGATGGGCTACATATTACTACAGCAGGAAAAAGAAACCTTGCAGAGAAATTTAGACAATATTTTTCTAGGCATTTAAACTAGAAGGTGGGGGTGGTGTATGTACGAAGGACAATTATAGAGACCACCCCCGGCAAAAGAAAAGATGTGATAGTAGTAAAGACTGCAACATAAGCAATATCAACAACTCATTTCTTAGTTTTGCAACGGAAAGTGAAACGACACAAAAATCTATACGAAAAAGGAGATTATCGCTGAAAAATAGCTGGAAAGCGATGACCACAAATGCTCACAGTCTAAGCAACAAAGTTCATGATCTGCAAGCCCTGATGTTAGAGGTGGATCTAGATATTGTCGTTATCACAGAGACATGGTTCAGTGAATCACATGGATGGGATGCAAACATACCGGGATATAATCTTTTTAGGAAGGACAGAGATGGTCATAAAGGTGGAGGAGTAGCTCTCTATGTAAAGATCAATATCCAAGCGACCAAAATGTAAAGGACCTGGGGAGAGGAAGAAGCGATATGGATTGCTCTGAAAAGAGAAGATGGAACTTCTATCTACGTGGGTGTAGTCTACAGACCTCCGATTCAATCGCAGCAAATTGATAAGGATTTGATTGAGGATATCCAAAAGTTTGGAAGGAAAGAGGAGGTTCTGCTGTTGGGAGATTTCAACCTGCCAGATGTGGACTGGAATGTTCCGTCTGCTGAATTGGAAAGAAGTAGGGAGATAGTGGATGCCTTTCAAGAGGCTCTGCTCAGACAAATGGTGACGGAACCCACAAGGGAAAAAGCGATATTGGATCTGGTCCTCACAAATGGAGAGAGTATCTCTAATGTTCGAGTGGGTGCTCACCTGGGAAGTAAAGATCATCAAACGGTTTGGTTTGATGTAATGGCTAAAGTGGGGAGCGGCCGCACGATACTTAAAGTCCTAGATTTCAAACGTACGGACTTTAATGCAATGGGAAAGTACCTGAAGAAAGAGCTGTTAGGATGGGAGGACATAAGAGAAGTGGAAAGACAGTGGTCTAAGCTGAAAGCAGCGATAAAAATGGCTACGGATCTTTATGTGAAGAAAATCAATAAAAACAAGAGAAAAAGGAAGCCGATATGGTTCTCCAACCTAGTGGCTGAGAAAATAAAGGCGAAAGAGTTGGCGTTCATGAAATATAAAAAAACCCAAGAAGCGGAGAGCAGAAAGGACTACAGGGTGAAACTGAAAGAAGCCAAGAGAGAGATACGTTTGGCAAAGGCACAGGCGGAAGAACAAATGGCTAAAAATGTAAAAAAGGGAGATAAAAATCTTTTCAGATATATTAGTGAAAGGAGGAAGATAAAAAATGGAATTACTAGGCTAAAAGATGCTGGGAACCAATATGTGGAGAGTGATGAGGAGAAAGCAAATGTGCTAAACAAATACTTCTGTTCTGTGTTCACAGAAGAAAATCCTGGAGAAGGATCGAGATTGTCTGGCAAAGTTACATGAGAAAATGGAGTAGATTCTGCGCCGTTCACGGAGAAGGGTGTTTATGAGCAACTTGAAAAACTGAAGGTGGATCCATCCCAGGATACTAAGGGAGCTCAGAGAGGTTTTGGCGAGTCCTATTAAAGACTTGTTCAACAAATCTCTGGAGACGGGAGTGATTCCTGGGGATTGGAGGAGAGCGGATGTGGTCCCTATTCATAAAAGTGGTCACAGGGATGAAGCAGGAAACTACAGGCCGGTGAGCCTCACTTCAGTTGTTGGAAAAATAATAGAAGTGTTGCTGAAAGAAAGGATAGTGTACTTCCTTGAATCTAATGGGTTACAGGATCCGAGGCAACATGGCTTTACAAAAGGTAAATCGTGCTAAACGAACCTGATTGAATTTTTTGATTGGGTGACCAGAGAGCTGGATCGAGGACATATGCTAGATGTAATTTACTTGGATTTCAGCCTCATAGGAGGCTGTTGAACAAACTTGAAGGGCTGAAGTTAGGACCCAAAGTGGTGAACTGGGTCAGAAACTGGCTGTCGGACAGATGCCAGAGGGTGGTGGTTAATGGAAGTCGCTCGAAGGAAGGAAAGGTGACTAGTGCAGTCCCTCAGGGTTCGGTGCTGGGGCCAATCTTGTTCAATATGTTTGTGAGTGACATTGCTGAAGGGTTAGAAGGAAAAGTGTGCCTTTTTGCAGATGATACCAAGATTTGTAACAGAGTAGACACCGAAGAGGGAGTGGAAAATATGAAAAAGGATCTGCAAAAGTTAGAGGAATGGTCTAATGCCTGGCAACTAAAATTCAATGCAAAGAAATGCAGAGTAATGCATTTGGGGATTAATAATAGGAAGGAACCGTATATGCTGGGAGGAGAGAAGCTGATATGCACAGACGGGGAGAGGGACCTTGGGGTTATAGTGTCCGAAGATCTAAAGGCGAAAAAACAGTGTGACAAGGCAGTGGCTGCTGCCAGAAGGATGCTGGGCTGTATAAAGAGAGGCGTAGTCAGTAGAAGGAAGAAGGTGTTGATGCCCCTGTACAGGTCATTGGTAAGGCCCCACTTGGAGTATTGTGCTCAGTTTTGGAGACAGTATCTGGCGAAAGACTTAAGAAGACTTGAGGCGGTCCAGAGGAGGGCGACAAAAATGATAGGAGGCTTGTGCCAGAAGACGTATGAGGAGAGACTGGAAGCCCTGAATATGTATACCCTGCCTAGAGGAAAGGAGAGACAGGGGAGATATGATTCAGACGTTCAAATACTTGAAGGGTATTAACGTAGAACAAAATCTTTTCCAGAGAAAGGAAAATGGTAAAACCAGAGGACATAATTTGAGGTTGAGGGGTGGTAGATTCAGGGGCAATGTTAGGAAATTCTACTTTACAGAGAGGATGCCTGGAATGCGCTCCCGAGAGAGGTGGTGGAAAGTAAAACTGTGACTGAGTTCAAAGAAGCGTGGGATGAACACAGAAGATTTAAAATCAGAAAATAATATTAAATATTGAACTAGGCCAGTACTGGGCAGACTTGCACGGTCTGTGTCTGTGTATGGCCGTTTGGTGGAGGATGGGCTGGGGAGGGCTTCAATGGCTGGGAGGGTGTAGATCAGGGATCTCAAAGTCCCTCCTTGAGGGCCGCAATCCAGTCGGGTTTTCAGGATTTCCCCAATGAATATGCATTGAAAGCAATGAATGCATATAGATCTCATGCGTATTCATTGGGGAAATCCTGAAAACCCGACTGGATTGCGGTCCTCAAGGAGGGACTTTGAGACCCCTGGTGTCGATGGACTGGAGTAAGTCTTAACAGAGATTTCGGCAGTTGGAACCCAAGCACAGTACCGGGTAAAGCTTTGGATTCTTGCCCAGAAATAGCTAAGAAGAAAAAATAAAAATAAAAATTTAAATTGAATCAGGTTGGGCAGACTGGATGGACCATTCGGGTCTTTATCTGCCGTCATCTACTATGTTACTATGTTACAAGTACCTGGCAGAAACCCCAAATAGTAGCAACCATACTACCAATCCCATGGCAAGCAGTGGCTTCCCCTATGTCTGTCTCAATAGCAGACTATGGATTTTTCCTCCAGGAACTTGTCCAAACTTAAAAAAAAAAACCTCAGCTACACTAACTGCTGTTACCACATCCTCCAGCAATGAGTTCCAGAGCTTAACTATTCTTTGAGTGAAAAACATATTTCCTCCTATTTGTTTTAAAAGCATTTTCATGCAACTTCATAGAGTGTCCCCTAATCTTTGTACTTTCTGAAAAAGTAAAATAACAAAACACCCCTCAATGTAGTTATTGTGAAAGAAGCCTTTGTATGTTCTACCCTTCCTCTTATCAACATCTCCCTACAATTAGGTTCAGTGCCCACAAACAGGAGATCAGCAATTATCATACCAATCTTTTTTAAAAAAACACATTTGACCCTAGCATGCCTAACAACTTTAGCACAGTCTCCAACCTACCCTTTATCTCCATGATCCTGGAAAAAGCTGTACTCAACCAACTCCACTCCTACATTGACAAGCAAGGAGCCCTATTCTCCTTCCATTTGGGATTCATGAAATTCTATAATACTTTTTTTTTCCTTTTTTTAATAATCTTTATTCATTTTTATATCTTATAACAAGTGTAACAATAAATGACATTTGAAATTGAATACATCACTTGAATTTCTATCATATTCAACATTAGTTAGATTGTGAGCCTTTGGGACAGTTAGGGAATTTTCCAAGTACCTATCTTATTTATTTTTATCTATTGTATCTTTTTAATGCATCATTTTTGTAAATCGCTTAGAAACCTCACGGTTATTAGTGGTATATAAGAATTAAATTAAATTAAATTAAAATTAAATCATAAAATTTAACCACCTCCCTACCGTATATCATATAAAATTTTCTTTCCTATTGATCTGAACATTTAATAAAAATTCAGAACTCCCCCCCCACTCCCTCATTTGCAATGGTATCTATTCATTACAATAATTTGTCAATGGTCCCAGATCTCTTTAAATTTCTTATAATTTCCTTTTTGTATGGCTATTGTTCTTTCCATTTTATTGGAAATTCTATAATACTGAAACCGTCCTTCTAGACCAGTGGTTCCCAAACCTGTCCTGTAGGACCCCAGACCAGTCAGGTTTTCAAGATAGCCCTAATGAATATGCATGGAGCAGATCTGCATTCCTGACATCGCCATTATATACAAATCTCTGTCATGCATATTCATTAGGGCTATCTTGAAAACCCGACTGGCCTGGGGGTCCTCCAGGACAGGTTTGGGAACCACTGTTCTAGACATCATCGACAACTGCTGGAAACTTATGGATAAGGGTAACAATGTCTTTTTAGTGCTACTGGATCTCAAAGCAACCTTCAACACCACTGGCCTCATTACACGACTCTCCAAAATCGGCATTCAAGACATTGCATTACACTAGTTCACTTCCTTCCTGAGTAAGAGATTCCAAAGCATACTACTCAACACTGCCCTATCAAAACCAATCAAAAGTGGTGTTCCTCAGGGGGCTCTACTATCCCTTCTACTATTTAACTTCTACATTAGACCTGTCATAACTCACAAATACTATTTAACTTCTACATTAGACCTGTCATAACTCACAAATTCCAAATCCAGATTCATTCCTTCATTGATGACATATAACTATACCTCCCACTGGGAGTAAACCGTGACTCCCAGATCATGAAACGTCTGAACTGCCTCTCAGAAATCAAAAACTGGATGTCCATAAACAAACTACAACTAAATACCTCTAAAACAGAATTCCTTTGGATCCACAAAGAGTACTGCACCTACACCTGTCCCTCTCTTCTCTGGGAATCAACTACCATAACTGTAAAAGACCAAGCACTCTAACCTATCATTTTCCAACCATATTTCTCAAGTGGTCTTTTCCTCATTCTATTATCTCTGGCAACTCTGAAAAATAAGGAACTACTTCTCCGAACATGACTTTACCCAACTTCTCTATGCCTTCGTCTTCTCCCGAATGGACTACTGCAATGCACTATTCATCAGACTGACAGCAAAGATTATGCAATGTCTTCAACATGTATAAAATGCAGCAATCCAACTTCTAAACTTTAACATATATGACCCCATCTCCCAGGCTCTCATCAAACCACTAGCTACCCATAGTCAAACCCTGTGACTTTAAGGGCTTGATGCTAGCATACAAGTCCTTGCACAACATGGAGCCCGGCTACACATGTCAGCTAAGCTTCTTCCATATTTCCCAAACAGACCGCTCCGCTACTAGGAGGAAACACATTACAAAATACCGCCTGGTCGTGCCATTCAAGAACGCCAGACGATGATCCTACTTCCAATTTCATACCAAGCTACTGGAATCAACTGGCCCCACAGATCATATCCCAAGAAGGGCTCTTGAACTTTAGGAAAGCAATAAAAACTTACCTCTTCACCTAATCTCCTGCCTAATGCCATACGGTTTAAAAAGAAATGCATACTAATTGTATGTTGCACTAGATCCTCTGTATATGTCAATTTAGGATGAACACACAGAGGGGGGCATAATAAAAAATGTGCCTAAATCTGAGGTTGGACGTTTTGTGCAAAATGTCCACAAACCCAGCAGAAAAAAAGTCAATTTTCACAGCTGCCAAACGTCTATCATATATTTTTGAAAATGAGCAAGGTATAAGTTTTGGTCCTTTGGATGTCTATCTTTTTTGCCCATTTTCAAAAATAAAAATATCCATGCAAAAAACGTACAAAAGCAAGTTTTGTAGATGTACAGACCAACTACCTTTTCTGATCGCAGCAGAAGAAATCCCCATCAGCGGAGCCAGTTTCAGGGGATTCCTGGCACTCAGCTGATAGAGATTCCCCCCTGCCAGGATCAGTTGATGGGGATTCCCCCTGCCAGGATCAGTTGAAGAGAAGTTCCTTGGCCAAGCCTAATTTTTGCCATTTGTTAGGGATTTGAAATAGGGTAAGACAGAAATATATAAGGACTCTGGGAGTCTCTTATCTTCTATTAGATTTGAACCCACTTTCAGGAATTACGGGAATTATATCAGCTACTTTCCGGGGATATTTTCCCCTACTTGCAAGTCAAATATTTCATTTCCAGTCAGGGATGGCTCCGGGAAGACCCTGATGATACAGAAAAATTTTTTAACAATCGTTTATTTATGAAATTCACATTTATGTTATCTTGGGAAGTAAATATGGGTATAGAGCTTATTAGATCTGAGTGTTTCTTGAGGTCTCCAAATCTTCTAGGTGTGTTCTGATCAAGGAAAATTCTTACACACTGGTATTATACTCCAGATCAAAATTAAGAATCTGCTACTGATGTATGCTTGGGCACACTTATGTTGTTGGATCCTTGGGTGCATTTATTGGGTTTACATAATAAGCGAGGACGTCGATGTCAAGTGCGCTTCAAGAGACTTTGTTTTGCAGCTGCTAAAAGTGTTATTGTGCAAAAATGGAAACAATCAAGTGGTCCGTCACTTTTGAACTGGAAAATTGACTGATAAATATCATGGTTGTTTTGACCCCTCACACAATCTTTGGACCCAACTGGACCTGATTATGCATAAATAATATGGGATTTGGTGGTGTAATAATGATGTTTCTCATGCTAGAATATCTGCTGACTTGTACTGTACAAAGTATATGTTCTGTATCTTGTTTGGGAAGGGGTACGGAGGGAAGGTTGGAGAGAGGGAGGGAGGGGAGGTGGGAGAGTGTGATAAAATTAAGTCACAGTTTTTCTGATTAACCTCTAAACAAAAAAAATTGGGAGATGGAGAAAATGAGGGGGGAGACTCAGTTGTCCAAGTGTGGCACCCCCGAAGTCGGACGGACCCCCGAAAGAGTCCCCCCAAACTCTATCCGGATAGCAAAAAAAAAATAACAATAAAGGCCACTAATCAGATCCAACAGGTCCTAACTAACAAGAGGAAAGACTGCACAGGCTTACCACCTCCACCTGCTGGAGACTGAGAACAGACTGATTGTAGATGGGACTGCACAGCCCACTTGTTCTGCCAAAAAGTCAATGTGTTCTCAGTCTCCACCTGCTGGCAGAGGAGCATAAACACATCAGTCTGTGCTGGTCTGGAGGGGCGATAAAGAATAGCTCTTAGAAATCAGGAGCCAGCAGATACAACCCACAAGGGACCTTCTGCAGTCTCACAATGCTCCTTTAACATCATTGTAATTCTGGATGCAGAAAAGAGGTGGTCTGAGACTTAAAGCTGCTTATGACAAAGTACTAAGCAGTGCAGGTCTGACCCCCAGATGGCACAGAAGTGCCCCGCTAGCCCATATAGGCTTCAACCAAACCCTGACAAAATCAGGGGTAAATTCCTAAACAGGATGCCCTAGAGATACCTGCAGGACTCCCCTTGTCTCCTTGTGGGCTCAAAGGTGTCTGCATGTCACCGAAGATCCTGAGTCACTATCTGAGGCTCCAGGGGGTACATTTTCCTCAAGAAATGGGTCACCTATGACTACATCGCCCTCGAGGGGCCAACGGAGGCTAACCTCAAAGCTACTGCCCCCCCCCTAAGCAGATGGATCAAGGATGTTCCTCAGTCAGCTAACCAACACAAATCTGGCATGAATTAGGGCAAAACAGCCTGAGGAGTCTATCTCTAACAATTTTATTCAAAATCAAGGTATTTTTGAGGCAGATAGAGGCTTTTAAAATCAGACTAAAAAAATCCAAGATGGCCACCGCTGCAGTGTTTTGGCATCTAAAAATGGCCTGGAAGTGCTGAATAAAAGTTTTTAAAATGTTGGAAAGAGGTTTCTGGAGGCAGGGGACCCAAATCCAAGCCCCCCCACTGAAATCCCCCAAAACGCAATTAACCCCCCCACCACCAAATGTCTTCCATAAACTACAATACACAGTACTCACAGTTCTGCTGATACTGTGCCTGCTTCAGCTGAAACAGCAGCAGGAAAATGGTGAAGGCCACTGCTTCAGATAAGCATGTAAAAATAGTTCCACATGCTTGCTTCTTCAGGCTGCCAGTCAGATTGTGTTACAGCCTGAGATCCCAGACTACTACAGCTCCTCAGGTGTCTTTGTGAGGTAGGGAGAGACACAGCTGGTAACCGATAAAGTCCTTAGGCCCGACATGGATGCCACATAGCTTGCGCTTCAGGTTCAGACCAGGAGCAAGCACCACTACTAAGGGAACAGACACCAAACTATCAAAAGTGTTAGTGCAGGCTGGCAAGGTAGGTACCCCAATAAAAGGGTTGCCCTCCCAACTATACAGACCTCTGACAGAGTTTACCTTCACTCAGGCAGAACTGTCCCAGGGAACCTAGGGAACCTCTACAGCACCGAGAAGCCTCTAAAAATGAGACCATAATGCCTGAAAATAAATTGAGCAAAGCAGATCAGAAAAAATCTTCAACTTGTGTGTACAAGGAGAAAACTTGAGGAGCAGAGCACAATGCAGAGATAGGGGAGGCGGAGCCAAAAAATGTAGATGCCTTCTACACAAACTCGCAAGCAGAGGCGAATAACCCACTGGGTCAAGACTCATAATTCCTTTTGCAATTGGTATGATTTTTATGTGCCATCATTTTCTATGTTTCTTTGTTTATTTCAGTGTCCACATTTTTAATCAATGAGGCAAACAGAATGTCAGGGAATATTTAAAAAATCCTGGAGAATATCACTAAAATATCATAATACTTTTATTTAGATTTATTGTGCAACCAAACTAAGTGCTATGTGCAGTTCTAGTCAACCCATATTATAATATTATAGGATAACTAAAAAAGATAAACATACGGAGAGCAAAATTGTTATCAAGAAAAACTAAACAGGTCTGGGCTCTTCAGCCAGGAGATGAGATGCAATGTAACAGAAGCCATAAAATTAGGGAAAGGGAATGGGACTTGTATAAGGCCTTTTTTGTAGTTATACAACCACACTCAAAGTGATTTACAGTCAGGTACTTCAAGTATTTTCTCTATCTGCCTTGGTGGGCTCACAATCTATCTAATGTACCTGGGGAAATGGAGGATTAAGTGACTTGCAGAGGATCACAGGAAGCAGCATGGGGTTTGAACTCATAACCTCAGGGTGCTGGGGCTGTAGCTCTAACCTCTATGCCACACTCTCCTCCTTAGGAGTAAGGTGGAACATGTAAGAAATTAAAATACTACTACTTTCCTGGACTGTCCCTTGGATCTAACAAGTAACAGATTTAAAACAAATTGAAGAAAGTATTTTTTAAATTAATTTACAATTAAGCAACGGAATTTGTTTGTAGAGGATGCTGTCAAAGCATCTAGTACAGATGGCTTTAAAATGGATGGACAAGTTCCTGGAGGAGTTTTAATAGCAATTATAAGCCATACAGACTTAGGGAAAGCCACCACTTCTCCCTGGAAGTGAGCAACAAAGAATGGATCTACTTTGGAGTTTGGGTGCTTTCTAGTGAGCTGTATTGGCTACTGTTGAAGACGGAATGCTGGACAAATTCAGTCTTTGGTCTGATCCAGCATAACATATTTTATGTTCTTAGTCATAAGGTAAGGATGTTCATGACAAATACTCACTGCTCATATTTGTGTAGTGTGGTCTGTAGGAGGCTGAGTGAATATACAAGCCCAGCTGCAAAGCTCAACTGCTCTCCAGGTGCTCCACGAAGTCCAGTCCGTTCTCCAAAACTCCCATTCAGATCAAACTTCTCTTGAGCCTGGTTACTGATCATTTCAGCCTATGAAAGATAAACTGCATTCATAAACCATATACATTACACTGTTTTTTCTTGAGCAGCTCAGTTTTTATGACAAAATTCAGCAAAACTGCTTACCCATTAACAACTACTTGAGGAAAAAAGGATATCGGTCCTTACATATGGGTGAAATTATTAGGCAACATGAGTGATATATAACTATAAAGCTGGGTGAGATGATGTTGAGGTCCCATGACAGTTGGAGGTTTCCAGAAAAGAAGGCAGTAGTTGGCTAACAAGATCCAACATTGAAAAACTTATAACAGCATGTCAATGAGAAGAATAAAACTCATCTTTATTCACTATCTTGCTCCGGGTTGTTAAAAGCAAATGCCCGATGTGGCCATGTTTTGCATGGGGCTGCTTCAGGGGCATATAAAATGCCAATTGGTGCTAAAATCCAACTCTGTCCAACTTATAGAATCAGCATCTCCAAACCAAGTTGGGATTTTTTACACCAATTGGTATGTTATATGCCCCTGATGAAGCCCCATGCGAAACATGGCCACATTGAGCATTTGCTTTTAATAGCCTGTAGCAAGATCTAGTGAATAAAGATAAAACTTTTCTTATCAGCTTGCTGTTATTTTTTCCCCACAGTTGGAGGGTTGACATCAACAACAAATCTCTCAAGAAGCAAACTAGAGACTATACAGAGATGGGCTTACTTACTGCTAAGCACTGATTACACCAAGGTGAACCCTTATAAAGTTAACATAAGAACATAAGAATTGCCGCTGCTGGGTCAGACCAGTGGTCCATCCTGCTCAGCAGTCCGCTCAAGCGGCGGACCCCAGGCCAAAGATCAGTGCTCTAAATGAGTCCAGCCTAACCTGCGTACGTCCCAGTTTAGCAGGAACTTATCCAGCTTAGTCTTGAAACCCTGGAGGATGTTTTCCCCTACAACAGACTCTGGAAGAGCGTTCCAGCTCTCCACCACTCTCTGGCTGAAGAAGAACTTCCTTACATTTGTACGGAATCTATCCCCTTTCAACTTTAGAGAGTGCCCTCTCGTTCTCCCTGCCTTGGAGAGTGTTCAAGCAGGTTCTGTATAGAGCAAGAGAAAGGATCCAGGGCCTTGCCCTCACACCACAGAAATCCTCTTCCATTTAAAAGTATAGCAATGTTGTCCAAATATAATAATAATAATTTTATTCTTATAAACCGCCAAAGCCATGGAAGTTTGAGGCGGTTTATAACAAGAAGCGCTGGACAATCAGCGAAGAGGTCACAATCAAAGTCATCAATACAATCTTACATAATGAAAGAAGTGAAAAGCTATATAGTTCTTAAGGTTACTGGTTGAATTAGCAGAGCTGTATAGATTCTTAGTTTACAAATTGATTGAACAAACTCGTTTTTACCAATTTTCTAAAATTGAAGTAGGATGAGGAGAGCATGATAACGTTACTAAGCCAATCGTTTCATTTGCATGCCTGGAAGGCAAGAGTTCTGTCCAATAATCTTTTGTAGTGGCAGGTCTTTATTGTCGGATAGGTGAACAGATGTATTCTTCGTGTGGGCCTAATAGAACTTGCCAGATTAAATTGGGAAACTAGGTAAGTGAGGGCCAGACCAAATATTGATTTATATACAAACAAGAGAACTTAAACAGGATTCGCGCCTCCAGGGGCAGCCAATGGAGTTTTTGATAGTAGGGGCTTATGTGTTCCCATTTCTTCAGCCCAAAAATCAGTCAAACTGCTGAATTTTGAATGATTCTGAGTCTTAGAATGGTTTTTTGAAGGATTCCCAAGTAAATGATGTTGCAATAATCGAGCAAGCTTAAGACAGAAGATTGAACCAGTAAGCGGAAGGATGCTGCATCAAAGTATTTTCTGATGGTTCTGAGTTTCCATAGTACCGAGAAGTATTTTTTAACCAATAAATCTGTGTGATTTGAATGATTAACCTATTAAACTGGAGATAGATAAATATGAAATTATTGTGAGGTGAACTACCTAAGTATTTCTAATAGTGTAACCAAATCAGTAATTTTGATATAACTGTAAACCTAATCTGAAAAGTTATTTTTGAAAAAAATGAAACCTTCATCAAGAATGAATCTTCTTTCTGTAGAAAATCATGATTTAAATCAAATCTACCTTGGCTGCCATTAAGAGAGATGAGGACTTAGTCAATGTGATCACATCCTTCAGAGATACCCGGGGTATACTGGGGGCACTGGTGATCTTGATGCCTTCAAAGCTCTTGACTCTGTGCTTCAAAGGGATGCAATGCTGATGCTTCATAGCCTCAGCCCAATACACTGTACTGACTTCCCTTAGTGCCGACACGGTCGAGCATAAATAATTCCTAGCCTTTGGAGGTGGAATTAGAGGATGCCTGATCCCAAAGATCTCTGCTTATACTCGATATCAAGGAATGTGGAGGCACCCTTGATGCAGATGCATCCCCATTGTCCAATGCAGCTTCCAAAGAGATTGAAGCTCCTGATGCCAATAGACCGGATTTCTCGGCACCAAATATCCATTTGCTCTACTTCTCACAACCTCTGAAGCCCAATTTATAAGAGAAGGAATCATGATCATGCCTCAGGCAGTGAAAGCACCATTTATAGGTCTTGAGAGGGACCTGGTCTTGTTGTACAAGGTGCCCTTCTTAGAACTTTCTGGGACACAATTGGAAAAACACTTGTAACAAAATCAAAAATTACCCAGCCAGATGCCTAAGGCCTAATAGAGCCCAGTAGGCTATAAAAAAGAAAGGAAACTTGAAAAATGCCCAAAATCTTAATTGGGCAATAACTACTGGTTGAAAAGATCATAGACAAAAGAACTTACAAATTGTAGGAGCACTAAACAAATGACTTGCAGAGAAAATCAACACAACAACTGGTGGACTATGATGTGCTGAGAAGAGAATGGCACGGGACAAATTTGTCCTCATCCCTTGCAAGATCTATCTCCATCCCTGTCCTTCCCATGAGTTATGTCCCTGTACCTGCCCCATCCCTGCAAGCTCTGTCTTCATCTGCACAAGTCTTGAATATTTATGATTTTAAAGTGTTTGAGGCTTGTGCAGATGAGAACAGAGCTTGCAAGGATGGGGCAAGGACAGGCTCAGAACTCACAGGGATGGGACAGGATGGAGATAGATCCCATGGGGACGGAGACAATTTGTTCCCATGTCATTCTCTAGTGCTCAGGACCAATGAAACATATCTGTACTGCTCCATGGAAAAAAGAAGACAGCAACAGACATGAAGATGTGTGCTTGCACAATGAGATGCTGTAAAAGGTTCCTAAGAGATGCAATGGGTGATGTCAGCCACATATAAGAATATTTACTTCCTGCTTGTCCTTGGAGAATAAGTAGCATGTTCAAAATAAATTGGAGAAAATGTTTTGTTTTTTTCTACTCAATGTACATGGCACAAGTAAAATTCTGAGAAAAATGAGAGCAAGAAGAAAAAAAAGAACATTATCCTCAGCAGCACATCTAATACAAAAGCAGTTAACCGAATTTGGCAACAGCACAGACTGAGGGAACTTGTGAGGTTATGGTGGAATAGATTCTTCTGAGCTCTTAGAGATGTTATCCATTTGTGAGGTTGATTCATCCTGCTTGTTGAAGAAATGTTATGCTAATCAAACTTTTGATACAAATTATGCAAGTGCTTCAACATAAAGGTTTTTCATCTAGAAACCACATTTCTAGAGAAATGCAATTAGTACCATTTTAGCTTCTAAAATTAATTACAATAAAATAATTTTATATTACTATATATACTTGAATTTAAGTCAATCTGAATATAAGTCAAGATCCCCATTTTCACACCCCACACCCCCAAAAGGAGGAAAAATGGTTGACTCGAATATAAGACGGCACAGCTTAATATTCAAGTGTCCTACCTTGCCAAGATCTGCACCCAGCGCCCCCTCCATCCCTTTCCTGTCAGGCTCTTCACCCAACCCCCTCCCTACTCTGTCCATTATACCTCCTCTCTGCCAATATACTGCATGCCACCACACCTTCCGTATGAACCGTGCACCTGGAATCCCTGGTGGTCCAGAATTGTAGCGGGCAGGAGCGAGCTTTCCGCACTCCTGCCCCACTGCTGAGTTGGTTGCTGCTGCGAGTTCTGGTGGTTCAGCTGTATCAACTAGGAGTACACTTCCCGCGCTGCTGCTTGGTGCCGAGTGGCTTCCTGAATGGTTCTGGCGAATTCTGGCAAGACTCGCCACAGCCATTCAGGAAACCGCTCAGTGCCGAGCAGCAATGCAAAAAGCATGCTCCTGCTTGGTTTAGCTGAACAGCCAGAACTCACAGCAGTGGGGCAGGAGCGTGAAAAGTTCGCTCCTGCCTGCTACACCGCTGGACCACCAGGGATTCCAGATACATGGGTTATACAGAAGGCGCAGCGGCATACATGATATCGGCAGAGAGGAGGTAAAATGGACAGGGCAGGGAGGGGGGGACAGGTACAGAGCCTGGCGGCCCAGAGGAGGCCTGCAACAAGTCCAGGAAAGGCACTGGGCTGAATAAAAACAGAGACCCCCATTTTTGGGGCAATTTTTTGGTCCCAAAATCTTGGTTTATATTCAAATATATACGGTAGTTAGGAAAACTTGAATGAAATAAAATAGATCATTAATGAGAATATGAGAACTCTATGAAATCTACAGAATGAAAGCCTATGAAAGTCTTCAGTGACCAAGGCTACCTCCTAGAGGATATAAGACAAGAGCCTCTCTCTTTGCTATCCCCACCTAATCTCTGAACGTAGGTTCTTTAAGCACATGGTTGTAGGGGTTAACAGCCTTACTAGCATTACATAATTAGGTCCTGTGGTAACTGCCTAAAAATATATTTACCTTGCATATAAGTCGTGGAATAAGCAGCAGCACTAGGATACAGTCATGGTCCCCTCCATGTCGCACAAAGCTGTTGGGCATGAAGGTGGTCAAGAGAGACACATGCCGATTGGCCTGACGTACCTCCATCTTACGCAACTCCATCTCGATGGCCTAAAGAAAACAGTTCAGTTCATAAAAAACAATTTACCTGAACTCCTGCCAAAGTGACCGCATTCTGCTAAATATGGGGATTTCCCACTTTTTCTTTTTATAGCCCGAGTCCCTATGCTGTTAATATTTGCAAAACAGTAATGCAAAAGACTTGCATATCTTCATTTTATATCTTCTCAGCATATTATGGAAGAGTATTACGTACAATATGGCCATAATATAGGCTGTTCTCTCAATATATATTAAAGAGCAATGTGTTATACCATAAAGCATAGTTACTTACTGTAACAGGTGTTATCCAGAGACAGCAGGCAGATATTCTCACTTATGGGTGACATTATCCAGGAAACCCAGTACAGACAGTGCTAAAAATGTACTGTCACTTTAAAGTTGACAAGTGAGTGCCTTCCCACCCGATGTCAGTTTGTGGTTCCTCAGTTCTGTAAGCAAGTTAAGAAGTCAACCAGGGGAAGTGGGAGGGATGTGAGAATATCTGCCTGCTGTCCCTAGATAACACCTGTTACAGTAAGTAACTGTGCTTTATTCTTGGACAAGCAAGCAGCATATTCTCACATTTGGGACTCCCTGAATGGGATGGTGGGAGAGTTGGCCATCAGGAAGAAAATAAATTCAGTAAAACTGCTTGGCCGAAACTGGAATAGGATTCGAGACATAGAAACATAGAAAAGTGACAGCAGAAAAGGGCCAAGGCCCATCAAGTCTGCCCACTCTGTTGACCCACCCACCCTCCTAGCTACCCTTTGAGAGATCGCACTCTGATGTCCCATTCCCTCTTAGAGAGCCGACATGAGCATCCCATCTGTTCTTAAAATCTGGCACGCTACTGGCCTCGATCACCTGTGCTGGAAGCTCATTCCAATTGTCAACCACTCTTTCGGTGAAGAAGTACTTCCTGGTGTCGCCATGAAACTTCCCGCCCTTTATTTTCAGCGGGTGCCCTCTTGTGGCTGAGGGTCCTCTAAGAAAGAAAATATCATCTTCTACCTCAATACGACCAGTGATATACTTAAACGTCTCAATCATGTCTCCCCTCTCCCTACGTTCTTCGAGAGAGTATAGCCGCAATTTGTTTAGCCTTTCTTCGTACAACAGATCCTTGAGTCCCAAGACCATCCTGGTGGCCATTCGCTGAACCAACTCAACCCTCAGCACATCCTTACGGTAATGTGGCCTCCAGAATTGTACGCAGATGAGGCCTCACCATGGTTCTGTACAATGCCTTTATGACGTTGGGCTTCCGACTAACAAAGCTTCTCCGGATACAACCCAGCATTTGCCTAGTCTTGGATGAAGCCTTCTCCATTTGATTGGCAGTTTTCATGTCTTCACTAATGATTACTCCCAAATCTCATTCTGCTGCAGTCCTTGCCAATGTGAACGTTCTGCACGGATTATTGTTGCCAAGGTCCTCTGCCTCTCTGCTCCGATCTGGCTTTCACCCGCAGAGGCTTTTGTGATTTCTGCCTCTTCTGTGGTGGGGTTTTTTGAAGAGGACAAGGTTGTTAGATAACGCCTCTTGTACGAATAGGAAGCAAGTCTCTGAGAAGATTTACATTACATTACATTTGTGATTTCTATTCCGCCTGTGCCTTACGGTTCTAAGCGGATTACAATTAAAAGAGATCAGGACATTACCGAGAGAATTACATAGATGGCTAAGTCTTAGCCTTGGATCCCGTTAAGATGGTCCAGCTTTGTTCAAGCTGGGTAAGTCTTTGGGTGGAATCCTCCACCTTCCTGGTTTGAAGGAGACTATGAGTAGTCTCCTGGGATTCTGGAAGTCGGTCAGATGGAATATATTGTTGAAAATCAGCTAATTTCTTAATGAGCTGTTTAAGGTAAAACAACATAAAGAGCTGAGAACCCTATTGGCTAACACAGAATTTTGGAAGAGACCGTGCTCAAACTTGTCCACGATGAGGCATTCATGTCCTGGTGGAGCAGTAGTATATACTCTGGTACTGGAAGATTTTTTAAGAGTAGATTCTACCAGTAAAGACTGATGTGCCAGTTGCAACTTATCAAAGCTAGGACAGGATTGTATTCTATATAAAGAGCCTCTATTCCTTGGAGCTATAGAAAGAGTGAGAGGAGTTTCCCAGTTTTTAAAATGAGCCTTCTTAAGGAGATTATGTAGAGGCAATTTAAGGAGTTCTTTAGGCGGTTCATCAAAGTCTAACGCCTCAAGAAGCTCTGCTCTGGGCTCATTGTCTGACTCCAGCTCAACAGGCAAAGGTTTCCCCATCTGCCTGATGAATTTGATGAAAGAAAGTCCTTCTGAAGGAGATTTATGTCTAGGCAGTGGAGGAGATGGTTCTGATGGGATGCCATACGACTCTGGAGCAGATAAGGTGGGTTTCAAGATCAAAATCAGTGTCTCGTTGAGAAAGATCAGAATCAACATCCAGAACTCCTAGAATTCTCTATTGGAAGGTACTGGTCAGATAAAGAGGAAGATGAAGTATGTTGATGAGAATGTCTATATCTTGATCTGAATCGAGAGGAACAAGAATCTATACCATGTGATGCATTCTTAGATTTAGAGGAATGAGCATCGGTAGAATGTGATCTCACTGTCCATCGATGCTTTGATGGCAAGTTGGAGCTGGTACCCTTTGGCCTTGATGTGCTATGCTTAGGCTGGGCCAGTTCCGAGGGAGTCAATGTAAGCACCAGTACTGTATGCAGCTTAAATAGGTCACTGAGCTCCCTCCGAAAGAACTCTTTCAGTTGGTCCTGGATGGACTGCACCAGCACTGTTGGCTCAACGGCTGGTACCATTTGTGCTGTAGTGTGTCGAGGGATGGGTGACCTCAATGAGGAAGCACGCCCTATAGGAGAAGGAGATCGATGATGGTGTCGGCGTTTGGCATGCATCGAAGGACTCAATGTTGAAGATGCCTGTGATGCTGGTGGAGTAGAGGATGGCTTTTAAGCAGGTTTACACAATGCAGGAACGACATCCAACGTCAAGGGGGAAGCATCGATGCTGGTACCGTCAGTACTGATGGCATCAATTTGTCTCTGGAGGCCATGGCCAGTCCAAACAACTTATCCTGCTGAATGCGCCCAAGTCTTAAGAGAGAACTTTTGCAGTGTAGAACAGCAAATACAAGTATCCACTCGATGCTCCGGGCCCAGACACTGAATGCACCAGCTGTGCGGGTCAATGAGGGAGATGGGCCATTGGCAACGAGTGCATTTTTTGAACCCGGAAGAAGGCCTTGATATGTGAGGAAAAATCTCAGCAGCTAAATTGAAAAACTCAATGGTTGCACATTGAGATCAGTGAGAAAACACCGAAACAGAGAAAGCTCGAAGGCCTGACTGAGGGAAAATAAAAAGAAAAATGAACTTTTTTTTGTATTAACAGAAAAGAGCCAAAGAAAACTTTAGAAAAGAAAAATGAGCTGAAGGCAAAAGTACATTGGGACGGCAATACGAGTTGGACAGAGTCCAAAACATAACTTCTTTGCTCCGCGGAGAATGAAAAACTGAGGAACTGTGAGCTGACATTGGGCGGGAAGGCACTTACGCATGGGCGATGCAGATATTCTCAAAGTTTCTCATCAAGTTTAAAGTGACAATGCGCTTTTAGCACTGTCCTTACTGGGCTCCGTGAATGACATCACTCGCATGCGAGAATATGCTGCCTGCTTGTCCAAGGATAACACGTTAATTTATATAAAGTACAATGTGATACACAATAATGAGATGCAAAGCATGCAAATACTTACAATATAGCTCATTATTATGTAAACTGAATAGCATGGCTGCATAAAATGAGACCTGTGGCAGATTAGCAGGAGTTGTGTTAGATAAAACATGTTTTAATAGCCCACATGAATAACTACGACCCCAAGTGTAAAGATGATTTGGGATTGGTGTTATATAAAACATGTAAATAAAAACACAACCAGCCAAAGAGTTTAAAAAATTATCTATAGAGAAATTTAAATTTAGCTATTTAAAACAACAAAACAGGCAGAATTTGTAAGTACAAAAAAAAAAAGCTAAATCATTTCCCTAATTGTGATTTGGAGTCTTACTCAGATTCAAATAGTCTAAAATTAAGTAATGACAGAATACTTCATATCCAAACTAAATCGGATTCATTTATGTATTTAGAATTTTACTGCTGCTCTCAAACAATACTTTAGCCAAAAAAACAAAAACAAAACAAATACACACATAAACACAAAACAGTACCATAGTATAAACAATACCTTGGCATGAGCCTTTGTCTCAGCAAATTTGATCTTGAAGTCAAACACTTCAAGGGGAGGTTCCTGCTGTTTTTCTACAGAAGCAGCTGCTTGCAGACTCCTTAATTCTAGGATGATACCCTAAAATTGAATATAGAAACCAATTACAGGCAAAAATAAACATTCTTTGGAAATGTGGGGTTCAAGGACCCCTAGAAAGGGATCAGCAAGTAAAGGGTCAGGTTACCTTTAGGTGTACTGTTTGATCCCGGTATTTTTTAATGGTTTGCTGATAGTCCGCCACAGTCTCCTGAGCAGCCTCCACACGTTTCTCTGCCTCTCGCACACGAACTGCAGCCATGTCCAGCTGCTCCCTCAGTTCCAGTTCTGTTTCTCTGCCATTCTCTTGCAGCTCATCGTTCATTTCATTTATTGCTTCCTAACCACCATAAGGAAAAGGGGGGGAGGGAAAAAATCCTAAAATGAGATTTTGATGCATATTTCTGCAATACACCCTAAAAATTCAAGAATGTATATGCTCCAAATTGCTATAACAGAAATCATTTGCTGACCTAAACTTAACACCCAATCTACCCAAACATGTACGCAGTACATCTTGTAGCAATTACTGAATGGACACAGTGAGTGGAGCTACATGAAAAAAAAACTGTGAAGTGCAAAGTGGCTCAAACATGCTCCACTTTTTTTTCATTTTACTAATATCAGTTTCTAAACCCAGTTAGCTAAGTATTCAAGTACACATCTCATCTGTCTAACATGTGCACATCTGATCCAGAGGATAGAAGACCAGTAGTAGGAACAGAACAGAACTCTCCCCCCAAACTCTACAGGTTTGAAAAATATGAAGAAATTATGTCTCAACTTGCATATAATTTTATTTCCTTTAGTCCTCCTACCAGACCAGTCCAGAACCAGTCAGATGTAGCAAAACATTGATGTGGGTGAGAAAAGCGAAGAATTACCCGAAGAGCCTATATAACACTCTCTAGGTATGCACTGAACTACAAAGGGTTCGAGAACAAATACATGAGACAATGCTGCAATTAGCGAATGAAAACTGTAGAAGTTTAAACAGCATCATCTCAAGTATTTGCTCTTGAACCCTCTGTAATTCAGTGCATACCTGGAGTCTTATTTGGCCTCTTAAAGTCACACTCTCATAACAGTGACTACCATTAGACTACAGCTTCAAGGCTTCAACATCGCCAAGTTTAAATCAAGGCCATCTTTAAGTAACTGACAACAGCCTTCAAGCAACTCCACGGCATGACCCCTCCCACTATATAGCAGAAAAGACTGCTCCAATCTCAGCAAGAACTCTGACTGAGCATTCCATCAGCAACCTGCCCCTCCCCCTGGAAGCTGCACGGAGATGACCATGCTTCGACAATGTACCTAAATTGTGGAACCAGCTCCCCCTGGCCACCAAAGCAATAGACAGCCTGCTGCCCTTCTGAAAAGCCATGAAGACAATCCTATTCTCATCCCAGCACACACCAACCTTATGATCCTAGCCGCCCATCTAAGGCAAACCAGCAATACTTGAAGCCACTTGTGAAAAATTATATAAACCACCTATGATCCTCCAGGCCAAGCTTTGGCCTGGTTGGCAAGATCACTGGTGACACTTAAAGCACCAGTTGCCTACTGACTCACTGTCTAGTGTTTACCTATTGTAAGATGTTCCTTATACCACTGTGTATGTATTCTTGTAACCCCTTCAGGGCTCCTGGGGAAGCCTCGAACACTTATGATGTGAAGTGATTTGAGTGGGTAACATCTGCTGGGCACGCTTGTGCAATTAATGGTATTAAACCCTGGTGAACTCGGATAAATCTTTTTCATGAGTTCCTACCTATTGATTCAACACCCTGTATGTAATATCCTAATGATATTCTCTATAAGGAATTCTGCTAGCCCAAAACCCTAAAAGTGCTTGGAGAATAGAGAGCAGGTCTCTATTTTTTGTTCTAAGTCTTTCTGACCCCTCTCATCTGGAGTAAGGCTCTTACATTAGCATAATCTTTCCAGCACAACTATCGACCTAGTGATGGGAACAAGGACAGAACATTGCTCTTCAAGACAGACCACTGTCTACTTGTTCACACATTTAAGAGGAATGTGGTAAGATGTGGGGACTGGATGAGTCTCTCTCAACTGAACTGAATTCTGCTTCACCTACAAGGTGGCACACATTAGGCCCCTTCCAAAATATCCGGAACTCACTCATGGAATCCATGGCAGAGAAAAGTTCTCTGGCTAACAATTCCTAGGCTCTTTCCTAAATTAATCAATGTATGTGAAAGCTGCTAACTGCTTCTCCCATATAAATGCATTAGGCCTTTTTTTTTTTTACGGCTTTATTTCTCTGAAACCACTGTTAGACCATTTTAAACTCTGTCTTTTTACCAGTTTTTTCTCTATGCCTATTTTTATCTCACTTTTTGGTGAGATATTATGTGCCCCTCTGCCCCACTGGACATTTTTTCAACCCCTTCTATATGATTTCCATCTAGTTGGAAAGAACCAGTGAGAACCTTGACATTGGGATGCTTATAGAAAACAGGTCATTAACTTCTGCTCCTGTTTATAGTAAAGTTTAGTCAAAACTGTATTTGCTTTATTTCTAAGATATTCTACTTTCCAAATCTCTCACCAGGTCATTGACTGTCTCATGCAGCTCTCGAACCTTCTGCTCTAGATCTAGGTTTCTTTCAGTCAATGTCTCCACCATCTCTTCAGCACCCAGAGCAGCATCTACCTATAAGAAACACCCCACAGAAATAGAAAATGGAGTATGCATAGTTTTTCCAACAGTTGTTAATCAAGTCTTCTGCATGAGGGGGGGGGGGGTATATCTTTTATTTTGGTATTATTCCTGATGGTAATGAAAGATGGGGGAGGAAATTTTTATCTTTTGTATAGATACTGATTGATTATAAGTGCTTGGTTGATTATCATTATTTGTATATAAATTGTATTGCACTTTTTGTTGGCATTAAAAACTAAATAAAGTTTTTAAAAAAGTCTTCTGCATGCAGCTTTATGGCAGTTGTGCATGGTCTGTTTCAGAAAATGTACAGACATTAAAAGAGAGAGTGGCATTCAATGATGATCTGACCACTAGGTTTCTTTCATACAATTTGGTACTTGTTTATGAAATGCTATATTGTGCAATATAATTGCTTTATAACTGTTTGTCAAATGTCTGTACTTTGTACAACTCTTAATACTTTTTGTCAATAGTAGTATATCAAAAAGAATAAATCCAATCCAATCCAATCCACTTATTCTTCATCACAGTGTTTATTTCCTCATCCATCCTCAAAACTCACTTGCTCCTTCAGTTCATCGATTGTCCTCTCAGCTTGCTCTACTTCCTGCTGCAGTTTCATTTTCTGCTGGCACAATGACTCTAGTTCGTTATTTTTCTTCTCCATGTGCTTCTGGACTTTGATGTGCTCCTGCTTCTCCGATGTAGAGAGATCACGCATCCTAAAAAGAAAAGATAGTTAATCTGTGGGCTTGTAGAAACAGAATATGAATACGAATAAGAACAGCAGGCAATCTAACCTGCCCATTATATCTTCCTGTTATACTATCACAGACCTGACTTGATTTCTGGCTTTTGGAGGTCATCTTTTCTAATTCCATCGCTTCTCGTTTGAAATGGAGCAACCAAAATTGCACAAAACATTCATTGTGCTCTACAGAGGCGTTATATTTCATGCCCTTCCTAAATATTCTGTTTGTATGGTTCTAAAGCACACAGAACAGAGGTTTTCCACATATTGTTCATCATGTCTAGAACCTCTTCTTAGGTTGCAACTTCTAGAATATAAGAGTTGCCATTCTGGGTCAGACTGAAGGATCATCAAGCCCAGTATTCTGTTTCAAACAGTGACCAAACCAGGTCACAACTACCTGGCAAAATCCCAAAAGAGTAAAACAGATTTTATGCTGCTTATCCTAGAAATATGCAGATAATTTTTGCAAGTTCATCTTAATAATGGCTTATGGACTTTTCTTTTAAGAAATCATCCAAACCATTTTTAAACCCTGCAATGCTAACTGCTTCACCACATTCTCTGGCAACAAGTTCCAGAGTTTAAGTACATGTTGAGTGAAGAAATATTTTCTACAGTTTGTTTTAACTTTACTACTTAGTAGCTTCATTGCATGCTCCCTAGGCCTAGTATTTTTGGAAAGAGTAAACCAGCGTTTCACATCTACCTCTTCCATTTCACTGAGTAGTTTATAGACCTCTATCATATCTCCCAGGTGTCATCTCTTCTCCAAGCCAGAGAGCCTTAGCCACTTTTAGTCTTTCATCATAGGAAAGTCATGCCATCCTCTATCATTTTCATTAAACTTTCTGTACCTTTTTTTTTTTTAATTCCACTAGATCTTTTTTGAGTTGCGGCAACCAGAATTGCAAACAGTATTCAAGGTGTGGTTGCATCATGGAGCAATACAAAGGCATTATATTATTCTCATTTTAGTTTTCCATTCCTTTCCTGATAATTCCTAACATTCTATTTGCTTTCTTAGCCACCACTGTACACTGAGCAGGTTTTAACGTATCATCAACAATAACTCCTAGATCGTTTTCCTGGACGGTGACTCCTTAATTTAGAACCTTGTATCACATATATGGTAGTAGCTATAGTTTAGGTTCCTCTTTCCTACTTGCATCACTTTGCACTTGCTCATGTTAAATATCATCTGCCATTTTGTTAGTGGTCAATGCTCAGTCTCCCAGCCTCATAAGGTCTTCTTGCAATTTTTCATAAACCTTTTGTGATTTAACAACTTTGAATCATCAGCAATCATTGATAAATATGTTAAAAAGCAGTGGTCCCAGCACAGATCCTTGAGGAACCCCACTATCTACCCTTCTCCATTCAGAATAATCCTAGGCTCTGTTTTCTATCTTATAATCAGTTCTCAATCTATAATAGGACATTCAAGTTTATTTAAATTTTGAAATACTGCTCATCAAATGTCCGAGCAGTTTACATAAAAATAAGTAAATAGATTAAAAATTCAAATACAAGGATATCCACATGGACGATCAACAAGATACATAAGGGATAATTGCAAGAAATACAATATATTAATAGGAAAGAATACAAAGGTTAAACACAGAAGGGGGGTAAAAAGAAAAATAATAATAATAAAAAAATAATCCAATGCTATTATAGTGTTCTCCGGGTCGTTCGTGGTTGGCGGTTCGCAGTCCTGGTCATTCGCGGTATTTTTGGACTGCGAACCGCCGACAAGGAGAGGGCAATGGGAGAGACAGGAGATAGCAGCCAGAGCGCCGCTAGTGCAGGAAATCACTTGCAGTATGCTCCGACTGCCTCTTCCTGCACTAAGTCGGGCCTTATCCAATCAGGAGCTGCTTTGACACGCAGCTCCTGATTGGATAAGGCCCAACTTAGTGCAGGAAGAGGCAATCGGAGCATACCGTGAGTGATTTCCTGCACTCGCGGCACTCCGGCTGCTCTCCTGCTGCCCTCTCCCGCTGCCCTCTTCAGGCTCCCCCATGAAAAACCGTATTCGCGTTTTTTTTGAGATTCGTGGGGGTTCCTAGAACGGAACCCCCGCGAATATCAGGGGAGTACTGTATTATCGTGGAAAAAAACTGTATGAGTGCAAAGGAGGCCTCTGTTTCTTACATATCGTATGCACCTTTGCACAAGGTTTTAAGATTAGATTTAAACCTATCCAAAGACGATTCATGGCGAAGATGAGAAGGCAAGGCATTCCATAAAGGAGGAGCTTTAACTGAAAAGATAGATTTACGAGTGGTGTCATAAGTAATATGACAAACAGAAGGAACAGTAAGAAGGTTTTGATGGCTAGAACGTAATATTTTTGAGAGATTATATGGAAGTAGTAGTCTATCTATGAATGCTGGAGAATATTCTCGTCTAGTTTTGAAGTTAAGTAGTAAAATTTTATTTGTCAGTTGGTGGGTAATCTGTAACCTCCTGTCCTATGACTTTCTAATTTACTTAAGAGTCTTTCATGAGGTACTTTGTCAAATGCCTTTTGAAAAAGAGATTAGATTCTACCTAGATAATTTCTTTTGCAGTAGATAGGAATGGTATGCTGAACCTTAGGGTACTCTGTCCATTCTCGTGAGCATACTGCAAAAGTATGTCAATCATAGCTTTTGAAGTCATCTCCTTTTCCCAGGAGTCTGCTACCTTCATTTCATCCCAAATCATGCAAGAGGTCTAGAGTAAAAGTCAGGAGAAGGAGGAACACAGGGAACTCCCGCAACCAAAGTTCTGATCTGCTCATGTAATGTTATAACAGTTAATAATGAAACTGTAATGTATAAATGAACAAACATTACCATTAAACAGTAAAAACACATCAAATAAAAGCAATAGCTTGAATATTAGTAGAACTCAGTTATTCTTTAGATTCTATTTACAAACTGATTATGAACCTATAGTCTGACTTAGACAATGGCACGGGAACAAACCTGTCCCAATTCCCACGGGATCTCAATGCCCCCATCCCGTCCCCGTGAGTTCTGTCCCTATCCCTATTCTTATTCCATTCCTGCAAGCTCTGTCTTAACCGCACAAGCCTCGAACACTTATGATTTTAAAATGTTCAAGGCTTGTGCAGTTGAGGGCAGAGCTTGCAGGAATGGGACAGGAACAGAGCTTGTGAGGACAAGACAGAGACTGGTAAAGAAGTCTTAGCTATGGAGAGGACCATGAAGGATAAGGTAGAAACAAGCGCATCAGAAATGATCAGGTGGGGGGTTCAGTATATCATTCCTATCTACTGGAAAAGATATAAGGTAAGAACCTAATCTCTTTTTTCCAGTACAATAGAAATGATATGCTGAACTTTAGGGATGTACCTAAGCAGTCCCCAAAGTCCTGGGTGGGAGAGATAAGCCTGCTTTCAGTAGCAGGCTGTGTCTCCTATAGGGCGTGCTTCCTCTTTTGTGGTTACACTTCTCCCTCCCGATTCGTGGGGGATAGAGGCAGAGCCAGACCGCGAATGGCGAAAAATCTCGAATATCCAGCTCTAACCCACCCCCGCCTCCCTCCTGCCTTCCCGGCCTTACCTGGTGGTCTAGCGGGCTTTTAGAGCAGGAGCGATCTTCCTACGCTCCTGCCCTATGCAGATCGCCATTAGGAAATGGCTGCTGTGAGTTCCTGTAGTCTCTCGAGACTACGATGCAAACTCCCTACAGCTATTTCCTAATGGCGATCTGCACGTGGCAGGAGCGTAGGAAGATTGCTCCTGCCCCGAAAGCCCGCTAGACCACCAGGTAAGGCCGGGATGCCGGGGGGGAAGACTTGAGGATGGGTTTTTTTTTCCTTTTTCCCCCTCCCCAAAAAATCATGAATATGTGAAATCGCGATTACTGAAACCGTGAATGGGGAGGGGAAGTGTATTTTCTTTTGTTAAGCAGCGTCTCCTGTCTTTTGATGCCATGTCACTCTCCCCACTCTCCCCACCCCTCACTAGTAAAAGCCACTAGTATTTATTTATTTATTTTTCATTAAAGTAGTTGCTTGTTATGCTTGAATTCTGGCATATTTCTGTACAAAATTCTTTGTGTAAATTTAAATTTCACAAATAAATTTCTTTTAAAAAAGGTACAACTTAGGGCTCCTTTTACTAAGCTGCGCTAGTGGTTTTGCGCGCACTAGATGCTAACACCAGCATTGAGCTGGCATTAGTTTTTGGGCGTAGCGCGGGCTTAGCACATGTAGCAATGCAGCGTGCATTAAAAATGCTACTGCATCTTAGTAAAAGGAGCCCTTAGTTTTATTAAAGGCCTTTGGAAAGGAAACCTAAAGCTTTTTTGAAAATCCAAAATATATAAAACACTACATTTCTGCACATGTATCTTTTACACACACCAATAATGTTGTAGTACAAATGAATGAATTTTTTTCTAATTACAGTTATCACATTGAACATTTAAGGAAGGAAGAGTTAATACCGGACAAGGGCTTCCTTCAGCCTGGCATTTTGTTCCTCAAGTTGCTTGACCTGATAGCTGGATGCTGCTCCATCTGAGCCTGAAAATAAGCAACAAATGTGACCCTTTATTACTCAGTACTTTCAGAGATAGCACAACAGCAAAAGAAAGGAGACAGAAAACAGAACAAGAGAAAAATGATCAGCATCAGGTTTAGCATCATATGGGAAGCATTCTATACACATTTAAAAATTTGAGAAATCTCTGTAAGCCTCTCCCAATGCAGATAAAAATGGCCCACAAGTTTGGCTCATTGTTGTTGCTTACTTTCTGAGAAATACGCTTTAGCTGCCACTCACCTTTCTCTTCAATTTCATGTTTGACAATTTCCAAGTCCATTGTGAGCTCTTCCACTTTATCTTTCAGGGATTCAACTTCCTGCAGGAGGGATTCAGCCCTCTCTTCAGCCATTTCCTTGTCTAGAGTTGCCATCTCAATGGCATCAGCTGTGTCAGCCATTTCTTCCATGTAACGTTCCTTTGCTTCAAGTGCCTCTCTTGCTTCCTGTGGAAAAATTTAAGTACTTTATAGGCTGTAATAAAGCATAGCAAAGTACAATTTTTCATAGAAAGAAATTTAAAGACTCACAAGGTCACAATATGAAACTAGAAAGAGGAAGGCTTGGAGGAAATTTTTAACCCTGCAAAAGTACTAGATGCCTAGATCAGCCTACCAGTAGATGCCCCAAAAATCAGTATTATGAGACATTATATCCGCTTTTTATATCAGTCTTTGAGTATACTTAGCAGAAAAGAACTGCAGGAGAAATGAAAGATACTGGTACAAGTACAGCAACTTGTAACCAGAATGGTAAAAGACCAAAGAAAAAAAGAGACAAAACTGATTTAGATAAAACCATGCTACTTACCTATAAGCAGTGTTCTGTGGACAGTTGAATATAAGCCCACAAAGCAAGGGCAACATCGATGGTTTCTCCAACTTAGTATAAACTAGAAGCTTCCAAGTTGCTTCAATGTATGTTTGTGACCTGCTACTATTGCATGGAAACATCTCCGTGCATTAATTCAGCTTGAATAGAGCTGTATAAATGAGGTACACAGGTTTGCAAGGACTTGTATTCTGCTATCCATGAAGAATACTTGTTAAAGGTAAAATAAAAAACCCTTATTTTTCTTCAAGGACAAGCAGGATAGCAAACTTCACAGTCTAACTATAGGCCGCTTCAACATAAAAAAAGGAAAATAAGGCACTCACAGTAGGAAAACGCCAACACATTTTTTGTGGCAACTAGCATTTTGTGTATATTACAAGAACCTATGCGTAAAAGGAGCACAGTGTTCTGAAAATGTTTCCTCCCAAAAGACTCCAATGTCTGAGCTTCTCTCCAGAGGGGCACCAAGAAATGAGTCTTTGCACTTTTGGATCAAGAGGTATTTGACCATCATAGAACATTGAAAAAGCTGCTGTTTCTCAAATCTAGGAGCCTTCTGGACTTATACAGAGTCATCCATTATAAAGATGGCTTGGGAAAATTCACTGCTTATTCCTAGGATCAGCAGTATAAAATCTGTTTTACTCCTCAGGATCTTGCCAGGTACTTGTGACTTGGGTGGGTCACTGTGAAAATGGGATAGTGGGTTTGATGGACCTTCGTTCTGTCCCAGTATGGCAACTCTTATGCTCTTATCCACATTAACAGGTGCTGTTGAGAGTATGTTACACAGGCAACTGTATGTCCTTCAGGATTCTTTGAATTGGCACAGACAGCCTCCTTCAGGGGTGGAAGGAGAGGGCATTGAGGAATTGGGCGGATGTCTATTATTTCCGTCATGGGTTCCTTCTCCATATTTTTTCCTGCGACATCTTATTTGGAAAAATAGCCACTATGAAGTCAAATGACTCCGTTTTGAACACAAGTACCCCCAACTAGGAGACTGAGGTCCTCAGTGAGGCCTATCTGCGGCTATGAGGAAAAACAAAGGAAGCTTGAAACAACCAAAAAACCTAGCTTAGACGCTAACAGGGAAAAGTACCACATAGCAGCAACAGGAGATGAGAAAACTCTAGAAACCTATTTATTTTTATTTATTCATTCAATTTTCTATACCGTTCTCCCAGGAGAGCTCAGAACAGTTTATTCAGGCACTCAAGCATTTTTCCCTGTCGGTCCTTGCGGGCTCACAATCTATCTAATGTACCTGGGTCAATGGGGGATTAAGTGACTTGCCCAGGGTCAAAAGGAGCAGTGTGGATTTGAATCCACAACCGCAGGGTACTGAGGGTATAGCTTTAACCACTGCACCACACTCTCCCCTAGAAACATGATGGCAGATAAAGGCCAAATGGCCCATCTAGTCTGCCCATCCAAAGTAAACATTATCTCTTTCGCTCTCTGAGAGATCCACTTGCCTATCACAAGCCCTTTTGAATTCAGACACAGTCTCTGTCTCCACCACCTCTTCTGGTAGACTGTTCCATGCATCTACCACCCTTTCAGTAAAAAAAGAATTTCCTTAGATTATGCCGGAGCCTATACCTCTTAACTTCATCCTATGCCCTCACATTGCAGTTTCCTTTCAAATGAAAGACTCAACTCATGCACATTTACATTATGTAGGTATTTAAATGTCTATCATATCTCCCCTCTCCTGCTTTTCCTCCAAACTATACAGATTTGAGATATTTAAGTCTGTCCCCATAGGCCTTATAATGGACCGACTCCATCCTTTTTACATCTTTTTGAAGGTGCGGCCTCCAGAATTGTACACAATATTCTAAATGAGGTCTCACCAAAGTCTTATACAGGTGCATCAATACCTCTTTTTCCCTACTGGCCAACCTCTCCCTATGCAACTGCATCCTTCTAGCTTTCGCCATCACCTTTTCAACCTTTTTGGCCACCTTAAGATCATATTAAAGCCACACAATTGCAGGGTCTGCAGGACAAGGAAGAGGCACTGCGGATCAATTTGGAAAGAGGGAATGGTGAATATATTTACATTGGTGTGATATACAGGCCTCCTTTACAGACGGAAGAAGTAGATAAGAGATTTAATAGTAGACATTCAGAATATATCTAAAAAAGAGGAAGTCTTGCTAATAGGTGATTTTAACATGCCGTATGTTGATTGGGGTATCCCTATTGCGGGCTCTTCTAGAAGTGGGGAGATTCTGGATTATCTACAAGGAGAATTGTTCCAGCATTTGGTAATGGAACCCATGTGGGATGGGATCATACTGGACTTAGTGCTTACAAACGGGGAAAGTGTTTCTGATGTTACAGTGGGTGATCCTTTGGCATCCAGTGATCACTGCATGGTACGGTTTAATATTAAGATAAGTATAGAGGGGGGCTCATTCAAAAGCAAAGGTTCTAGACTTAAAAAAAAAAAAAAAATTAACTTTGTTCGGATGGGGGTTTACATCAAGGAATTATTGTCTGGATGGGAACATCTGGAAGGAGTAGAAATGCGGTGGGCAAAACTGAGAGGAGTGATTGTAAGGGAAACAACCCTTTTTGTGAGGCAAGTAAGTACAAGTAAGAGGAAAAGAAGGCCGCTTTGGTTCTCAAAAGTAGTAGCTGAGAAGGTAAGGAATAAGAGGTTAGCTTTCATAAACTACAAAAGATCACAGAAAGAGGAAGACAGGCAAAAATATCTGGAAAAGTTAAGAGAGGCTGGTCTTGTAGTCAGGAAAGCAAATATGCAAATGGAAGAAAAAAATAGCTGACATGGTAAAACAGGAAGACAAGACATTTTTTCAGCTGTGAACACAGAACAGAAATATTCAGAATATCTACTATTAAATCTCTAACTACTTCTTCCATCTGTGGAGGAAGCCAGTATATCACACCAATGTAAATATATTCACCATTCTCTCTTTCCAAACTGATCCACAGTGCTTCTTCCTTGCCCTGAAGATCCTGCAATTGTGTGGCTTTAATATGATCTTTAACATATAACGCTAATCCCTCTCTTTTTCTTCCTACCCTGTCTATCCTGACAGATTATAGTCCAGTATAACTAGATCCCAGTCATGGTTCTATGTGAACCATGTCTCTGTGATCACCACTATATCCAACTCCTCTTTTTCCATCACAGCTTCTAGATCCAGAATCTTGTTTCCCATACTTTGAGCATTAGTATATTACATTACATTACATTAGGGATTTCTATTCCGCCTGTGCCTTGCGGTTCTAGGCGGATTACAATATAGAAAATATCTGGGACATTCCAGTAGAGTTATATTTATATACTGCTTTCCAGACATTGCCCCCTTTTCCCATCCGTGTATTCAGTGATTTACTTACCTGAGGGCTTATACTCACCCGGGAGCTATGATCACCCTGTTCCATCACTTCTAGTTTAAAGCCCTCTTCAGTAGATTTGCCAGCCTGCTGGTGAAGACACTTCTTCCCTTCTTTGATAGATGCACACCATCCCTGCTCATCAGCCCTTGGAAGATCAGCCCATGGACCAGGAAGCCAAAACGCTCTTGACGACACCATCCACGTAGCCACGCATTCATCTCTAGGATGCGCGCTTCTCTGCCCTGGCCTTTAACCTCGACAGGGAAGATGGATGAGAATATCACCTGCGCACCTGACTGCTTCATCTTCTCTCCCAGAGCCACAAAGTCACTTCTGGCACATTCACAGGGGTACCTGGCAGTATCGTTAGTACCAATGTGGATGAGCAGCATCGAATAATAGTCATCTGGCTTGATGAGTCTTGGCATGCTTTCCATAACATCTTGGATTTTGGCACCAGGCAGACAGCATACCTCTCGTGACATCATGTGTGGTCTGCAGATGGATGCTTCTGTACCCCTCAGAATGGAATCATCAACTACCACTACCTTAAGCCTCCTAGTGGTCACGGATCCAGTAATTTGGGGGATTTCAGGTTTTGGTCCATCCTCTCCTTAGGATGATCTCATCTCCTCCACTTCTAGGACAGCATATCTGTTCTTCAATTCAAGGGAAGGGGAGTCACAGTACCAATCTTGTAGTGTTCCGTAATCTGAGTCCAGCTGCCTTCTCTCAGCACAACCTCTTCTTCCCTACTACTGGAAATCTTTGACACCTTATGAACCATTTCATTGATGTACCTCTCATTCTCACAGATGCTTCTCAATCTTGCCACCTCCTCTCTCAGTTCTTTTACTTCCTTCATGAGGGATTCAAGCTGAACACAGCTTGTATATGAAACTACTCCCTCTGCCTGGGTAGCATTTTCTGTCTGCACAGAGACAGAAGTTGTAACCTGAGCAGCAGCTTTGGTGATACGATGTTTCCCAGCCATACCATGGTCCAGAAGAATTTACACCTGGAAGAAAAAAAAAAGAAAGTGCAGAAAAATCCTATCAAAGTAATATCCTGTTCCAGAGGCAGACGGTAGTTCACAGGTTGCTATAAGTAAAGAAATAAGCTAGGGGTGGGCCTGCCAGTTGAATTTCTCCAGCGTTTGAGCTGGAGTAAGAACCTGATTTGAAGTTCTCAGTCCTGGCTGAGGCCAGAAAATAATATATGATGAATTGTCAGAAACTGTGATGAAGTGGAGCCGGTTCAGTCTTAAGCTCCTGATGACGCCTTAGGGTGAAACACAGAACTTTGTCGAGCTAAAATGTTTTCAGAGATCAAGTTTGAATGAAAGTGGAGGCAAATCCAGTAAACAACAGCGTGCAGAAGATAAACAATTAAGAGCTGATACAGATAAGATTAGGCACTGAATACAGTGTTTTATTGAAGGGATAAATTTTAACTTTTTCTATATGTTAGATAGATAGGGAGGGCTTCACTGTTTGGGAGAACAATTGTGTGTATGTTTAGTATGAAATAATGTTATAATATGTTTTAAAGGTTTTGATGATGCTATCATATATAATAAAATGGTAAGCGCGCATGCGTACTCTAAAGCCGTGTTCCCTGATCCATCGCGATGTGGCTACAAGAGTGCGCATGCGCACTTATATGTCACCATACAACAGACGGACTGCACCTAACCGTAACTCTCCTCCTTCTTTTCTAGCCTGGCCCGCTGAGAGGGAGAGAGGCGCTGGCACGGCCGCTCCGTCTCTGCGGGGCTAACAACAGCAGCCTACAAAGCTCCTCAGCAGCCTGTCTCGCCCCCTTGAGAAGGGCTCGCCTCCCTGCTCGCGCAGACCTCCATCAAGGAAAAACAGCACTACCGGACAAAGTTTATTTTAAAGTTTAAGCCGCTGTGGCGGCTTCTCTCATGAGCCACACCTGCATCAGAGAAGGCTTCCGACGCAGGCAGCGATAGTGCGAAGAGCCGCCGCAGCGGCTTTAAACTTTAAAATAAACTTTGGCCGGTAGTGCTGTTTTTCCGTGATGGAGATCTGCGCGAGCTCTCCCAGCCTGCACCAAGATGCGCTCCTACGGCAGTACGGCTAGCGTGACTGCGCCTCTGGCTGAGAGCTACATGGAGCACCGGGTGGGCTATGGCGATACGCTGTAGGGCATCGCGCTCAAGTACAGAGTGACGGTAAGGCGCGTTAGGCCAAATACTCCACCCGGAGGCACTTCCCCTGCGGCGAGGGAGCCCTGTGGAGATCCTGGACAGCCCACCTTCAAATTATTGACAGCGGTATTTTGAAGGGCTACAGAGGCTTCCTAGCGCTCTACAAACACACCGAACTGGCCTGTTAACAGAGAGAGATGCTGGCTTTGCCTGTGGGTTTTAGTTTATTTAAGATGCTTATAAACAGTCTTCCAGGATAATTACAAAGGTAGAAGTAGACTTGGTTACCCAAGTGATCACCTCCTCCCCTCAACCCCCCTTCACAAAAAGACTGGTGTTAACTTTTGTCAGATCAATCTGTTTCTTGAAACATAGCCTTTCAATGGCAGGAGTCATATGCCTCAGATGCAGGAATGTCAGAGCTAATTTGCTTTAGTTAGGTTGGGGGAAGAAAAACAGACCAGTGGCTGGATAACTGGAGGCAAAACTATTCTCTGAAAATATAATGGAAAGGTACCAAATTTGATGTGGTTAAGGCTGCTGCCTCAGCACTGTGAGGTTCTAGAGAATGACACGGTGACAGAATTTGTCCCCATCCCTGCGGATAACCGCAATAAACCATCTGCATTCTTTCAGGAGAGAGGGAAGAATCAAGAGTATGAATGGACACAACCACTGACCTTCAAGCCTTGCATTGAAGAATGTTGGTGTAAAAGGACTGAGGTTGAGATAAACACTAAAGAATGGCATGGGATGGTTTCCCACGGTTATGTGTGGGGACGGTGGCAGTGATGGATTCTGTCACCGTGTCATTCTCTAGAACCTCACAGTGCTGAGGCAGAGAGAAAGAATGACAGGCGGGGCCAGAGAGACAGACAGAAAGAAAGAAAGACAGACATCTATTCTAGCACCCGTTAATGTAACGGGCTTCAAGACTAGTATTATTATAATAAATGATGAATTATTTATAAGCATAAAAAGTAGTGTGAAGAATAGTTCTTATTTGTGTATTTTGTTTATGAAGAAAGATATAGTGGTGCTAGAAAAGGTTCAAAGAAGGTTCAAAGAAGGTTCAAAGAAGAGCGACCAAGATGGAATTCCTCTTGTATGGAAAAGAGACAGCTGAGGGGAAATATGATTGAAGTGTACAAAATCCTGAGTGGAGCAGAACGGATACAAGTGGATCGATTTTTCACTCCGTCAAAAATTACAAAGATATGGGGACACTCGATGAAGTTACAGGGAAATACTTTTAAAACCAATTGGAGGAAATTTTTTTTACTCAGAGAATAGTTAAGCTCTGGAACGCATTGCCAGAGGATGTGGTAAGAGCGGATAGCGTAGCTGGTTTTAAGAAAGGTTTGGACAAGCTCCTGGAGGAAAAGTCCATAGTCTGTTATTGAGTAAGACACGGGGGAAGCCACTGCTTGCCCTGTATCGGTAGCATGGAATATTGCTACACCTTGGGTTTGGCCAGGTACTAGTGACCTGGATTGTCCACCGTGAGAACGGACTACTGGGCTTGATGGACCATTGGTCTGACCCATGTTCTTATGTTTCAAGTTTCAAGTTTATTTGATTATTTGATTAAACGCCTATCCAAAATACTAAACGCTGTACAATAATAATTAAAACAGTGACAAAAGTACACAGAGACTAACATCTTAACATACTTTGTGGTTTGTTTGTTTTTTTGTTAATCTATATGGACACAATAGGAAAAAAAGGAGGGAGAACTACAATATTTATTAAGAAAAGATACAGCAAAGGAAAAAACAATGGGAGGGGAAATCAAGAATTGCTGGACTTGAAACGAATAGTCAATTGTAGGCATCTTTAAAAATCCCTAAATGATGTTAGGTCTTTAGAAATTCAAAGTCAAGGACTGAGCAAAATGCAACATTAAACTTACCTTTTTGGCATCTTTGAGCTGCTTTTGTAGGTCGGCCTGCTGCTCCTGAATTTTGCTTTTCCATTCTTGAAGCTGCTCCAGCTGAATCTTGTATTTCTCCAACTCTTTGAGCTTGGCTTTGTCTTCATTCCTCTTAATCTTCAAGGTCTCTAGTTTTTCCTCCAGATCTTTCACTTGTGCACGAAGGCTTTCCTCTTCCTGTGGGGCCACAGATAAGCTTAACATTTGAAGCACACAGATAGTTATCCTAGACGTTTTATATTAAAAACAGGGGTATCAAGTAACATTTATTTACCTCCATAATTTGGATGGTAATATTTTCATCTTCTTTCACTCCTAAAAGTGATTTTAAAATATTCTTACCCCTAATGTTAGTTTTTATTTATTTCTTTCAATTTATATCCCATCCTCCCGGAAAACTCAGGATGGGTTACAGGTTAACATACATAGTTGCAATCAAACAGAGAGGGAACACAGCATCAGCACATAGGAATAGACACAGTGATAGACAGGGGAGTAGGGCAAAAGGGCATAACAATAAGGAGGCCAACAATAGAGAGATGAAGCTGGGGTACGCGCTTAATGTCTGAAGGTCACATCCTGACAAGTGGATGCTCCAGCAGGCAGAACTCTAGATCAAATATAGAGAACCAGGGCTGAGAATGGGTCGGTCATTGGAAGAGGAAGGTTTTCACTGCTTTTCTAAAATCCATGTCTTTCCAGTGACCTGATCTGCATTGGTAGGTAGTTCTACAGTTTGGGGAGGAATTGGATATAGGAGCGCTTATGTGCTGTTCCAGAAGGAGGGCTTGTCCAGGAGGTAGGCTGAGTCATTTCTCATTTTGTGAGCGAAGTGGGCGTCTGGGTGAATAAGGTTTCAGTTTGCCAGATATGTATCTTGGGACTTCGTGGTGGAAGTTTTTGAAGGCTAGTATTAGGCCCTTAAAGACACATGGTAGCCAGTGGGCTGATCGAAAGGGAGGAGAGACTGGATCACGAATGCTGAGGCTCTTTAGTTGACAGATTGTTGCATTTTGCAACTGTTGCAGGTGATTTAGATTTTTTTGTTGAGACCAATAAATAGGATTTTGCAGTAATCCATATGGAAGAGAGCAAAGGCAAAGAGGAGCTGTGAAGTTTGGTTCTGAGAGGTAGGGTCGAATTTTCCGCAGCTGACAAAGATAATAAAATGAGGTGGAGACTAATTGCAATATGTGACAGGAAAGTGATAGATGGCCATCTAATAATACTCCTAAGCTACAGACCTGATCCTTTGCTGTCAGGAAGTCAAAGTAAGAAAGCAAAAATATTTTAGCCTCAGAACACATATGCCACACTGAATGTGTATTTACCCCTTACCTTACTGGGTGATGGAACAGGAAGTGGAACCACCGATGTGGTCAAGATAGATGATGGACTAGGGATGATAGCAGCACCTAGAGAAATCTGAACAGGTGTACTGGCCTCACTGCTGCTAATCTCACCATATGATGCAGAAGTGGAACTGGGAGATCCTGCAGTCCCACCAGAGGCTGCAGAGCTTGATGTCCGTGTAGGCTACAAAACAAGAATTAGAGGATTAGTAGAAGATGTTTCAAGAGAATTTAATACTTCTAGACTGTTCACATCCATTATTGATATGCTTGAACACCACTCAACACCTCCCTCCATAAGGGAAACCAATGAATAAAGGTATAATTATCATATAATTTCTAGCTGTAAATATAGAGGAGATGTAGCTAGGGAACACTTCTCCCATTTCAGTGCTGGAATTCCTTTCAAGTATCTTGAACATTTAGCATTAAAAAACAGCTAAAAGTCATATCACTTACACAGGAATTCTCAGGTTAGAAGCTTCAAAACCACTAAAAATATCATAAGAACATAAGTTGCCACCACTGGGTCAGACCAGAGGTCCATCGCGCCCAGCGGTCCGCTCCCATGGCGGCCCATCAGGTCTATGACCTGTGAAGTGATTCCTGACCATTTCTGTAACCTACCTCTACATCTATCTGTAACCCTCAATCCCCTCATCCTTTAGGAACCTATCTAAACCTTCCTTGAAACCCTGTAGTGTGCTCTGGCCTATCACAACCTCCGGAAGCGCGTTCCATGTGTCCACCACCCTCTGGGTAAAAAAGAACTTCCTCGCATTTGTTCTAAACCTGTCCCCTCTCAATTTCTCCGAGTGACCCCTTGTACTTGTGGTTCCCCACAGTCTGAAGAATCTGTCCCTGTCCACCTTCTCTATGCCTCTCAGGATTTAAGAATTTAAGAATCTTTAAGAAGTTTGCCATCCAATATTCAAAGAAACTTAAAGAAGGTAGAAGAGGCTCCTTTCCGCTTAGTCACTCAGGGCCACCTAACCACTGATATTCGGTGGCACTTAACCAGGCAGTGCCGTTGATTGGTTCTGACTAGTGGGGAGAAGCCAACAGTTAAGTGTGTGCTGGCACTGAACACTGTTCAGACAATTTTTTTATTTTTTTTTACACTCTCCCCTGCAGTCTGCCCCCCACATGTGAAAGTAACAACCTAGGCCTACCTCATAACTATGGTGGTCTAGTGGGAGTGATGAAGGCAGAAGCAAACCTCATTCACTCCTGCTCCTAGTCACAGCATCTTCAAAAGGACCACAAGAGGTAAGGGTAAGTAGGGTTCCCTCCAACCTCCATCACCCCCCAGCGAACTACCATGGATATGAAGTAGGCAAAAGGGAGCCTTTGTTTTTTCGGGGGGGGGGGGGGTAAAAAAAAAGTTACGTGGGTCCCAACTAATATTCAGTGCTGGCTGCTAGCACTGGGTACACTAACACCAAATATTCAGTGCCTGTGGCTACACATGGCCCAGCAATGAAAATGCAGGGCTAATTTAACCTTCCATAGTTGGCGTTTAAAAAAAACAAAAACAAAAAACTATGACTGCCAATATTACTTCCTATGAAGCTTACTGAACAATAGCCTTCAATCAATACAATTTCAACTCTGCAATTAGCAACTTTGCATATATTTATCATTAGCATCCGCTTTCCTGCAAAGATGGCCAAGATTTGTTACATAAGTACAATAAAATTACAAGGTTTGTTACATAAAGTTTGTTACATATAAGTACAATAAAATTACAATACAATATATAAGAAATACAGTGAAGAGAGTTCATGGGGGCCCCAGTGGCAGGAAGAAGTGAGTATCCCTCCTGCAGCTCTTTAATTTAAAGGTGGGGGTGTCAAGAAACATCGCCAGCAGGAGGGCCAGACAACCCCTCCCCCCCGAAAGGTAGGCAGCCACCAGACCTCCCCAGACCAACCAGACCCCACCCTCCCTTTTTTAGTTGGCCGGCCAGATACTTTCTCTGGCCGGCAGGTCCACTTTCACCCAAATGGCAGGCCTTCCCCTTCCTGGTGCATCATGGGATGCACCAGGGATTGGCCCAGGTGCCTAAGGCCCCTCCCATAGGGACTGGGCATCCCTCCTGCTGCCGATGTTTCTTGGTAGGAGGGGGGTCTGGCTGGGCTGGGTCCAACTGGTCTAGGGGGTGGGGTGTCTGGCGGCCGCCTAACTTGGGGGGGGGAAGTGTCCGGAGGAGGGATAGGGCATCCCTCCTGCCGGCTATATTTTTGGGTTTCATGGGGTGTCTGGCAGGAGGGACTGGGCATCCCTCCTGCCAGCGATGTTTTTGGGGTTCATGGGTAGGTGTCCGGCAGAAGGGATTGGGCCAGTGATCTTTGCAGTGGGGGGATGGGTTCCCTGATTCTCTAACCAGCACTTATGACAGACGCCAGTTAGAGAATTGTGGTGTTAGGCAAAGGACAGAGTCCTCCTATGCCTAAAAGGTCTTATTTTGGGCATTTGGGACTTGGCCAAATTTTTGGTCGGGGATATTACTCATGTATCCATATTTGCTCATTTATTCTTCCACAGCTTTTACAAAAGGACCTTAAGCAAAGCTAATATCTGAGGTGTAAAAATCTGACCAGGTCTTGCTATCAAGCAGCACAGATTCAAAGAACTTGATACATAGAGAAAAATGGCTACAAATCTAAAATCATTTAGAAAATCATCAATATTTAAGTGATCTACCGTGTTTCCCCAAAAATAGCAGTGCGTGTGTGAGCAGTATGGAGTGTTTGTGCCGTACCCCTCCTGAAGAAGCCAGCGGGTGAAACCTAGGTTGGGGGGTCGGTATTGTGAATAAACGGAGGAGCCCGGAGCAGTTATGTGTATCATCCACACCATTCAAAGTTAAGTTGCTGTCAAATTTATTATTTTATTTTCTTCAAGTTTATGTGCTGTTATTTAGTCTTTGTTTGGTGGAGGAGACTGTGAACAACAATGATGGTCTCCTTAATAGCTGCTCCGTGAACTTGTTTCACCGGACCTCAGCTGTGGGTCTGAGTGTTCACTTAACCACATCAACTTGTGTTGTAATTTGTGCTTGAAGTAAAACAAAGGTGATTAGTACAACAGTAATTTATAAGTATCACCTTGGATAAAAATATTCCCTTGCTGTTTTTTGATCCCCAAAAATAGGACCATGTCTTATATTAATTTTGGGCCCAAAAACCGCACTAGGGCTGATTTTCAGGGAATGTCTTATTTTTTCATGTATAATGATCATCTCTCCCTTCCTTTCTTTCACACCAATCCTTTTTCCTTTTTCTCCCCCACATGTGCAGCAAATTTCCTCCCCTCACCCATCCATTTGTGCCTTCCCTCTGCAGCATCTTTCTATCCCTCTATCCCTCCCATTCCCCCACGCAGCAGAACCATGCCACCCTCCCACCGCAAAACCGATATACCTCCCGCCAAACAGCAGCGTCAGCACCACTCTAAATAGGCTGCTTCGCAGCCTTCCCTGTGCCGCATCACTGATGACATCATCAGCGATGCATTAGAGGGTAGGTCCTGGCAGGAGAAGACTGCGAAGCAGTCTGTTTAGAGTGCAGCCGAAGCTGCTGTTGGAGGGAGGTAAGTCGGTCTCGCGGCGATGTGGCAGACGGTAGGACCCGGCGGGAAAAGACTGCGAAGCAGCCTGTTTAAAATGCTGCTGACACTGCTGTTTTGTGGGAGGCATGTTGGTTTTGCGGTGGGAGGGTTGACGGGGTTCTTATTGGAGGGAGAGATGGAAAGATGCTGCGCAGGGGGATGGGTAGGAGGGGGGAGTACAGGGACATTCGAGAGGGGCTTCAGAGGTGATCTAACTAGGGCTTATTTTTGGGGTACGGCTCATATTAAGACCTACCCTGAAATTCACGCTAGGGCTTATTTTCTGGATAGGTCTTATTTTCAGGGAAACATAGTAGTTACCCAAAGTAAGAAATATACATCAATATTAGAACATCTTATAAAAGTCACATTTGTACTGCGATATGGCCTGTGTTAGAGAACACAAGTTACCTACTACTATTAATTATTTCTATAGCGCTACTAGACACACGCAGCGCTGCACAGTCACAAAGAAGAAGAAAACAGTCTCTGTTCGAAAAAGCTTACAATCTGAACAGCCAAGACAGACAAACAGATTGTCATGGATACAGTTAAGGGGATCGGTTAATTAGCTGGCTGGGTTGGAGGGCAGAGGAGTAGGGAAAAGGACTGAAGGCTATATCAAAAATGTCGGTTTTCAGTCTGCTTTTAAACACGAGAAGGGAAGGGGATTGACGGACAAACTCGGGTAATTTATTCCAGGCATCGGGGGCAGCTAGATGAAAGGAACGAAGTCTGGAATTGGCAGTGGAAGAGAAGGGTACAGCTAAGAGCGGCTTATCTGAGGAACGAAGTTCTCTGGGAGGTGTATAAGAAGAGAGAAGCGAAGAGAGATATTGAGGGGCAGCAGAATGAACACACTTCAGTGTTCTCCCTAGGGCCTTTTAGCCAGGCGCTAATTTAGATGACTGCCCGGCTATCATCCGCTCGTGAATTCTGCTGCTGACATTGCTGCTCAACATTTAATTAAAAAAAAAAAAAACGGCTTGGAGTTTTCACGCCTTAACCCGTAGCAAACTTATGCTCCGTGGCTTTAACGTGTGCGTGCTGGCTTCCCTTCTCTTTCCTCCGAAACCGGAAGTTATGTCCGGGGGGGGAGGGGAAAAAGAGAAGGTAAGCTGGCATTCACATGTTAGAGCCCCAAAGCATGCGTTCACTACGGGTTAAGGCGGGAGACAGGTCAGTGAAGCTTACAATTTGCTGTTCTTGCTGCCGGGTCCTGCCTACTTTCTGTTTCCGCGAAGGCAGGACCCGGCAGCATTTTTCCCAATAGGTCGATCGCGATCTTGGGACGATCAGCCTTCCTCTCCACCCCCCCACCCCCCACGTCAATTCTGCCATCAGAGAGGAAGTTCTGGCCAGCCAATCGCTGCCTGGCTGGGCCGGAATTTCCTCTCTGATGGCAGAATTGACGTCAGGGAGAGGAATGCTGGTCGGTCCGAAGCAGGGAGAGCTTGGGGGGCGGCAGCGGCTTTGGGGCCTGTTATCTGAGGGCGGTGGCGGCTTGGGAGCCTGTTCCCCGATGGCAGTGGCTTGGGAGAGGGCAGGGAGAAAGAAAGAAAGAGGGCAGGTAGGGAGACAGAAGGAAAGAAGAGAAACAGAAAAAAAGAAAGGGGGCATGAAGAGAGAAAGAAAGGGCAGGGAGATAGGAAGAAAAGTTGGGAGAGGGAATGAGGTCTGGAGAAGAGGAAGCATACAGGCTGAAAGAAGGTAAGAAAGATTAGATGCACAGTCAGAAGAAGAAACTGCAATCAGAGACTCATGAAATCACCAGACAACAAGGTAGGAAAAATGATTTTATTTTAAATTTAGTGATCAAAATGTGTCTGAATTTATATCTGCTGTCTATATTTTACACTATGGTCCCCTTTTACTACACCGCAATAGAGGTTTTTAGCGAAGGGAGCCTATGAGCGTCGACAGCAGCGCTCCCTGCGCTAAAAACTGTTATCGTGGTTTAGTAAAAAGGGAGGGGGTATATTTGTCTATTTTTGTATGGTTGTTACTGAGGTGACAGTGCATAGAGTCATCTGCTTTGACCTCTTTGAAAAAACCCCGGAATAGGAATGATAATTAACATTTTCTATGAGTACAGTGTGCTTTGTGTTTTTTTTTTTTTATTTTATTGTTGGTAGATCATTTTGACTTGGTCATTTTAAAAGTAGCTCGCAAGCCCAAAAAGTGTTGACACCCCTGCTCTAGAACATCGCTCCTTAGTTTTATCAAGTGGTGCAGTGAGGGGCCAGCACTTTATATCTTATCACCTCATTCTTTCTTTTTCCTCCTCATGTACAGCACGGTTCTTTATTCTAAGCAGCTCTGGCACTAACAGTACTACGGGTGCCTTATGCTACTTTCACTACCACTTGCAGTCTGGTTCGGCATTTTATCATGGTTTTGATTTTATATTTAGTTTTTCACCAGTATTTTCTTTTATTTATTAAAGCAGCCTTTTTTAAGAGCCGATGCCCCTCCCCTATCAGTGTTCCCCGACACTTTTTTGGCGCCTGTTTCAACGGATCAAATATCATAGCCCCACTGTTGCGTGTTCATATTTATTCTGCGTATGAGTTTATCTCATCAGTGCAGACCTTTTCGGTAAGACCATTTTATTCTCCCTTTTTTACTTTCCCGAGTGCTGTGGTTTTATTCTTTAGTTTTACTTTGGTTTTAATAGAAGCTCATTTGAACAATAATTTAGATCTTTCCCATGTTTCACTTTTCATCTACCCGGTCGGCTTATCTTTGAGCTACTATCGGCTTATGTTTTCAAGATACACTGTATTATCAGCTGTTCATTTCCTATATGTTTACTTTTGCCCTGTTTAGGTCTATATAGTCTAGGCATACTGTTCGTACCCAATCATCATTTTAAGTATGCCCTATTTTAGGGGGGGGGGAGTTAAGTTCTTTTAGCATGTTATTTTATTAATTCTGAGTTCGGTGTTACAATATGTTGTTCTTGATTTTTAGTTTACACATTATTTATTCTTTTCTATGACATGTTTGCATCGCAATTTTACTCAAAAGTATAAATAGGTATCCATATTTCCATTCAAGTTTCGGCACGGTGCTCTGGTTTTGGCTCCAGTATTTATCACTTCCGTCCACCAGGTCTGGCTATCCGTTACCGTCTCATATTTTAAAGACTCACTCGTTTTAATTAGCGGTGATCCACACGTCTATTCATAATGGACATGTCCAATTTTAGCATTTGAATCTTAGTACTATGGGTTTGGTCTTTTCTGGTTTCCTTTCTATAGTCTGCTTTTCGTCTGGAGTCTTTTGAGTTTAGAATTACATTTTATGACATATTTTTGTGGTTATAATTGTATGACATGTCTAAATCGGTCAAGTTATCCATTCTTTTTATTATTTTTTGTCCCCTCATACAGTGACAGACCGCCCCGGGTGCCAGCCCTAGGGGGGTACACAGCCGGCTGGATCCAGAACCTTCCGAGCTGCTCTAAATGGCACCTGTACCTCAGTGCGGCTGCCGTACTTATTCGGAAGCAGAGTTGGCAGCTGCACTGAAGTGCAGGAAGGTCCCGCGATGACTGCATTTGCTGCCTCTGCCTCCGGAAGACTTAAGTGACGTCGTAAGGGGTGGACCGGCAGCTGCAGTCATTGCGGAACCTTGCCGCAACTCCCTGCGTCTGCCGGCCCACCCCCCTCCAACGTCACTTACATCTACCAGAGGTAGAGGCAACAGAAGCAGTCATCATGGGACCTTGCTGGTTTGGAGGGAGAGAGAAGCATAGAAGAGTGGTGGAGGAAGAAAAAGGAGGTCAGGGTGGTATGGAAGGGTGGTAGAGGGAGAGAAAGGGGGCAGATGCTGATGGAAGTGGGGGGAAGGGAGAGGAGAGAGTGAAATGCCAGACCATGGGGGTGTGGGAGAGGGAAGGGAAGAAGAGAAGAGAGATGCCAGAACATTGGAGGAGGGAAGGGAAGAAGATGGATGCCAGAATAATAGGGGTGAAGGGAGAGATGGAAGGGGAATACAAGGAAGGAAGATGCCATGTAGAAGGGGCAGAGAGAGGGTAGACAGTGGATGAAAGGAAGAGAGTGACAAGCCTATGAGGAAAGCAGAAACCAGAGAAGACAATGTCAAAAAAAATTCTATTTATTTATTTTTTTGCTTTAGGGGAGATGCATCGCTGTTTCTGTGGTGTTGCATTGTATGCAGAGTCCAGCTTCTTGGTGGTTCAATTTAACCTTTGTCTAAGTTTTTCTATTTTATCCCCCCTTTTACAAAACTGTAGAGTGTTTTTTTTAGCACTGGCCATGGTGGTAATTGCTCAGAATTCTATGAGAGTCTGAACTGTTACCACCATGGCTAAAAACCACATTGCAGTTTTGTAAAAGGGAGAGGGATTAGTTTGTGATTACATATTCCATACTAGGCGAAGGTGTTTTCTGTATTCTGTGTGTTCGAAAGACATGGTTTTCAGTTAGGATTGACTGTGTAGGATTGATCTGTACTAGTCTGGCTTGTTTAGTTTTATAATGGGTGTATTGATGTACTGCTCACTGCAGTATGTAAGATGCTGCCTTTTCCTAGGTACACTCTTGTGTGATGTGTGGATTGTTACTAAAAATCATGTTTTTCATACAGATGGGGGGCATGTCAAAAAATGATGGGCCTTGGGTGTCACATATGCTAGGTACACCACTGCCTTCATAGTTTATATCTAATCCACAAGCCTGCTTTTAGGACCTACAAGGTATGTATCCCTCTGATTCATGACAATTTAACTTCTTATGTTATCTTATCCATTCTTTTTATTATACAACTGCCCAGATAAACATCATTCTTTGACGTGATTGGACCTTGAAAACTAATGGCAACAGTGTTCTCCCCAGAAATTTTTTCCAGCCATGAAAAACATTTGCTACATTTAGTGTGCCACAAAAAACATTTGCTCTGTTTAGTGTGCTGTGTTTAGTTTGAGAGATGCTGCTCTATACCATTTGAAAGAGGGATACTTCTTAAATTTAACAAAATATTATGGAACAAGTGTCAAACCTTAAGAAAGGCAGTCATATTGAGCATTGGAAAATAATTAATAATAATTAACTAATACAAATAGTACACATTTAGGGCTCCTTTTACTAAGCTCCGATAGCGGTTTTACCGCACGCGTAGCTCACGCAAAATTGCTGTATGTGCTAGATGCTAACGCCAGCATTGAGCTGGCATTAGTTCTAGCCGTATAGTGCGGCAATTCTGCACGCGCTAAAAACGCTATTGCAGCTTAGTAAAAGGACCCCTTAATTTTCCCCACCACCAAATTTCCCTGTCCTGCCCCACCCGGCTACTTTTTCATGCCAACCGGCTGGAAAAATTTTCTGGGGAGAACACTGCACTTGTAGGTCAGCAATAATATCTTAAACTATATGCGATGGCAGATAGGGAACCAGTGAAGTGACTTAAGGAGATGGGTGACATGAGCATAGAGAGGTTGATAGAAGATAGTAACATAGTAGATGACGGCAGATAAAGACCCGAATGGTCCATCCAGTCTGCCCAACCTGATTCAATTTAAATTTTTATTTTTTTTCTTCTTAGCTATTTCTGGGCAAGAATCCAAAACCTTTACCCGGTACTGTGCTTGGGTTCCAACTGCCGAAATCTCTGTTAAGACTTACTCCAGCCCATCTACACCTTCCCAGCCATTGAAGCCCTCCCCAGCCCATCCTCTACCAAACGGCCATACACAGACACAGACCATGCAAGTCTGCCCAGTACTGGCCTTAGTTCAATATTTAATCTTATTTTCTGATTCTAAATCTTCTGTGTTCATCCCACGCTTCTATGAACTCAGTCACAGTTTTACTCTCCACCACCTCTCTCGGGAGCGCATTCCAGGCATCCACTACTCTCTCCGTAAAGTAGAATTTCCTAACATTGCCCCTGAATCTACCACCCCTCAACCTCAAATTATGTCCTCTGGTTTTACCATTTTCCTTTCTTTGGAAAATATTTTGTTCTACGTTAATACCCTTCAAGAATTTGAACGTCTGAATCATATCTCCCCTGTCTCTCCTTTCCTCTAGGGCACAGGTGTCAAAGTCGGTCCTCGAGGGCCAGAATCCAGTCGGGTTTTCAGGATTTCCCCAAAGAATCTGCATGAGATCTATTTGCATGCACTGCTTTCAATGCATATTTATTGGGGAAATCCAGAAAACCCGACTGGATTCCGGCCCTCGAGGAGGGACTTTGACACCCCTGCTCTAGGGTATACATATTCAGGGCTTCCAGTCTCTCCTCATACGTCTTCTGGCGCAAGCCTCCTATCATTTTCGTTGCCCTCCTCTGGACCGCCTCAAGTCTTCTTACATCTTTTGCCAGATACGGTCTCCAAAACTGAACACAATACTCCAAGTGGGGCCTTACCAATGACCTGTACAGGGGCATCAATACCTTCTTCCTTCTACTGAATACGCCTCTCTTTATACAGCCCAGTATCCTTCTGGCAGCAGCCAATGCCTTGTCACACTGTTTTTTCGCCTTTAGATCTTCGGACACTATAACCCCAAGGTCCCTCTCCCTGTCCATGCATATCAGCTTCTCTCCTCCCAGCATATACGGTTCCTTCCTATTATTAATCCCCAAGTACATTATTCTGCATTTCTTTGCATTGAATTTTAGTTGCCAGGCATTAGACCATTCCTCTAACTTTTGCAGATCCTATTTCATATTTTCCACTCCCTCTTCGGTGTCTACTCTGTTACAAATCTTGGTATCATCTGCAAAAAGGCACACTTTTCTTTTAACCCTTCAGCAATGTCACTCACAAACATATTGAACAGGATTGGCCCCAGCACCGAACCCTGAGGGACTCCACTAGTCACCTTTCCTTCCTTCGAGCGACTTCCATTAACCACCACCCTCTGGCGTCTGTCTGACAGTCAGTTTCTGACCCAGTTCACCACTTTGGGTCCTAACTTCAGCCCTTCAAGTTTGTTCAACAGCCTCCTATGAGGAACTGTATCAAAGGCTTTTCTGAAATCCAAGTAAATTACATCTAGCATATGTCCTCGATCCAGCTCTCTGGTCACCCAATCAAAAAATTCAATCAGGTTCGTTTGGCACGATTTACCTTTTGTAAAACCATGTTGCCTCAGATCCTGTAACCCATTAGATTCAAGGAAGTACACTATCCTTTCTTTCAGCAACACTTCCATTATTTTTCCAATAACTGAAGTGAGGCTCACCGGCCTGTAGTTTCCTGCTTCATCCCTGTGACCACTTTTATGAATAGGGACCACATCCGCTCTCCTCCAATCCCCAGGAATCACTCCCGTCTCCAGAGATTTGTTGAACAAGTCTTTAATAGGACTCACCAGAACCTCTCTGAGCTCCCTTAGTATCCTGGGATGGATCCCGTCTGGTCCCATCGCTTTGTTCACCTTTAGTTTTTCAAGTTGCTTATAAACACTCTCCTCCGTGAACGGCGCAGAATCTACTCCATTTTCTCGTGTATCTTTGCCAGACAATGATTCATGCAGCAGAATTTTGCACAGATTGCAAGGGGGAGAGGTGACACTGCGAGAGACCAGTTAGAAGTAGATTGCAGTAATCTAAGCGTGAGGTTATGAGAGCATGGACAAGGGTCCGGGTAGTGTGCTCAGAAAGGAAGAGGAAAATTTTGGTTGATACTGAAGAGATTAAAGCGACAGGTCTTAGCAGCTCAGCAGGTCTTTCAACTGTCATAATTAAACCCTCCTGCCATTCTTTCAAGATAAATAAAAATTTCTCCAAAGTAAAAAAAACACAAAGGAGACTGAAGATAAAGGTACAACATCCCAAACCTCCAAATTAAGAAACATTGTTGTTCTACATAGATATACGATTTCATGTGTGCAAATGAATTCAATAAAATGTTAGTTTCTTAAAATTATTTTGGAGAGCCATTAAAAGGTTGTGAATGATCTACTAGCTCTCTCCATTCTTAGATATATCTCTGAAGTTACAGGGAAATACTTTTAAAACCAATTGGAGGAAATTTTTTTTCACTCAGAGAATAGTTAAGTTCTGGAACGCGTTGCCAGGGGATGTGGTAAGAGCGGATAACGTAGCTGGTTTTAAGAAAGGTTTGGACAAGTTCTTGGAGGAAAAGTCCATGGTCTGTTATTGAGAAAGACACGGGGGAAGCCACTGCTTGCCCTGTATCGGTAGCATGGAATATTGCTACACCTTGGGTTTTGGCCAGGTACTAGTGGTCTGGTTTGGCCACCGTGAGAACGGGCTACTGGGCTTGATGGATCATTTGTCTGACTCAGTAAGGCTATTCTTATGTTCTTGTCAATGTAAAGAACTGTACAGTATACCCCTGCGAATTCCAACTTTGCAGACTCAGTCATTCGTGGTTTTCTCCGTGCGTGTTTTTAAACTACAATGACTCCAGGGAAAGCCCCGGGGCTTACAGGAGACACAGACTAACAGCCAATGACAGACCAAAAAGTGTGCCAAAACTCTTTCGGCTCGGTTTCCTGTGCTTAGCAGGATGAGGAAGTGAGAAATGCTAACCCCCTAGCACTGTTCTGCATCCCTCTCCCACCTCCGATCCCTGCATCCAGTATTGTTATTTGTGGGGGTTTTTTAATTTGCAGGTGCTCCAGGAATGTAACCTCCGTGAATTTTGGGAGAATACTGTATATCCCACCTTGTATGTCTTTCTCCCAGATCAGACTATACAAAACTGTATTTCCTCCCAATTAGTCTGAACACAGATGTCATTAATGTTCTTTTTTGTTTTATTATACAGCAGAATTTAAGAACTGAAAAGCTACATCTGTAGAAATTTTCAGAGTAAATATAAATATCTAAAACAGCGTGAACACAGTGAGGGAAAAGAAGAAAAATGTTACTGGAGAAACCAGTATGAATAATAATAAATTTTTTAAAAAAATCAATGAAAGTCACAAATGCAGAATAATCAGCTAACAAATGAGAAAAACGTATCAGGAGACATAATTTCTAGGCATTCACAAAACACATTTTAAAAAGTGTAAATAGTCTTGCATTTATTTAAAAAAATGATATGGATTAGATAGCCATAAAGTCAATTCCTTTAGAACTTCAAATTAAACATTTCATATGATACCTACTAAAATAAACATGTCAACAGATATTTCCCATAAAAGAAATAACCTTAGAAGATGTTTCATTCAATTGCTTTGAACTTTGAAACACTGTAATGTTTACATGCAAATAGAGAATGACACGGGGAAAAAATCTGTCCCCGTCACCGCCCCGTCACCGGCCCACCATCCTCTGCACCGCCCCGTCACCGCCGTTCCCTTCACCGCCCCGTCACCGCCATCCCTTTCACCGCCCCGTCACCGCCACTGCCATCCCATTCACCGCCCCGTCACCGTCCCCGCTGCATCCATATAAGCCTTAGTACTGTAATATTTAGCTTATTCCTTTCTTATAAATCAAAGTTCCTGCTGCTGAACTAAAGAAAGAGATGTTCAGCTGGCAGGGCTTTGTTTATAAATTTTTATCAACACAACTAATATACTATTTTATCCTAAAGCAAAAAATAAATAAATATAATTTTTTTTTCTACCTTTGTTGTCTGGTTTCTGCTTTCCACATCTTCTCATTCAATTCATTCCATCCACTGTGTGTTTTCTCTCTAAGTCTTCCATTTGCTGTTACTGTGCCTCTCACTTCACCCCCCCCCCCAATTGGTCTAGCACCCATCTTCTTCCCTCTGCTCCCCCATAGTCTGGCATCTGTCTTCTTCCCACTCTGTCTTCCACATTTCCTTTCGGGGTCTGTTCCTCTCCACCCTCCTTCAATGTCTGGCCTATTCCTTTCCACCACCACCCTTCCCTCCCTCCTTTACCATCTGTTCCTTTCTACTACCCTTCAGCTCCTCTCACGTGGCTTATCTATCTACCTTCCTCCCTCTTATTTTCATGGCACGTTACAATGTAATTTGTGCAAGCCACTGGAGCCTGCGAGCTCGGTCCCTGTCCCATCCCCACAAACCATCTCGCTTCTGTGCTCCTATTTTCTCCATTTCTAATATCTCCCCTATGTATCTGTCATTGCCCCCCCTGTGTCCATATACCATCCCCATGGCATGTCCCCTTTATGTCTCTGTCCCTATGCCCCATGCACATAATTTCCCCTCTTTCTGTTACCTTCCTGTGTCCAGATTTCCCCTATCTTCCTCTTCCATACCAGTGTGTCTCTTCTTTTCAACCCCATCTAGCTTTTTTCCCTCTTTCTTCCCCCCCCGCCCCTGCTTCTAGCATCTGGCTCACCTGCCAGTCCTTCCCTTTCTTTCCTGCTGTGGGTTTTTCTTTCCGACTTCATCCCCTTGGCCCAGAATCATTTTCCCTTTCACTCCCTCCTTCCAATTTGAGCCGGGAACACTAGCGATCGCACGGTCCCCGCAGCTCACACCCGCCTGCCCAATCGATTCTAGTGTTTAGCCAGCTCTCTCCCTTCTCCTCACCTTAGTTTGTAGATTTTCTTTTTCGGCGACCCGCACGCTATCAGAGAGCCGCGCACGCGCAGCTGCTCAGTGTTCAATCTTCTGCTCTGCTGCAACTTCCTGTTTCCGGTTGCGTCAGAGCAGAAGATTGAACACTGAGCAGCCGCGCGTGCGCGGCTCTCTGATAGCGTGCGGGTCGCCGAAAAAGAAAATCTACAAACTAAGGTGAGGAGAAGGGAGAGAGCTGGCTAAACACTAGAATCGATTGGGCAGGCGGGTGTGAGCTGCGGGGACCGCGCGATCCTTCATGCCTCACTGCGGGGACAAGACCATTCACCGCCCCGCGGGCGGTGAATGGCCTTGTCCCCGTCGCCGCAGCGACTGCTAGTTTTCTTCCCCGTTTTCGGCGGGTGACCCGCGGCTAAAATGCGGTGGCCGCGGGTAAACCGCCACCGTGTCATTCTCTATATGCAAAGAACTGTCAGAAATTCTAATATTTTCGTGCAAAGTTTTGTCAGAATGTCTTAGCAAAGAGATAGCAACATTGACAGTAATACTGAAATAAAAACAGTACTGTTCCACAAAAATCATGCCATCTAGCAAGTACACAGATAAGTAAACCATAAAAAGAAAAGATGCTAAGTTCTACAAAGCAAAACATGCACTCCACCTCAAAGAAAAGTATCAAGTAATCTGTAGGGTGCGATTTTACACAGGAATGAATACAAGAAACAAATTCAGCAGCAGAACTCAGCAAAATTTGAATAATAAATTCTCTATTGACTTTAAACAAGTGAGGAGACAGCATACATATGGAAACACAAATCTCAAATAAAGTATTTGCAAAATGAAGGGGGGAAAAAGCAGAAATGCAAATTTAAAAAGATTCAATATACCAGACAGCAGTTTGTACCTTCCGTGTGGCAGGAGTCTGTCTCATAGTTAAGAGAATGGCAGCGAAAGAGAGGCAGAGAGACACAATATTAGCACGGTCACAATAGCACAGCTTTTTGTAGCTTCTTCAACAGCTGTCTAGGATCTCCTACAAATCTCTCCTTAGCTGTCATCCATTCACCCTGTTAATCTGGTGAGTGTCTAGGATCCAGGCAACGCCAGATTCTACCAATCAGCAATACTGGAAAGTGTAATACTCCATCAAGCCACAACATTAACTGCACTTTCCCTGTCTTTCCTGTACTCCAGCCACTGCCCTGTTTTCTGGTTCTCCAGTCAAGGTCTCAAAGGACTGTACCAGTAACAGATGCTCATCCTCCCAACAGAAGGAGGGGACAATGTTAAGATAAAAGAACAAGGAGATAGGCTCCTTTTACCCAGAAACACCCGACGCTCAGTTCTGAGAAGCATGGGCTACAGGCTCTATACATAGCAGCTCAAGCTCCCCCTGTGCTTCCTATTAGAGAACGGGAACTCATTTTCCCATCCCGTCCCCACAAGTTCTTTTCCTGTTCTTGCCCCATTCCTGCAAGCTCTCTCCTCATCTGCACAAGCCTCAATCACTTTAAAATCATAAGTGTTCGAGGCTTGTGCGGTTAAGGCAGAGCTTACAGGAATGGGGCAGGGACAGCAACAGCAACAAAACTCACGGGGATAGGACGATGAAATTGAGCTCCTTCGAGGATGGGGACAAATTTGTCCCCGTGTCATTCTCTACTTCCTATCTAATGTATTAATGATCTCTTATAGTGGCTGTAAGATTGGTCATGTTTTTGATGTAAATATGGAAATTGAAAGTAGGTGATCCAACAGTTAACCTAGCAGGGACAAAAAATATGCTCCTGTGATATACTGTGTAGCACAGTTACTTACCTGTAACTGGTGTTATCCAGGGACAGCAGGCAGATATTCTCACAGATGGGAGACATCATCCACGGAGCCTGGTACGGACAGCGCTAAAGTGTACTGTCACTTTAAGCTTTTAGCGAAGCTTCGAGACTACCCGCACCACACCAAGAAAAAATGTAGTGCAAGACTTTGGAGTTGAGAGTCCACTCTTATGGCCGAAGAACCTGCTGAGCTTGTCAGTCAGAGAATTCTGTTTCCCCTGCAAACATACTGCCTTGAGGAAAATATTGTTTGCAATTGTCCATTTCCAGATGTGAAGTGCTTCCTGACAAAGAAGAAGAGACCCCGTACCTTTCTGTTTATATAGCACGTTGCTATTTGATCGTCCATTCTGACGAGGAGGACTTGGTTGAGAAGACAATCCTGAAAAGTCTTGCGAGCAGTCTTGCGGATCGCTCGAAGTTCAAGCAGATTGATGTGTAGTGCTCACTCTCAAGTAGACCAGCCTCCCTGAGTTCGCAGTCAAGGTGAGCACCCCATGCAGACATGGAAGCATCTGTCAGTAGCACTTGCTGATGTGGAGGTACATGGAACAGCAAACCCCTGGACATATGTGTTGGCTGTAACCACCACTGAGGAGATTGAGGCAGATTTGAGGAGACCTTGATCCAGCGGAAGAGAGGATCTGTGGCTCGAGATCATTAAAGCACTAGATTCCATTCAGCTGGTCTGAGATGTAGACAGGAAAGGGGGCACATGAACTGTAGACATCATGTGACGCAAGAGATGCATCATCTTTCTTGCTGTATTTATTGATTTACTGCTAGGAAAGAAGACCAGAGTCAACAACGGAGCCATTGCTAAAATGAGCAGGCACAAACTCTGGGGGGGGGGAGGGGGCACTGGGTAAAGGGAAAGTATAGGAAAGAAGGGAGATATGAAGGAGAAAGGGAAGACAGACAGAAAAATATGTTGGAGCATGGAAGAGGGCACAGAAAAGGAAAGTTGCTGTAGATCAGGGAATGCCATTCACAATTGATAGGATTAGATGAGAATTCTGAAGCTATGTCCCTTTAATAAAAAAGTTTAAGATTCCTTGCTCTAGGAATGCTAAGTTGCTTATGTTCTAGCTTCTGTTCACCTGGAAATCAGTCAATCATTTTTTTCACCAATTTTCTCCCATTTTTGTTAAAGTTCCTAGGAAAATTAAAATGAACATCCTTTATATACACTACACCAGGGGACTCAAAGTCCCTCCTTGAGGGCCGCAATCCAGTCAGGTTTTCAGGATTTCCCCAACGAATATGCATGAGATCTATGTGCATGCACTGCTTTCAATGCATATTCATTGGGGAAATCCTGAAAGCCCGACTGGATTGCGGCCCTCAAGGAGGGACTTTGAGATCCCTGCACCACACCAAATTCAGAAATATTAAAAACTACACACACAATATAATTTTAGATCACTTCACGACAGTTTTGCAACATCTCTAAATACACTCTGTCAAAAGGCACAGACTAGAAACTCACACACCAGCATGGTGCTGCTGTCAGTTCAAGCAGATCACTGGCCTAACAGGAAGCATCTCTCAAATGCTGCTTCTCTCATGTCCCAAAAGCCTACTGGTAATCAGCAAAATGCTCACAACAAATAGGAGGAACAGTGCTCAATACACCCTCTGTTTTTCCCTCTTACAATCTGCATCACACCTGTGCTATAGCTAGAACTTAGTGAAAGAAGGTAGAAATGAGAAAGAACAAGGAGAGGCAAAAAAACATAAGAACATAAGAATTGCCGCTGCTGGGTCAGACCAGTGGTCCATCGTGCCCTGCAGTCCGCTCACGCGGTGGCCCTCTGGTCAAAGACCAGCGCCCTAACTGAAACTAGCCCTACCTGCGTACGTTCTGGTTCAGAAGAAACTTGTCTAACTTCGTCTTGAATCCCTGGAGGGTGTTTTGGTCAGTAGAATACCAAATAAAAAAACTGCTAGGATACATGAAGTCCAACAGGACAAAGCAGGCATCTAGGCAAGGATAGGAATACACAGAAAGGGCAAAGGAAGATCTCATTTGCAGGCATTCTGCTGCTACAGGAAAGAAAAACTGGAGGCTGGTCTAGGGCAGGGGTAGGCAATTCCAGTCCTCGAGAGCCACTGGCAGGTTAGGTTTTCAGGGTATCCACAATAAATATGCATGAGATAGATTTGCATCTCAAGGAGGCGGTGCATGCAAATCCATCTCATACATATTCATTGTGGATATCCTGAAAACCTGACCTGGCTCCAGCTCTCGAGGACTGAATTGCCTACCCCTGGTCTAGGGTAGGGGTCAGTAACCTTGTTACAGCAGAGAGCTAATTTGTCAAAAATGTTAGACCCAAGATTTACAGAGAGCCGCAGGTGTAGCTTCTCTCCCCTCCAACCCCTTGCAGGTCTCTGCACCTCACATCCCTCCCTCCTTGCAACTCCCCCAACCCATAGCCAAGGTTCTCTCCCCTCTCTCAGTCAAGCCAATCACAGCCTTAGACTCCTCCCCCTTACATCAAAGGACACAGAAGGAGAAACCTAAGGCCCCGAGGCATCTGAGCCAATCAGGGCCTTAGGCCCCTCCCCATGCATCACATGATGCACAGGTGAGAGGAAGGTCCACCATTTTGGACTGGCAGGCCTCTGAGCAGGATGGACTGAGCATCCCTCCTGCTCCAACTTCCTTGAAAGGTATGGGGAAGGGTGTTCAGGAGGTGGAGTTTTGGGGGACCTCCAGTGGCAGGAGGGAGTGGGCATCACTCCTGCCTTTTTTGGGGGGATAGGGAAGGTAGGGGATGTTTGGGGGCACTTGGCACAGGGGTGAGCCTTCAGTGGCAAGAGAGAGTGGGCATCCCTCCTGCCATTTTACTGCCATGGGAGGAGGGGGGTTAGCATGACAGGAGGGAGTGGGCCTACTTCCTGCCATTTTTTTCTCGTGCAGGGGGGCCAATGGCAGGAGGGAATGGGAATCGCTAGTGGGTGGGGGTGGGGATTCCCAGTACCACATTCATCGGGGATCATCGTGGAGAGGCCATCATCGATGAGGGGGGCTTTTCATTTTTTTATGGGCCAGATATTGTGCACCTGTAACTCTGTGGTTAAAAGCACCATTTGAGGAACATGTGAGACCACCTGTAAGAAAAACAAAGCTGAAGCAGAACTGGACCCTGCAACATGACAATGACCCAAAACGTACCAGTAAATCCACCAAGGACTGGCTGAAAACTAAGAAATGGAGAGCCCTGGAGTGGCTGAGTCAAAGGCCTGATCTTAATCCCATTGAGATGCTGTGGGGCGATTTGAAATGGGCTGTACATGCAAGAAACCCCTCAAACATCTCACAGCTGAAAGAATTCTGCATTGAGGAGTGGGCCAAACTTTCCTCAGACCGATGTCAGAGACAGGTAGATGGCTACAAGAAGCGTATCACTACATTTATTTCAGCCAAAGGGGGTAGCACGAGCTTGAGAATGACATGGAGACAAATTTATCCCCGTTCCCATGAGTTCTGTCCCTGTCCTGCTCCTGCAAGCTCTGCCTTAGCCGCACTAGCCTCAAACACTTACGATTTTAAAGTGTTTGAGGCTTGTGTAGATGAGGACAGAGCTTGTAGGAAGGGAACAGGGATAGGGACAGAGCTTGATGCAACGGGGATAGACAGATCCCATGGGGATGGGGAAAATTTGTCCCTGTGTCATTCTCTAGGAGTACACCACTGCTTGTTAACACACATAGATATTTAGTACGATGGCATTTGCATGCATGTGTATAAATTTCTACCTCAGCATTGTTTTGTATCTGTATGACTTAGGGAGTGCCAGAGGTTGTGGTAAGAACGGATAGTGTGGCTGGTTTTAAGAACGGTTTGGACAAGTTCCTGGAGGAAAAACCCATAGTCTGTTATTGAGAAAGAGATAGGGGAAGCCACTGCTTGCCCTGGATTGTAGCATGGAATGTTGATACTCTTTGGGATTCCAGAATCTTACTATTCTTTAGGCTTCTGTATAGAATGTTGCTACTCTTTGGGTTTTGGCCAGGTACTAGGGACTTGGATTGGCCACCGTGAGAACGGGCTACTGGGCTTGATGGACCATTGGTCAGACCCAGTAAGGCTATTCTTATATTAGGGTGTACTAATTTATTCCTCAATTAAAATACACATTTTTGTGGATATCTTTTGTTTCATGAGTAAATCAAGGAAAAGTTTTGTTGTTTAACTGCAATTACATCACTTTCTTTTCCAGAGATAAATAAAAACAAAAAAAGATTTGACATCGATATGTGAACATTTCTTAAGAAATAACTGAATATTTCATGGGGTGTCCTAATTTTTTCACATGACTATTAAAATTCACTACATTAACCTTTCAATTTCTAAGAACTATGAACTTGCAAAACTGAAATAGGATCTTGAGACATATGTTTTATGAATGCTCATATCTTCAAGCCTTCTGGAAAGACGTATGGATTACTTTGTGTAAAATCTTTCCTATTAATAGAGGACTATAATCATATATAATAAAACGGTAAGCGTGCATGCGCACTCGCGCCGTGTGTTCCCTGATCTGTCACGGTGGCACGAGTGCGCATGTGCGCTTACTATGTCACCAGGGATGAGCAGAAGACTCCTTCAGCAATTGCACTGGCCAGCCGACACCGGAGCAGGCCAGCGTGCCTCCACTGCAGCGCCAAAGATATGCTGCCGAAACAAACTCCATCCCAGCATGAAGGGAAGGGTCTGGCCAGCCGGAGGCAGAAGGAAACAACTAAAAATAACACTTCCGAGGCAGGCAGATAGCGCGGTAAGAGTGAGCCGCACCTGCGTCGGAGAAGGCTTCCGACGCAGCCGGCAGTCATGAGAGGAGTCGGCGGGAGACGGCCAGAACGCGGGAAGGCAGGTAGGGAAGACAAAAGACTACGCCGTTAAGTTTTAAAGTTGTGAAAAGCCGACGGCCATGAAGTATGCAGGCGGCATACTTCACGACCGACAGCTTTTCAAACCCCCCCAGCACCGCCGCCACTGAACCTTTGAAAACCCTCCACCCCCACCAACACTGCCGGCTGCGGTTAAGGCCTGGCTTCTTACTAATCCAAGCAAGCACCTTGCACTATCGCTGTTGAAGTAACCGGCAGCGTGTGATGTCACCTTGAGGTAATTGCAGGTCTGAGGCAAGCCAGAGCACAATGAAACAAGATTTATTACTCTTCTAAGGTAACAGAGGGGGAGGGAAAAAGAGATGGCAGGGCATGGAAGGAGGAAGGTATGCTAGACCAAGGGAAAAGGAAGGGGCAAAGGAAAGAGGAGATGCCATATGAAACAGAGAGAGAGAGAGGGCAGACACTGAATGGAAAGAGAAGAGAGGGCAGTGAATGGAAGAGGCAAGACAGAGGGTGAATAGTAGATAGAGTAGATAGAAGGGGTAGAGAGAGGGAGACAGACAATGAATGGAAGTGTGGGGGAGAGGAGGGACAGCTGCTGAATGGAAATCTGAAGGATAAGGGGAGCAGACTTGGAAGGAAGTGGGGAGGAGAAAGAAAAATGGGCACATGTGAGGGAAAAGGATAGAGTTAGAAATAAAGATAGACAGACATGGGGCCAGGGAGAAAGACAGAAAGAATTACAAACAGTGTCCAAGGAGAGAGAGACAAATAAAAAAACAACAACAGACAGACAGACATTACTCTAGCACCCATTAATGTAACAGGCTGGGGGGGGGTAACAGGAAGGGAGCCCTACTGCTGGACAGGGGAAGCAGAGAACAAGTGCTGCTGGGCAGGGGAAAGGTAAAATGAAGGGAGAAGGGCTGGAAAGTCGAGGAAAGAGAGACACAGAAAGAAAGACAGACAGCAGGAGGGAGAGAGACAGAAAGAAAGACAGACAGAAAGCAGCCAAGGAAAGAAAATGAAAAAAGAAACACAAAGACACACATCTATTCTAGCACCCGTTAATGTAACGGGCCTAAAGACTAGTATATCTATATTATTTTATAATCCATCTGTTTTTCTATTTTAAATAAACATGAATGCTTCCTATTAGATACTTTAATTTTCTTAGCACTTAAAATAATTTCAGCTTCTTGGAAAGACTTATTCAAAGTGCATTATAACAACTGATGTCATTTAGTCTGTACCACATACAGATACGAAGCTTATATTGCAAAAACATCAAATTACTTGCCTAAATGTAATGCTTCATGGTCGATTTTGTCATCATATGTTAACAAAGCTCACTGATTTTTTCACTATTGTACTTTATTGTTCATTGTTGCTATTTCCTATTTTTGGATAATGTAATTTTTTCACATTTCTATATAAAGATACTTAAGACAAAAAAAAAAGTTTTATTCCAAAAATGCTCTGGGAGATAGATCCAAGCTCCATCTGATGCTGCACCAAATCACGTGACCAGACTTGGAACTGTGAACTTACTTGCACTCAAAACACAACAGGCTCTATCTACTGCATATTTGAAATCTCTCTTTGGAACCTTAGCTATATTTTTAAGTGAAAGATCAAATAGAGAAGCTGAATGTTTCCTTTTGACAGATGATATTCAAGAAAACCCAAAATTAAGCTACAATTCCGTTGTAAGGTTGTTATTTTTTAAGGGTTAAGTCAAACCTAATCTGACAATGAATTCAAACTTGAGTAAGATGCACTATGTGACTTTTCTTATAAAATCTGACATACGCAGTTCAGTCCTACTCCAGTCAGATTCCCTTCCACAATCCTAACAGTATCTCTTGAAATAAACAGAACATATGCTATAATCAAATGACCTAGAGATTCACAGAGATATACACCATTTGGAATGGGTTATAAATCACAAGAGAAAAAGTCTTCCCAACTGTCCTGGGATTCAGTTTAGCAGGGCATATGGATGCATCATCTCCCAGTGAAAAATATGATGCACAGCTAGCTTACATTGCACACAGATAACACTATCATATGAAATACAATGGCTTCAAAGATCTGTATGGTCAATCTAATTGATGATAAATAATATACATCAAAATCATATACTTTGTATGGCACAACGGCATGTTTCCTGTTCTTCCACTGTCAGGCTTGGGAATGTCTTTGTAGAGGTCTCAAGACACTGGTGGGTAAGTTGGGGGGGGGGGGGGAGCAGAAGTATAGCTTGCGGGTGTCTACAGAGAATGAGTACCATTATTTCTGTAAAGATGTTTAAAGGGTCTATGGAATACATGTGAATCACTGAGGAGTTCTAAAGGATGGGCATTCTGAAAATAAATAAATAAATAAAAATACTGGACAATGAAGTTTATGAGTATGTTGGCTAGATAGCTGTAGCTCTGATCCTCAAAACCACATTTATGAGTTCTCTTTTAGTGATTTTGAGATTTGTTTTTCATTATTATATTGGTATTTGTTATCACCCGTGTGTTTGGAAAATACAAAAACCAATTGACATCCAACAAAGCTTACCTAGCTATTTTCCATTATTTGATGAACTATCGGTTTGGTTAATTCTTGAAAATCAATTGATGGCCCCTCTTTGTCTTAAACACTTATTGAGTATTAATCTCCCAAGAATATATAAAGGTAATTTGATTTTTTAAGCAACTTGGATGACTTTAAAATTAATGGATAATTTACTCCTAACTCCTATTATGAAAACAAAATCCCAGTCTTTATGGCTAAATTCTAAAATTATGGTGGGGAAAACAAAAATTCTATGGAAAACATGGTTGCAAGTTGGGATTAGAACCCTAGAAGATGTTTATTATGAAGATAAATTGATGTCTTTTCTCCAATTGAAACAGCCATTTGGTTTACAATCTAGTCAGCACTTTAAAACAATTAAAACAGGCAATTCTAAATGGTATTCCGGATTGGCATACTTTAAAAGGTCAACTTAGCCTTCCATTTTTCTGTTTCCAAGTGGCATTTCATGGACATGAGGCCTCTGCATGGTATAAGTTAATAAATTATTATTTACCTAAAAAAGTTACTGGGGGCCTACGAGATATCTGGAGTTTGGAAATACAACATAATATCTCTCCTGCTATGTGGTCCCGCTTTGGAATAAGAGAGTCTACTGTACTGCTTCAGTTTCAATGAGACAAACATTCGGAGTGCAGTGAAGGACCAAGCAGGCACGCAAAGAGCACACGTCTGCCTCGTGTGCCGCTGACGCAGCTGGAAGAGAGCAGGGGAACCGAGGCAGGAACACGGAAAGCGTGGTGGACTGCCGGGATGGCAAAAAAAGGTACGGGCTTTGTTTTTACATTCACTCCTTAAAATGCACCCTTATTTCCACCCCCTTTTTGGGGGTGGAAAAAGTGCATCTTATGGAGTGAAAAATACGGTACTTAAAACTCATCAATACCTCCTTTTTTCTACTGGCTATTCCTCTCCCTATGCACCCTAGCATCCTTCCAGCTTTCGCTGTCGTCTTTTCAACCCGTTTGGCCACCTTGTTTTAGTATTGGTGATATACTTTAGTATTCAGCAGCTCATTAATTTACCAGTATACCTATATAAGCAATATATAGAAAAACAAGCTTATGTTCTTATTATTATTCTGTAACATTTTACAAAGGCTGAAAAGTAACGTAATAAGCCTTAAAATGAGAAAATCAGTAGAAACAGCAAAGGAAGCATATCAAAACAATATGCCAGTAAGCATAAAAACCCCTTCAAAGATTTAACAAGGAAAGTGTGAACGGATTTGTTTAATATCATTGTACAAACCAAAAGTTGGTTAAGTGGTTTTGATTGTTGCTGTTTTTTGTTTTGGTTTTTTTTAAGTCTTCTCAAGAGGAGCTTAGTAAGGATAAAAAAGGGATCTGAACCCATGAAAGCATATGTTTAGAAGGAAAGTAGATAAACTTTCAAAACTACAATCCCCTGGTAATGGCCCGTTAAAAACTTGGGAATTGATTAGCGACTAGCGCATGTGTGCTGCGCTCTGCACCAAGCTTGCTCTTAGGTGCTTAGGAATAATGGTACTCACACATGTATTACCAGTTCAATATTATTATTTATTTATTAATGTTAATCTCACATGTCTCATAAATCTCCTGATGGTCTCTCTGAGTCTATACTGGTACGTTCCTTTTATATTTTTCACAAGGCAGTATGACATCACACTTGTCAGCCAATCAACTGACAGAGGCTGTCCTCAGGTTTGAACAAAGAACTTCCTTTTGACATTGAAATAAAAGTTTCAGAAATCATATTTTTGTTTACATTACTTTCTAAATATGCATAAAATATTATAACATATCCAAAGAAAACTTTAAATCCAAAACAGCTTGTCTGTTAAAGTCAGCCTGCATTTCTCTTCAGCATCTGCTGATAAATTCGTGTCCCTGTTAGCACCAGAAGAAGGAGGAGGCCTACTCCCCCTCCCACCTATGCTGGAAGTCAAACCAGATGACCCTTCCTGCTCTGAGTCTCTCCAAGACTGGTACAGTGTTTCTGATTCTAACTATTTCCAGATGTTGCCTCTTAGGATTTCTCCTTAAAGTTTCTTCAGGTTTAAAATATATAAAATATTTGAAATAAGTACAAATCATTCTCTCACATCTCATTCATACCACATATCACACACATAATCACTCGTGGGATCCCACACACATACCCAACACGGTATATTGCATTCATACGATACACATCACTATCTGTATTCAAAAATATGAAACCCTATATCTTCCACAACCCAGATTGAGAGGGCTGATGTTAATTAAAGCCATGAGGTTCAAGGCGGGAAGACTCAGAGAGAACAAAGACAGAAAACAAGATGGAGTTCTTATGTTTAAATCATTTTTATTATTCCAGCAGTAAGAAGCAAATACAAACAGTAGTACCATTCAGGAAATAACATTTTCAACAATATAATCAGTTCCCCTCCCATCCCCCCTCCCCTCCCCTCCCCTCCCCAAGAATCCATGGCCAGTCCAACAGCTGAGAGTGGGAATAAAATCTTAAAGATTCAAAAGTCTACTGCGAGCACGCGGTGTGAGGTCCTGCCAGAAGTGCTCCCACACCTGACAAAATTTGCGACCCAGGCCAAGAGTCAAGTCTCCCACCATGCGTCTCTCCAGTGTTGCGTGCATTATCATTAGGGATCTCCATTGTGCATATGACGGGGGATCACGGAAGAGCCAGCTGGTGAGGATGGCTTTTTTTCCCATCAAAAGGGCTCTGGAGATAAATGCTGACATTCTCCTGGGTTTGGGCGAGGCTATATTATAAAATCCAAATAACGCCCTCGGTTGCGGAAACCATCGCCGTCCCCAAAGCGATGTGGTATATAGGCCCAGATGTCTCCAAAACTGTTGGATTGCGGGGCAGGCCCAAAACATGTGACTCAAAGATGCGTGAGCCTGATTGCATTTCGGGCAAGAATGTGACGCAGTAATCCCCATCCGGGCTGCACGTTCCGGTGGAATGTAAAGTCTAAGAACAATTTTCAATTGCATTTCCCAGTGAGTAATATTGGGTGACACCTTCTGAATGTTCTTCAGAACCCGTTGTAACTGTTGAAGTCAACTGGCAATGCAAGTCCTCAGCCCACGCTGTCGCTAATATATCCAGATTCGTACTTGGTTGGCAATTCCGGATCCCCACAATATGAAATCGTAGAGGAATCCTCTGTTGTGCTGAAAGGCTGAAGAGTTCTGAAAGCGCCTCCCTGCAGACTTCAGTAAGGGCAGCCACTGGGAGGGACTGAACATAGTGACGGATCTGGTAATAGGCGAAGAGATCATTAGCCTGTAGGTCAAAAGTCCGTTGCAGCTCGACAAATGTGACCAGGCTCCCCTCCTCCGAAAACAGGTGAAAAAGATATTGTAGACCTTGTGCTTGCCACCTAAGAAAGGTGGCATTTTGCATGCCCGGCTGGAAAGCTCCATTGCCCTATATAGGCAAATATAAAGACACCCTAGAAGACAATTTGGCTGTTTTACAGACCCATCTCCATGTCCTTCTGGCCGGCGTAAAAATGGGGTAGTGAGACACCAAAGGACGCATCCTCGGATCCGCCACATGTAGAAAATAGCTCACATGGAACGGAGCCAGCAAAGATAACTCCAGTGGTGTAGCAGAAAAATCAGATGTTCCTCTAAACCAATCATTAATATGTCTCATCTGACAAGCCATAGCATACCAACGTACATTTAATAAACCATAGCCCCCCCCTATCCCTGGGCAGACACATCCGTAGCAAGGGCATACATGGTCGCTTACCACCCCATAGAAAACGCTGTAGCTCTTTCGTTAAACGAATGTTATGGGCATGGGACAGCAGCAGAGGTAGAACCTGAAAGCGATACAACCATTTGGGAAAGAACACCATATTAAAAAGGGCTACCCGGCCCGCCACTGATAAGGGAAAAGTGGATCAATTATGTAGATGTTGTGAGGTGTCCTGAAGCAATGGGGTGATATTGCTGGTGTACAGGGTTGTAAGGTCTCGGGGGATCTGTACCCCCAAATAGCGAATTGAAGTCTGAGCCCACATAAATGGGAAGTGACCGCTCCATGTCTGTTGTAGTGTCATGGGGCTAGCTAGGGCCATAGATTTCTGGTAGTTCAACGTAAATCCCGAATAAAATTTGAATTCGTCAAGCGCTTGCAATAAATATCGAACAGAGTGAGCGGGGTCAGTTAGCAAAAATAATAGGTCATCTGCAAAGGCCAACACTTTGAGTGAATGAATCCCGAAGTCCACACCCACTATGTCGGGGTCCTGAGACACTGTGCGAAGAAAGGGTTTGAGGTACAATAGAAATAAGAGGGGTGACAGGGGACAGCCCTGTCGAGTTCCCCTCTCAATAGGTATTGGGTCAGTAAGAATGTCATTGACAAGTAGTCTTGCTGTTGGAGTGGAATATAAAGTGCGTAATGCCGAGGCGAACCAGCCAGATATCCCCATACAATTTAACACTTCAAAGAGGTACGTCCAATCGACCTGGTCGAATGCCTGTGCCGCATCCAAGCTGAGTAGGAGCATAGGAGTGTGATGGAGTTGCGTGTGCACTAAGGCTATCAATGCTTTACGTACGTTATGTACTGCTTGTCTACCCTGTACAAAGCCGACTTGTGTGGATGCAATCACATCGGGAATAAGGGTCGCTAATCTATCAGCTAAGATTTTGGACAGAATTTTGATGTCTACATTCAGCAAAGAAATTGGGCGATAGGATTCGGGAGCAGAACTGTCTTTGCCAGGCTTCAATATCAACGTGATTAAAGCCTCATTCGCTTCTCCAGGGAAATGTTCAGCCTGGATTACCTGGGAGTAATAGTCCCTCAAAAAAGGACTAAGCTGCCCTGAGAGCGGTTTATAAAATTCTGCCGTAAAGCAATCCGGCCCTGGAGCCGAAAAGTTTCGTTGATTGTGGATAGCTTTATGTAGTTCTTTAGGGGTGATGGGTGCATTAAGAAACCTAACATCCGAGTCAGAGAGCGGCTGTAAACCGGAATCCGTGAAATAGTCCTTAATAAGGGGTTCAGCTCCCGAGTCCCGGTGCCCATATATCTTCCCGAAGTGGTAAGAATGTAATCTATCCTAGATTGTGTGTTATGTGCTCTGGAGCGGTGTGTGTAATCCCGTTCAGTGGTATGGAGAATTCTCCACGGGTCCACCAGATCTAAAGTGGCGCAAAGATAGGGCAGGCCTCTGGTATGAGATATACTTGCACCAGGTCCTGGCTGAGAACGATCACAAGTCGGGTCAAACACCTGATTGAAATCCCCTGCAATGTATACCGGATCAGTGACCCGCCCAAGAAGCATGGCAGTGAGACCCTCAAAGAAGGAATGGTCATAGGTATTAGGTGCATAGACATTCATCAAGTAAAAGGAATATGTGCCTACTGACAACTGCAGCAAGAGGTAGCAGCCCTGTGGGTCCGAGGCTACTACTTTCGCAGTGTAAGGCAATGTCTTACTAGTCAGTATTGCCACCCCTGCCCGCTTATGAGTTGAAGATGCTGCATGCACTGCGGCTACCCAGGACCTCCTCAATTTCTGATGTTCCAAGTTTCTTGCAGACAGGCTATGTCGACCTTATGTCGTTTGAGCTGTGTTAAAATTTTTGTTCGTTTTATGGGAGAGGTAATGCCCGAAACATTCCAGGATACTATTCTCAAAGTGTTAGCCAGCAGGTACAAAAGGGGCTAATGCAAACATCTAAAATGCTAAGTGTGGAAAAAATCCACCCCGGGTTCCCAGCCATACCCAGGGCAGCCACATGACGCTCAGGACCTGCCCGAGCAGCACCAGTACCATGGTAAATGTCAGGTGCAGGAGCCTCGCAGCAGGGTCTGATCCCACCCTTCCCAATATTCGAAAGAATACCAGCAGCAACCACGTAGGCCAAGGACTCCCCCCCCCTTAGAATCCTAACCCCCCTCCTCCCCTTTCCAACCTTCTCCCCAATTGCATGGTTGTGGTCACAGCCTCAGGTTCGCCCTAGGCGGTCCCAAAGGTGTGAAAGATCACAAAACAATGCCACTCCGGGCCCCGAGTTCCCATACATTAAATACAATAGTCATAAGAGTAATCTGCAGAGCAAATGAACGTTAGGATGAGCTCAAATATACAGTATATCAATTGCTGAACTAGAACAGGAAAAAACACAAAATTATAAACAAACCTAAACAAGAATAGTAAGTAACAGCCATATTATCTGAGATCCAGGCTTCCCCCAAACCAGGAGATCCCGGTGCCTCCATAATGCCACAGGCACACAGGAGCATGTGACAAACAAGGAAGCACACCATGTGCTCTTTCATGTAAGGTCCGACTGGGGCAACACCTGAGTGTTCACATAAAGAGCCGCCTCAGCCGCGACCTCAAATACCTGCCAGCGTCCCTGATGGTAAATTTTCAAAGTGGCTGGATACAAAAAGAGAAAGCGTATTTTTTTTTCAGCCAAAGAGGAGCAAAGTGGGTAGAATTGCTTCCTGCGCTCCATTAGGGCCACAGAGTAGTCCTGGAAAATCCGCACCTCAGACTCCTCAAATGCTAAAGTCTCCCGAAGTTGTTATATTTGCGCAAGATTTCCACTTTATGGTTATAGTTTAAAAGTTTGGCTATTACCATGCGAGGCCTCGCCTCTCTTGCTTGTTCTCGGCCTAGCCGGTGTGCTCTTTCCAGTCGAATAGGCCCTCCTTCAAGGGAAAGGAACTGGTCAGCCAGGCCTCCAGCACCTGCAGGAGCTTAGGACCGGGTACTGTTTCCGGAATCCCCAAAAAACATAAATTAGATCTTCTGGATCTATTTTCAAGATCATCCAGTCTTTCTGCTTGTTTTTGAGTTAGAGCCTGCAGTTCCTGTAACGTGGTGCCATGTGCCTGCTGTGTATCCTCGACGCTGGAAACCCGAGTCTCCAGCGCTGTGGTGCGGCTAGTAGTCTCCATAAATAGATTTTCAAGCTTTTGGAGCTGTTCAGAAAGTTTTTCTATGCTGGGCTGCATTGCCACTGTTACTGCTTGAGTAAGGGCCGTCAGCGCCTCCGGCGCTATTTGATGAATCGCGGCTGTGGAGGTGACCGGCGCCATTTTGTCAGCGCCGTGCTGTGGGCGGTCCCGATCCTTTTTTTGAGTGCGGGTGGACATCGGCAACGCAGGAGAGAACAGAAATCTGTCCATATATTGTGCACAGCAAGCGCTGCAAAGCGCTGTCTCCCGGCTCACCTCCAAAGGCTAGTAACAGGGCGCTTCAGTACTTGGGGCCCGGGAGCTCAGGCAGCCTGCTTCTGCCTTGGCTCAGTGCATCACGTGATCTCCGAGATGATGGAGTTCTTAATACAAAATGGAGTTCTTAATCCCTCTAGAACAGTGGTCTCAAACTCAAACCCTTGGTGGGGCCACATTTTGGATTTGTAGGTACTTGGAGGGCCGCAGAAAAAATAGTTAATGTCTTATTAAAGAAATGACAACTCTTTATAGTTTATAAATATTTCCTTTAACAGTTAAAGGAAAGATTTATAAACTATAAAGAATTTTACCTTATGCAATTGTCATTAACTATTTTTTCAGCGGCCCTCCAAGTACCCTATTTTTTCTGCAGCCCTCACATTTAAAGTTTAATATCTTTCCTTTCTCAAAACTGACACATTTCAATCACTATCACTATATTGAAAATGGAGAAATTAGGTTCTTACCTGCTAATTTACTTTCTTTTAGCTTCTCCAGACCAGTAGAGGTTAATCTGTACGAATGGGTATATATCCAATCATGACCAGCAGGTGGAGACTGAAAACAAAACTGTGGGACAGTATATAATATACTCCTTTCTCTATTTACCTCAGTCTGCCGAATAGCCAAGCAGAACTAAGAACTGGAAAACAGAAAGAAAACAATACTCCGAACAGGAGTAACAAATAACATACCCAAATGCTGTTGGAAAATGCAGAGGAGAAATACCAGAAGGAAAATGTCCCCACAGCTCGCCAGCTAAGCCAGCCGAGCCACAGCCGCTGTTCTTTAATTCTCCCCGGCCCTAGAAAAATACTAGAACCCGCAGCAAAAAACAAAAACTGCCCGCGAAACAGCCCCAAGCACAACAACAACAATAGACAGGGTGGGGACCTCTACTGGTCTGGAGAAGCTAAAAGAAAGTAAATTAGCAGGTAAGAACCTAATTTCTCCTTCTTTAGCACTCTCCAGACCAGTAGAGGTTAATCTGTACGAATGGGACGTACCAAAGCAGTCCCTCACACGGGCGGGACCCCCGAAGGGCCGACACCAGAACACACACACCGAACACCGCGTCCTGACGCGCCAGAACATCTACCCGAAAAAGTCTGACAAAGGAATACAAGGAAGACCAAACCGCAGCCGTACAAATGTCCACTGGAGGCACGAGCGACGACTCAGCCCAAGAAGCCGCCTGACCCAGAGTAGAATGAGCTTTGAGAAACTCCGGAACTGGCTGCTGCCCCAGAAGAGAAGCGGAAGCAAAAGTCTCCTTGATCTAGCATGCAATAGTAGCCCTAGAAGCGCCAGCCCCCCTAAGAGGACCAGTCAGAAGGACAAAGAGATGATTTTATTTCCTGATCTCCTGGATCCGGTGCACATAAGAGCGAAGGACCCGACCAACATCCACCATGCTCAGCTGACTTTGCTCAGAAGAGCCCTCCCAACTACCCAAGACCGGGAGGACCACAGATTGATTGACATGAAAAGGAAAAAGGAGAAATTAGGTTCTTACCTGCTAATTTACTTTCTTTTAGCTTCTCCAGACCAGTAGAGGTTAACTTTACGAATGGGTATATATCTAATCATGACCAGCAGGTGGAGACTGAAAACAAAACTTTGGGACAGTATATACTATCCTCCCTTCTCTATTTCCCTCAGTCTGCCGAATAGCCAAGCAGAACCAAGAACTGGAAAACAGAAAGAAAACAATACTCCGAACAGGAGTAACAAATAACATACCCAAATGCTGTTGGAAAATGCAGAGGAGAAATACCCGAAGGAAAATGTCCCCACAGCTCGCCAGCTAAGCCAGCCGAGCCACAGCCGCTGTTCTTTAATTCTCCCCGGCCCTAGAAAAATACTAGAACCCGCAGCAAAAAACAAAAACTGCCCGCGAAACAGCCCCAACAACAACAACAACAGACAGGGTGGGGACCTCTACTGGTCTGGAGAAGCTAAAAGAAAGTAAATTAGCAGGTAAGAACCTAATTTCTCCTTCTTTAGCACTCTCCAGACCAGTAGAGGTTAACTTTACGAATGGGACGTACCAAAGCAGTCCCTCTCATGGGCGGGACCCCCGAAGGGCCGATACCAGTACACGCTCACCGAACACCGCGTCCCGACGCGCCTGAACATCTACCCGATAAAGTCTAACAAATGAATGCAAGGAGGACCAAACCGCAGCCTTACAAATATCCACCGGAGGCACGAGCGACGACTCAGCCCAAGAAGCCGCCTGACCCCGAGTGGAATGAGCCTTGAGAAACTCCGGAACAGGCTGCTGTTTCAGAAGATAAGCGGAAGCAATCGTCTCCTTGATCCAGCGCGCAATAGTAGCCTTAGAAGCGCCAGCTCCCCGACGAGGACCCGCCAGGAGGACAAAGAGATGATCGGACTTCCGGAATTCCTGGGTCCGCTGCACATAAGAGCGAAGGACCCGACCGACATCCAACTTGCGCAGCTGCCGTTGCTCAGAAGAGCCCTCCCGACCACCCAAGACCGGGAGAACCACCGATTGATTGACATGAAAAGGAGAAACAACCTTCGGCAGAAAGGAAGGAACAGGCCGCAAGACGACCCGCTCCCTAGAAAACTTCAAGAAGGGAGCCCTACAAGAGAAAGCCTGCAGCTCAGAAACACGCCTAGCAGAAGTAATGGCCACCAAAAAGACCGCCTTCAAAGTAAGGTCCTTCAAAGAACAGTCGTCCAAGGGCTCGAAAGGCGGGCGCACCAAAACAGAGAGAACCAGATTAAGATCCCAAGAGGGAACCGAGGGCCGTAGGGGAGGCCTAAGCAACTTGGCTGCCCGCAAAAACCGAATCACATCAGGAAGAGCCGATAAACGCTGACCTGACACCAACCCTCGAAAGGCCGACAGGGCCGCAAGATGAACCCGGAGAGAAGACCAAGCCAGGCCTCTATCCAGGCCATCCTGCAAGAACTCTAGAATGTTAGGCAGAGAAGCGCGAAAAGAGGTCACTCCCCGCGCCCGACACCATTCCTCAAAGAGACGCCAAACCCGCACATAAGCCCGAGAGGTAGAAAGCCTCCGGGACCCCAACAGTGTAGAGATCACCTTGTCTGAATATCCCTTCTTGCTAAGGCGACCCCTTTCAAGAGCCACGCCGTAAGACAGAAGGGAGACGGGTCGAACATGGGAATGGGACCCTGCATCAGAAGGTCGTCCGAGAGAGGCAGAGGAAGAGGATCCGCCACCAGGTGCCTCACCAGATCCGCATACCACGGACGTCGAGGCCAATCCGGCGCCACCAGCACCACCAAACCCGGATGGTGAACAATGCGAAGAAGCACTCTGCCCACCAGCGGCCAAGGAGGGAACACATACACCAGCCCCTCCGTTGGCCACGGCTGGACCAGAGCATCCAGACCCTCGGCCAGACCGTCCCTGCGACGACTGAAGAAGCGGGGCACTTTGGCGTTGCCACCCATGGCCATCAGGTCCATCAGGGGCTGCCCCCAAGCCTGCACTATCAACTGAAACGCCCCGGCGCCGAGACACCACTCTCCTGGATCTAGGAAGTGACGACTGAGGAAGTCTGCCTGAACATTTTCTACCCCGGCTATATGAGAGGCCGAGAGGTCCAGCAGATGGGACTCCGCCCAAACCATGAGCAGAGCCGCCTCCTGCGCCACCTGAGTGCTCTTGGTGCCCCCCTGACGATTGACATAAGCCACCGCCGTGGCATTGTCCGATAGTACTCTGACCGACTTGCCCAGCAAAAGGGAGTGGAAAGCCAACAGTGCCAGACGGACCGCTCTGGTCTCCAACACGTTGATTGACCAGGCGGCCTCCTCCGCGGACCAGGTGCCCTGCGCTGAGCGACCCAAACACTGAGCCCCCCACCCCAGGAGACTCACATCCGTCAGGAGCACCGTCCACTGCGGGAGATCCAGACCCACCCCCTGAACTAGGTGAGGGGTCTGGAGCCACCAACGCAGACTGCAGCGCGCCAAGCCTCGCATGGGAACCGGAACATCCATCCCGTGCCTCTGGGGAGACCACCTCCGGAGCAGAGCATACTGGAGAGGACGCATGTGGGCCCGCGCCCACCTCACCACGTCCAGGGACGCCGCCATCGACCCCAAGACCTGGAGGAAATCTCGCACCCGAGGACACCGGGACGCCAAAAGCAGGCGAATCTGAGATTGCAATTTGCTCACCCGGGCCTCTGGGAGGAAGACCTTCCCCAAGGAGGTGTCGAACAGCACCCCTAGGTACTCCAGACGCTGAGCCGGGACCAACCGACTCTTGGAAAGGTTGACCACCCAGCCCAGCGACCGGAGAAACTCCACCACCCGAGCTGTAACCCGGGAGCTTTCCTGCAACGACTTTGCCCAAATTAACCAGTCGTCCAGGTAGGGGTGTACCAGGATGCCCTCCGACCGCAAGGCTGCCGCGACGACCACCATCACCTTGGTGAACGTCCGGGGAGCCGTGGCCAGCCCAAAGGGAAGCGCACAGAACTGATAGTGCTGACCCAAGATCGCAAAGCGCAGGAAACGCTGATGAGAGGCCCGAATGGGAACATGCAAGTAGGCCTCCGTCAGATCGAGAGAAGTGAGAAACTCCCCCGGCTGAACCGCCAGAATGACCGACCGCAGAGTTTCCATACGGAAAGAGGGAATCTTGAGAGCCCTGTTGACCCCTTTCAAATCGAGAATGGGCCGAATAGTCCCCTCCTTCTTGGGCACCACAAAGTAAATGGAGTACCTGCCCGTGCCCCACTCCGGAGGGGGCACTGGAACAACTGCCCTGAGATCTAGCAAGCGCTGAAGGGTCTGGCGAAAAGCCTGCGTCTTCCCAGGAGTCTGACATGGAGAAGCGAGGAAAAGTCCGGCAGAGAGCGGGCGAACTCCAGGGCATAACCGTCCCGCACCACCTCCAGGACCCACTGATCGGACGTGATCTCGGCCCATTTGGGGAAAAAGTTGCGCAGCCGGGCCCCCACCGGAACCAAAGGGGGCGCCGGCAAGGCGTCATTGTGCAGGACGGGAAGCGGGAGAACCGGCGGAGGGATTCCCTGCCCCCCGACGGGCCCCCCGAAAGGGCTGCATGCGCTGGAAGAACCGACCCCGGGAAAACCCCGGAGACTGGAAAGAAGCAGCCCCACGCCCAGGGCGATACTTGCGAAATTCCCGCAAACGCCCCCGGGCCGCACCACCCCGAGACGCAGGGCGGGCACGGTCCTCCGGCAGACGGGGAACTTTCGAGTCCGACAGAGTCTGAATCAACTTATCCAAGTCCTCTCCAAATAAAAACGACCCCCGAAAGGGAAATTTAGTAAGCTTAGCTTTGGACGCAGCATCCGCCGCCTAAGCGCGCAGCCACAACACACGCCTTGCGGCCACGCCAAAAGCCATAGACTTAGCCGAGATCCGCACCAAGTCATATAGAGCATCTGAGAGGAATGAGGCAGCCATCTCAATCTTCGCTACCTCCTGATCCACCAGAGACCAGTCATCAGACTCCCGATCCAAGACACGCTCCGCCCACCGAAACACGGCGCGAGCGACCAGTCCCCCACAAATAGCCGCCTGGACCCCAAAAGCAGAAACCTGAAAATTTTGCTTAAGAATGTTCTCCAACTTGCGCTCCTCGGAGTCCCGCAAGGCAGAACCGCCCTCAACAGGCACGGTATGCCGCTTAGAAATTGCCGAGACCACCGCATCAACGACTGGCGAAGCTAACGTAGCCCGATCCCCTTCTGGAATGGGATACAGGCGAGCCATGCTGCGCGCCAGCCGAAACGGCGTCTCCGGTGTTTTCCACTGCTCCAGAATAATATCCCGAATATCCTGATGCATAGGAAAAGAGCGGGAAACGGAACGGATCCCCCGTAACAGAGGGTCCCCCACACGCGGAGTCTCCGTCGGCGCGTCCTCAAAACGCAAAACCGAAGAAACCTGTTGAATAAGGTCAGGCAGCTCATCTCTCTGAAAAAGGCGCACCACAGACGCCTCTTCACCGGAGAACGGGAAACCCGACAACCCGACGCCAGCTTCCGTCCCCTCCAGAGGGTCCTGGAATTCCTCAGAAGGGTCCAGGTCCTCCTCCAGACCGACACGTTCCTCCGACCACAAATCCTCATCCCACGACACCCGCGGACGCTTGGACAAGGGAGGCGGCGGAGGGGACGTCACGTCAGACGAGAGAGGCAAAGCCGCAGGGAGCGCGGAGGAAACCCCACCCCCCGAAACCCCCTGGGCGCAACCGGGACCCCCAGCCGCCTGAAAATAGGCTCTGCATAAAGAAAAGAAAAAATCAGGCGAAAACCCCCCCGAGGGTCCCAAGGGACTCCCTGCCACAGCAGGGGACCCAGCAGAAACCTGCCCCTGCATAGTCAAAACAGGGGGAAGGTCACCTGAGGTGGAAGATAAAATGGAGGGGCCAGACAGAGAAGATGGCGGTTTTCCCGCCAAAAAAGCTCCCTCCATAGCCTGAAGCGGCTGAGAAACCTGAACAGTCTCAGCCGCTAAAGCAGGCAAGCCGGCATCAGCTGTCAAAAAATCAGCTGAGAGGGAATCCTCCAAAACCCGACCGTCGGCGGCTCGGGGAATCCCTCCGTGGGCGGACGGAGAAGACCGGGCTTCCCCACCGTTCCCTGCCGACTCGCGAGGCACCATCGGCGGGGAGCTCTGGGCGCCTGCAGCCGCTGCCGACGGAGCTCCTCCACCGCACCGGCCTGAACACCGCTTGCACAGGCCGGCCGCGAGTGCCTCGCGTCTGGAGCACAATGAGCACTTTTTCCCTTTAGAAGTGCTCATTGCTCCATACGCGACCTAGCTGTAAAAAAGTGCCGGTTAGTTGAAAAAATACAGTAAAATACAGTTTTCTTAAAGGGAAACAACCCTCCAGACCAGCACTACCTCAGGAATTTTTTTTTTTTTTTTTTTTTTTACAGAACAGACTCCACAGGCTCTCTAAGCAATATGCCTTGCTTGATTTAGGGGGCAAGGCTTACTGCTGAGGCTCCTCTAAAAAAATGTGGGGAGGTGGAGGAAGTGGGGGGAGGGACCCCGCTCGAGACCCGCCGGGTTTGACACCCCCGAGGTCGGACGAACCCCCAAACAGAGTCCGCCCAAGCTCCGTCCAGCCAAAAACAGGGACAATAAACCCCCTAAACAAATTCCAACAGCCCTACCAAGGGAGATGGGTACAGATCACATCAACACCTGCTGGAGACTGAAAGAAGACTGAGGGAAATAGAGAAGGGAGGATAGTATATACTGTCCCAAAGTTTTGTTTTCAGTCACCACCTGCTGGTCATGATTAGATATATACCCATTCGTAAAGTTAACCTCTACTGGTCTGGAGAGTGCTAAAGAACTACTATTGGCAGAAAAGGAAGGAACAGGCCTCAAGACAACCTGCTCCCTAGAAAACTCCAAGAAGGGAGCCCTACAAGAGAAAGCATGTAGCTCAGAAACACGCCTAGCGGAAGAAATGTCCACCAAAAAGACCGTCTTCAGAGGAAGGTCCTTCAAAGAGCAGCCGCCCAACGGTTCGAAGGGCGGGTGCATCAGAATAGAGAGAACCAGACTGAGATTCCAAGAGGGAATAGAGGACCGCCCGGGAGGCCTGAGCACCTTGGCCGCCCGCAAAAAGCGAATCACATCAGGAATGGCTGTCAAACGCTGACCCGTCACAAACCCCCGAAAGGCTGACAAGGCCACAAGCTGAACACGGAGAGAAGCCGAAGCCAGGCCTCTATCCATGCCATCTTGCAAGAACTCTAAGAAGTTAGGCACAGAAACGCGAAGAGAGACCACTCCCCGCCCTGGCACCACCCCTCAAAGAAGTGCCAAATCCACACAGAAGCCTGAGAGGTAGAAAGCCTCCAGGACCCCAAGAGTGTAGAAATCACCCTATCTGAATACCCCTTCTTACCAAGGCGACCCCTTTCAAAAGCCAAGCCGTAAGACAGAAGGGAGACGGGTCGAACATGGGAATGGGACCCTGCGTCAGAAGGTCGTCCAAGGGAGGCAGAGGAAGAGGATCCGCCACCAGAGTGTCACCAGATCTGCGTATCACGGATGTCGAGGCCAATCTGGAGCCACCAGAACCCCCAGACCCGGATGGCGAACAATGCGGAGAAGAACTCTGCCCACTAATGGCCACGGAGGCAACCTGCACAACAGCCCCTCTGTTGGCCATGGTTGAACCAGAGCATACAGACCCTCGGCCAGTCCATCCCTGCGACGACGGAAGAAGCGGAACACCTTGGCCTTGCCACTCGAGGCCGACAGGTCCATCAGGGACTGACCCCAAGCCGGCATTATCAACTGAAGAGCCACAGGGCTGAGACACCACTCTCTGTGATCTAAGATGTGACTGAGGAAGTTCGCCTGAACAACCTCTACCCCGGCCATGTGAGAGGCCGAGAGGTCCAGAAGGCGTGACTCCGCCCCAAAGCATGAGCCGAGCCGCCTCCTCCGCCACCTGAGCGCTCTTGGTGCCTCAACGATTGACATAAGCCACCGCCGTGGCATTGTCAGACCGGACTCTGACCGATTTGCCCCTCAAGCGGGAGCGGAAGGCTAATAGCGCCAGAGGGACGGCTCTGGTCTCCAACATGTTGATTGACCAGGATGCCTCCTCCATGGACCAGGTGCCCCTAGACACTGAGCCCCCCCCAACCGAGGAGATTGGCATCCGAGAGATGCACCGTCCACTGCGATAGGTCCAGACTCATCCTCTGGACCAGATGAGAGGTCTGGAGCCACCAAAGAAGACTGCAGCGCGTCAAGCCTCACAGAGGGACAGGGACCTCCAAACTTAGCCACTGGGGTGACCATCTACGGAGCCGAGCATACTGAAGAGACATGTGGGCCCACCACACAACATCCAGGAACGCTGCCATCGACCCCAAGACTTGGAGGAAATCCTGCGCCCGAGGACACCGGGACGCCAAAAGAAGGCGAATCTGAGATTGCAATTTGCTTACCCGGGCCTCTGGAAGGAAGACCTTCCCCAAGAAGGTGTCGAACAGAACTCCAAGGTACTCCAGATACTGAGCGGGGACCAACTGACTCTTGGAAAGGTTGACCACCCAGCCCAGCGACCGGAGAAACTCAACCACCCGAGCCGTAACTCGGGCGCTCTCCTGCAACGACTTCGCCCGAAACAACCAGTCATCCAGGAAGGGGTGCACCAGAATGCCCTCTGACTGCAATGCCACCATGACGACCACCATCAACTTGGCGAACGTCCGGGGAGTCGTGGCCAGGCCCAAGGGAAGCACCCAGAACTGAAAGTGCAGGCCCAATATCGCCAAGCAAATAAAGAGCTGAGGAGCGGCCCGAATGGAAACAGGCAAGTAGGCCTCCGCCAGAGCGAGAGAAGTCAGGAACTCCCCCGGCTGAACCGCCAGAAGGACAGACTGCAGTGTGTCCATGCGAATAAAAGGGAATTCTGAGAGTCCTGTTGACCTCAGTTTAAACCAAGGATGGGCCGAAAGGTCCCTTCCTTTAGGGCCCCATAAAGGAAATGGCGTACCAGCCGATACCGCACTCCTGAGGGGACACTGGACAACTGCTTAGAGATCTAGCAAGCGCTGAAGGGTCTGGCGAAAGGCTAGCGTCTCCCATTCCACCTGACATGGAAAGGCTAGATATGATCCGGCAGAGAGCGGATAAAATTCAAGTACATAACCGTCCCGCACCACCACCAGGACCCACTGATCGGACGTGATCTTGGCCCACTTTGGAAACAAGTTGCGAAGCCGGGCACCCCCGGGAACCAAAGGGGGCGCCGGCAAAGAGACATCGCGCAGGACGGGCAGCAGGGGAACCGGGGGGGAAACTCCCAGCCCCCCGACGGGCCCCCTGAAAAAGACTGCATGCGCTAAGCCAACCGACCCCGGGGAAAAACCGGAAGCCTGGAAAGAAGCAGTCCCATGCCCCAGGCGAAACTTGCGAAATTCCCGCAGACGCCCCCGGGCAATGGCAACCCGAGAAGCCGGGCGGGCACGGTCCTCAGGCAGACGGGGCACCTCCGGGTCCGTCAGAGTCTGAACCACCGGATCTAAGTCCTCTCTAAACAAAAAACAACCCCCGAAAGGGAAATTTTGGAAGTTCAGTTTTGGACGTGGCAACCGCCGACCAAGCGCGAAGCCACAAGGTACAGCGTGCGGCCACCAAAAGACCCAGACTTAGCAGCACCAAGTCACAAAGAACAACCGAGAGGAACGAGGCAGTCAACTCAAACTTCACCACCTCCAGATCCACTAAGGACCAGTCATCAGACTCACGATCCAGGACATGCTCAGACCACCGAAACACGGTGCGAGCCACCAGCCCCACACAAATAGCTGCCGGGACCCCCAAGGCAGAGACATCAAAATTATACTTAAGAAGTGTCTCTAACGTACGCTCCTCAGAGACCCTAAGAGCAGATCCGTCCATAACAGGCACGGTATGCCGCTTAGGAAGTGCCGAGACCACCGCGTCCCCCATTGGCGTAAGTAAGGTAGCCTTATCCCCCTCCGGGATGGGATACCCATGAGCCAAGGCGCACACCAAACGAAACGGCGCCCGAAAATCCTGATGCACAGGAAAAGAGCGGGAATCAGGACAGACCCCCTGAAGCAGAGGGGCCCCCATACGCGGGGTCTCCGGTGGCGCAACTTCGAAAATGCAGCACCAAGGAGACCTGCTACATCAGGTCTAAAAGCTCATCCCTCTGAATAAAAAGCGCACCACGGACGCATCTGCTCTGGAAGACGGGAAAACCGCCGCCCCGCTGCCAGCGGGCGTCCCCTCTAGAGGATCCTGGAAGCCCGCCAAAGCAGCCAGGTCCTCAACCATGCCAAAACGCTCCTCCGACCACCAATTCACAATCCAAGCCCCCCCGCGGGCGCTTGAATGAGGGAGGAGGAAGAGGAGACGCCAAACGAAAAGAGGGAGGCAAGCCATAGGGGGCACGGAGGGAAAACCACCCCCGAAACCCCCCAGGTGCACGTGGGACCCCCAATTGTCTGCACAAAGAAAGAAATTAAATTGGGGACAAAAAACCCCTGGGGGTCCCCAGGGACTCCCTGCCCCAGCAGGGGTCCCTGCTGAAACCTGCCCCTGTGTTTGCAATACAGGGGGAAGGTCACCTGAGGTTGCAGACAAAATGGAGGGGCCAGACAGAGAAAATGGCGAAGTTCCCGCCAAAAATGCTCCCTCCATGGCCTGTAGCGGCTGAGAAGGCTGAACAGTAAACAGGCAAGTCGGCATCAGCTGTCAAAAAATCAGCTGAGAGAGAATCTTTCGGCGAATCCCTCCGTGGGCGGTTGGGGAAGACCGGGCTTCCCCACTGCTCCCAGCCGACTCGCGAGGCACCATCGGCGGGGAGCTCTGGGCGCCTGCAGCCGCTGCCGACGGAGCTCCACCACCTCACCGACCCAAACCGCCGAGTTCAGGCCGGCCGCGAGTGCCTCGCGGCTGGACCTAATTGTGTCCCCCTCCCCCGGAGAAGGGCACAATTGCTCCATACGCGACCTAGCTAGAAAAAAGTGCCGGTTAGATGAAAAAATACAGTAAAATACAGTTTTCTTAAAGGGAAACAACCCTTCAGACCGGCACTACCTCAGGATTTTTTTTTTTTTTTTTTTTTTTTTACAGAACAGACTCCACAGGCTCTCGAAGCAATATGCCTTGCTTGATTTAGGGGGCAAGGCTTACTGCTGAGGCTCCTCTAAAAAAATGTGGGGAGGTGGAGGAAGTGGGGGGAGGGACCCCGCTCGAGACCCGCCGGGTTTGACACCCCCGAGGTCGGATGGACCCCCAAACAGGGCCCGCCCAAGCTCTGTCCGGCCAAAAACAGGGACTAGAAACCCCCTAAACAAATTCCAACAGCCCTACCAAGGGAGATGGGTACAGATCACTCAACACCTGCTGGAGACTGAAAGAAGACTGGGGTAAATAGAGAAGGGAGTATATTATATACTGTCCCACAGTTTTGTTTTCAGTCTCCACCTGCTGGTCATGATTGGATATATACCCATTCGTACAGATTAACCTCTACTGGTCTGGAGAGTGCTAAAGAAAAAATCATTTTCCCTACCTTTGTTGGCTGGTGACTTTATTTTTCTGTGGGGAAGATAAGCAGGGAGAGCTAAGACCTCGGCGCTGGCCTGTTCCCCGATTGCGGCGGTGGCGGCCTGTTCCCCAGTGGTGGTGGCTTGGGGGAGGGCAGGGAGAAATAAAGAAAGAAAGGGGGGACAGGGAGACAGAAAGAAAGAAGGGAGATGGGACAAAGACAGAAAGAGGCATGGAGAGAAAGACAGAAAGAAAGGGCGGGCATGGAGAAAGAAAAAAAAGAAAGAAAGGGCACGGAGAGAGAGAGAGAAAGACAGACATATAGAAAGAAAGGAGGCATGGAGAGAGAGAGAGTAAGAAAGAAATGGGGCAGAATAGACATAGACAGAATAAAACCAACATAGACAGAATAAAATCTTGTGTGTGGATTTTAGAAATAGAACCCAGAGAAAACGTGGAAAAACATTTCCCACATTCAAACCCATTGAAGGAACTATGACAGGGGTGTCAAAGTCCCTCCTCGAGGGCCGCAAACCAGTCGGGTTTTCAGGATTTCCCCAATTAATATGCATGAGATCTATTTGCATGCTCTGCTTTCATTGTATGCTAATAGATCTCATGCATATTCATTGGGGAAATCCTGAAAACCCGACTGGATTGCGGCCCTCGAGGAGGGACTTTGACATCCCTGAACTACGAGGAGGATGAAAAGCACACTATGATATTTCCTACAGAAATATAGAAACATAATGGCAGAAAAAGTCAACCAAACCAACCACTCTGCTCCTCTGCAGCAGCCCTTAACTCTTCTCTTAGTAAAAGCAAGAAGTAAAATAACTCTGCGAGACCATTAAGAACTGGTTGTAGCAGAAGCTCACATAAGGTCATCAATCAAGAAAATTTATTATTATTTTTTTAAACAAAGACCTCCAGGTCACTTAAAATGATTCCATTGGTGGATCAAGATTACAGGCTTTCGGTACCATCATGGAGGAGTTCTGAGTCTTCGCAAGAGATATAGAGAAAATTGCAAAACAGGAATGAGTCTCACAAAGACGTGACTGCATTATGCTAGTAGGAATAAATATACTATTGTTAAGAGAGGTAGAAAGAAGGTGACCTACAAATAGTCTAAAGGTCACAACATGTAACATGTTAGACAAGATCCCAGCATACTGTAGAGAAGTGTAACAAGTAGAACAGTAATGCACTGAACAAAGATCAATATAAAACCAAAGGACCTGTGACAAAGGTACGACTTGATTTCCGTACTAGAACAATACTCAATGGTACTATCGGCCTCTTTTACAAAGCTGTGCGGCATCAGCCCCGAAGCTCTTTAAAACTCTATGGACTTCGGGGCCATTAGCACAGCCGCTAGCGCAGCTTTGCAAAAGAGGCCGTATGTGATTCTATAAAAACTTGTATATACTAAATTACATCCAAGCATATCCATATCTCTGCCCAGAGATTGAAAATGAAGCTGAAAGATATGAAAAGGGCTAGAATTATAATCTTATCTATTAGAATTTGGGTAGTGCACTCTGATGCTGGAACATAGAGCCCTCTGACTTTAGACCGTGTACTGAAACCTTCAGTCCAGAAAGCACAGTTACTTACCGTAACAGTTGTTATCCAGGGACAGCAGGCAGATATTCCCACATATGGGTGACGTCACCGACGGAGCCCCGCAGCGGACAGCCTCGAAAGCAAACTTGCTTGAAGATCTCGAACTTTCGAGCACTGCACCGCGCCTGCGCGCGTGCCTTCCCGCCCGAACTAGGGGGCGCATCTCCTGAGAGGATCCTCAGTTCAGATACCTAGCCAAGAAGCCAACCAGGGGAGGTGGGAGGGTTGTGGGAATATCTGCCTGCTGTCCCTGGATAACAACTGTTACGGTAAGTAACTGTGCTTTATCCCAGGACAAGCAGGCAGCATATTCCCACATATGGGTGACCTCCAAGCTAAGTAAAAAGGGATGGAGGGAAGTTGGCAATTTACGAAAAAAGATTTTGCAAAACAGATTGGCCAAAATGGCCATCCCTCCTGGATAAAGAATCCAGACAATAATGAGAGGTGAAAGTATGAACCGAGGACCAAGTGGCAGCCTTGCAGATTTCCTCAATAGGAGTTGAACGGAGGAAAGCTACAGATGCCGCCATAGCTCTAACTTTGTGGCCCGTCACTCGACCTTGCAGAGGAAGACCAGCCTGAGCATAGCAAAAAGAAATGCAAGCAGCCATCCAGTTAGAGATGGTACGCTTCGATATAGGACGACCCAACCTGTTCGGATCAAAAGATATGAAAAGTTGAGGGGATGTTCTGTGAAGCTGAGTGCGTTGCAGGTAGAAAGCCAAAGCACGTTTACAGTCCAAGGTATGAAGAGCCGCCTCTCCTGGGTGAGAATGAGGCTTTGGAAAAAATACAGGCAAAACAATAGACTGATTGATATGAAATTCTGAAACAACTTTAGGCAAGAATTTAGGATGAGTACGGAGAACAACCTTGTCATGGTGAAAAACTGTGAAAGGCGGATCAGCCACTAGCGCTTGTAACTCACTGACACGACGAGCAGAAGTGAGGGCGATCAGGAACACAGCTTTCCAAGTGAGATACTTGAGATGAGCTTTGTCAAGTGGTTCAAAAGGAGATTTCATCAGTTGAGCTAAAACAACATTGAGATCCCAAACCACAGGAGGTGGTTTAATAGGAGGATGGAGATTGAGAAGTCCTTTCATAAAACGAGAAATCATAGGATGTGCAGAAAGGGATTTTCCATCCAAAGGCTGATGAAAAGCAGCTATAGCACTAAGGTGGACTCGGATAGATGTAGTCTGAAGTCCAGATTGTGATAAATGAAGTAAATAGTCCAGAACTGATGTCAAGGAAGCAGATCTGGGTGGTAAATTATGTGTAGAACACCAAGCAGAGAATCTTGTCCACTTTTGACCATAACATTGTCTAGTTGATGGTTTTCTGGAAGCAAGTAAAATATCTTGCACAGACGGAGAGAATTGAGAAAAGTCTGTTATAGAGAAAGGTACCAAGCTGTCAAATGTAGAGACTGTAGATTGGGATGAAGCAAAGATCCTTGATTCTGCGTGAGTAGAGAAGGAAATATTGGTAGAAGTAGAGGCTCCCTGGTGCTGAGTTGAAGTAGAAGGGAGAACCAAGGTTGCCTGGGCCACCGAGGAGCTATTAGAATCATGGTGGCATGGTCTGATTTTAACTTGACCAGAGTCTTGAGAATCAGAGGAAACGGAGGAAAAGCATAAAGGAACTGATTCCTCCAGTCCAGTAGAAACGCATCCGCTTCGAGACGTTGAGGAGTATAGATGCGGGAGCAAAATTGAGGCAGTTTGAAGTTGAGAGGTGACGCAAACAGATCTATCTGCGGAGTCCCCCAACGAGCAAAAATTTGGCGAAGAGTCGGAGAATTGAGTGTCCATTCGTGAGGTTGTAGAAGACGACTCAATTTGTCCGCCAAACAGTTGTGTTGACCCTGAATATAAACTGCTCTGAGGAAGATGTTGTGAAGAATCGCCCACTTCCACAATTTCAGGGCCTCTTGACAGAGGGAATGAGACCCCGTCCCTCCCTGTTTGTTTACATAATACATGGCTACTTGATTGTCGGTACGTACTAGAATCACCATGTCGTGAAGTAGATGCTGAAAAGCTTTGAGAGCATAGAATATCGCTCTGAGTTCCAACAGATTTATAGGACACCTCCGTTCTGCTTGGGTCCAGAGCCCTTGAGTGCAAAGACCGTCCACATGGGCTCCCCATGCGTACATTGACGAGTCGGTTGTGAGGACCTTCTGATGAGGAAGAGGGTAAAACAGTAAACCTCTTGAAAGATTCAAAGAGAGCATCCACCAACGGAGAGACTTCTTTAATGAAGGAGTGATGGAAATTAGTCGAGATGGAGGATCCACTGATTGTTGCCATTGAGATGCCAGTGTCCATTGAGGAATGCGAAGGTGAAGTCTGGCAAAGGGAACCACATGAACTGTAGAAGCCATGTGACCTAGTAGAACCATCATTTTCCTTGCTGGAACAGTGGAAAGTTGGAAGAATTGTTGGGAAATTTGAAGGAGAGCATCCTGACGTGGTTGTGGAAGGTATGCTCTCAGATTGATGGTGTCCAGAGTTGCTCCTATGAACTGGAGAGACTGAGAAGGAGTCAGCTGAGATTTGGGAAAATTGATGTGAAATCCCAGACTTTGTAGAAAAAGAATAGTCTGTTGGGTCGCTGCAATAACCCCTGAAAGAGAGGGAGCCTTGATGAGCCAGTCGTCTAGGTATGGAAATACTTGGAGACCCTGGTTGCGAAGAGCTGCAGCCACAACCACAAGGCATTTTGTGAAAACTCTGGGGGAAGAAGCCAGTCCGAAGGGGAGAACCCTGTACTGTAGATGAAGATTTCCTACTTGGAATCTGAGGTACTTGCGAAATGTTGGATGAATAGGGATATGAGTATATGCCTCTTTGAGATCGAGGGAGCACATCCAATCCCCTTGATCCATCAAGGAATATAGAGTTGGCAGAGTGAGCATTCGAAATTTCTCTTTGACTAGATATTTGTTGAGAGCTCTGAGATCCAAAATCGGTCGCAAATCCCCCGTCTTTTTGGGAACTAGAAAATAACGGGAGTAGAAACCCAAGTTCCTTTGGGAGAGAGGAACTTCCTCCACTGCTCGCAGTAGAAGAAGAGATCGAGCTTCTTGAAGAAGAAGAGGAAGATGCGACTGATTTGAAAGACACTCTCTTGGATGGCGATCTGGAGGCACCTGAAGGAGTCAAAGAGAGTATCCCTCTCGTATGATGGTAAGTACCCAGAGATCTGATGTTATGAGCTCCCATTGATGATAAAATGTGGACAGGCGACCCCCTATGGGGAGGGGAGAATTTGGAAACAGAGAAAATTGAATGCTCAGGTCGAGATTGTCAAAAAGACTGAGCAGGCTTGGTGGCAGCAGGGGTCTGAGACTTTTGTTGTCGTTGTTGTGGAGGAGGCCGACGAGCAGGAGGTCTAGAAAAAGCAGGAGTTGTTTTCTGTGGATAGCGACGTGGAGTTTGTTTGAAACCTCTAGTTGGTACAGGTTTAGGTTTTGGGCGAATGAGGGAAGCAAAAGAGCGCTCATGTTCTGAAAGACGCTTTGTAGCCGCCTCAATAGAGTCATCAAATAACTCATTTCCTTGACAAGGAAGATTCGCCAATCTATCCTGAAGGTTAGGATCCATGTCCACTATCCGTAACCACGCTAACCTACGCATGGCTACAGCAAATGCCGACACTCTAGACGAGAGTTCAAAGGCATCATAGGAAGCTTGTAGCATGAAGAGTCTCAACTGAGAAAGAGTCTTAAGGATATTTTTAAATTCTGATAGGCGATTGGTAGAGATGTCCGGGTAAAATGAAGATAAAATCTTTAAAAAATGGTTGAAGTAGGACGTAAATATGTAATTATAATTAAGAACTCTATTTGCCATCATAGAGTTCTGGTATAAACGACGTCCAAACTTATCCATGGTACGGCCTTCCCTACCAGGAGGAACCGAAGCATAGATTTTGGAGGGATGTGCTTTCTTCAATGATGACTCTACAACCAGAGATTGATGAGAAAGTTGAGACTTTTCATATCCTTTACAGGGGACCGTTCTATAACGAGATTCTAATTTGGATGGGATAGCAGTAATAGAATAAGGGGTTTCCATATTGCGAGTGAAGGTCTGCTGTAGAACAGGAGTCATAGGTAATCTGAGTGACTCCTTTGGTGGATGGGGAAGCTCCATATCCGCTAAGTATTCAGGAGTATATTTTGAGTCTGAATGAAGGTCTATCTTGAGAGCTTGGCCCATGTCAAAGATAAATTTGGCAAAAGAAATTGATTTCGGATCAGATGTTTCTTCAGGAGAACCACTGCGAGATTTATGTTGAACTGAATAGGATGGAGAAGCCTCTCTAGAATATGGTGAAAGGTCTGATTCCAGACGCAGAGTGACCGAAGAAGCTGCACTGTGAGTTGGAGTAAGAGAATGCTTTCTTTTCAAACTCCTGGAAGGAGAAGTAGCAGGTGTGCGTGTTACAGAATGAGTCGAGGTATGTGGAGGACTGTCTCGACGGACTGGCTTCGACGGTGTTCTGGATCGAGAAGGGCTTCGAGTCGAGGCTCGATGATGTCGAGATCCATGCTTCGACTTCGAAGAACGAGGTAAAGAAGCCTCGGTATCCAATGTCGAAGACTCCCTCCGAATCTTAGAAGTAACAGGTCTTGAATGCTTCGATCGATGCTTCGGAGGAGGTGAGCCCGGAGAAGACTCTGATGAAGAAAAGTTCTTCGGTGTCCGGGATCGGCCTCGGGAGACTGGAAGCTCTGGTTGAGTGACAGGCTGATCAGTCCGAGGCAAGGTCGAGGACGGAACCAATTGAGCCACTAATGAGGAAATCTGAGTGGTGAGGATAGATTTCAACATGTCCTCTAGCATCGGCACCGAGACAGAAGATTCTGACCTCGTAGGTGCAGAAGTACGCTCCGAAGAGGGCGACCTCGAAGGTGAGTATTCCCTTATCTTGGAGGTACGCTTCGAAGGTGGACGAGCCGAGGATTCTGGTGGCTTCTTGGATACGGCACCTGAAAGGGAACTCGGAGACTTACCCCCCGTAGAAGACTTCGTGGATGGCGTCGTCTTCGAGGCAACCGAAGCAGAATAGGTCGAGGCCTTCGAGACCGAAACTCCAGCCGGAATCTGGGTCGAGGCCTTCGAGACCACCGGTGTCGAGGTCGTCGGAGTCGAAGCCTTCGAGACCGGAGCAGCCGCTACGGTCGAGGCCGGATCCGAAGATTGCTCCATGCCGAAAAGTTGAAAAAATTGAGCACAACGTCGCCGAAAGGCCCGTGGAGTAAGGGTGAAGCAGCGATGACAATCTTCTGGGGAATGAGAAGAACCCAGACACTGTAAACAACGGCAGTGGGGATCGGTAACAGAAATCACCCGATTACACTGTCGACAACATTTAAACCCGGTAAGAGGCCGGGACATGGAAAAAATAAAGTCCGTGTCGAACGAAGGAGCCTAGGCCTAGGCCCAAAGCTCGACGGCCGAACAAAAAAAGAAAAACAATATATTTTTTTTTTTTTTTAAAAGAAAAAGAAAAAGAAAGGAAATACAAAACAAACACAGCGACCGTACTTAAATAAAGGAACAGCCGCGGTGATGAGAAGGCAATGCTGCAGAGAAAGAAAACGTGTCTTCTTGTCTCCGCGGAAATAAACGAACTGAGGATCTTCTCAGGAGATGTGCCCCCCTAGTTCGGGCGGGAAGGCACGCGCGCAGGCGCGGTGCAGTGCTCGAAAGTTCGAGATCTTCAAGCAAGTTTGCTTTCGAGGCTGTCCGCTGCGGGGCTCCGTCGGTGACGTCACCCATATGTGGGAATATGCTGCCTGCTTGTCCTGGGATAAACTCTGTTTAAGATAAACGAGTAAAATGAAAAACATCCTATAAAGGATGTAGTGTCCTCCTCCTCCCTTACAGCCAGTCCCAAACCTCTGGATTTCTTTAGAATAAAAAAGGAGATGGAGTAAAAGGTGTTGTGGATAATGTCCATGAAACAATAGGAGAAACACATGTAGAGAAAGATACTTCAAAGTAATTGTATGAGCCTCCTGGAAAGTACTGTATGAACACTGATGGTACAGTGGAAGGCATGCTTCAGTAAAAAAACAAACAAACAAACAAAAACCTGGTTGAAATACCTAAAAACATTTAAAAAATTTAAATGGGAAGGCAACTTGACGGAGAATCAAGAGATATGTCTTCTTCACCCAGCAGAAAACGAAAAACTGACGACCTCGCAAGTGGACGTCAGGTGGGAAGGCACTTGCGCATGCATGGTGCAGGCAGTATTAAAGCTCTGAATTCTTAAAGAGCTGGTGCACTTTTTTACTGTCTGTGCCGGGCCTCCATGGATGACGTAACCAATAAGTGAGAATATGCTGCCTGCTTGTCCTAGGATAACAGTTAATACAGGGGAAAACCTCTGCCTACCTCAGCCAAGTAAACAATTACCAACTTGGTATAAACCAAACAACTTGCACAAATAGTACTGCCAGCTATGTCCCAACACGCTCCTTCCCCCCACCAACCTTTCTCCCTCTGTCCCACGATCATGTTCCCTCTCTCCCTTACTTGTTACAAAGTGCTTGCTTGCTCCCTTCAGGCCCATCCTGCTGGGCTGCTCCTTCCTTCCTTCAGCGGACATGAGGAGTGGCTCTTACATGCTGTTATGTGGTTGACCCAGAAGCCTTCCCTCTGACATCAACTCTGACGTCAAGAAGGAAGGCTTCTGGGTCAGCCACATGCAGCATGCAAGAGCCGCTGCCCACATTCCTGCAATAAGTGCCACTGAAGGCAGGAAGGAACTACCCACTTTGAAGGAGGTAACTGGGATCCCAAGCTGACCCAGAAGGCTTCCCTCTGATGTCAGCGGGAAGCCTTCTGTGTGGGCTTCGGCGGAGGGGGGGCATTCAGCTTGAGGGCAGGAAGGAGGAGGGCATGGGATCCCTGCCAGTGGCGTCAAGGTTTATTAAAAATTTGATTAATCACCTATCAACATTCTAGGCATCCATTAAGGAGAAACTCTGTTCTAAGGCAGCACAGTACTCTTAGGAGGTGAATCATTTTGGACTACTTTGTTTCTCTGTCTCCATCTGCTGGTTGAAAGACATAACCCACAGGCTGATCTGGTAAGAACGCTAAGTAGTCCATGTTCACAAGAGTTCCATATAGACACTAAGTTTTACAAGGGTTTAGAAATAGCAAGTATGAAATACACCTCTATTATCCTGGAGTCCCAACACAGCTGAATAAGTAGTTGAAAAGACTATTAGTTTTTATGTACAGAAACCACGTCATATTTAGCTGGAGTTGCTCCTCATCATACCACATTCATTCATTCCTCCCAAAGGAGCCCAGAATGGGTTACAAGAGTAAATTCCACCTTTGCAGCTGCTTAGCAAACAAGTAAAATACAATTTTTCTAACCTTAAGTTAGATGTTCGTTTTTAAATTAGAAAGCCAAATCTATAGTGAGAATCATTTTCTTTATTTAAAAGCCAGCTATACCAACACACATTTGCATGTTACATTTTCATTTGTCAAGAAAAGTCAAACACACTTTCAACAGTCTAATTTTCAAACTCTGAAATGTTAAATTAACATTTCTAAGAATTAACCTATTTTGCTGTGCTTTATGCTTGAAATAAACTGACTGAATCTCTATGGTAGGCTCCGTCTCTGGCAGTCTTCAAGTCCAAGATAAAAGCTCATCTCTTGAAGACTGCTTTCAACTCCTAACTCCTCTCACCTTGAGTTCTACATCCCCAACCCTATGTCATGTCTGTCTGTCCAAGCTAGATTGTAAGCTCTTCTGAGCAGGGACCATCTATTAAATGTCAAATGTACAGCACTGCGTATGCCTTTCAGTGCTATAGAAGTGATAAATTAGTAGTAGTCATGAAATGTACAGAATCTGTCACAAACTGACAACTGAATCAAATGAAGTACTGTATATACTAATATGCTAATGATAAGACAAACATTGTACTGACTGCAAATTAATTTGCCTGTTCTTTTTCTCCATGTCAAAACAGACAAAGCATTCTTTATACTCACCAACTTGCTAACTTTTGGAGCTTCTGCCACTTCTGTAAAGAAAGCATAACAAATCATTAACATGATTATCAAACTCACTGGACTCTACAATATAATCAAAGAGGTCCATTACAAATGAAAAAGATAAATGAATGTTAACTACAGAGCTAAATGTCATACTGCAGCTCTGTAAAAGTATGTATCTGCATAGAGCAAATTACAGATGAATTTCCTTTCCATTATACCCAATTAATGTTTCAACCCTCCTTTTCATCGGGCCCATCTTTTACCAGAGATAGGGTACTGCATTTTTCATGCCCATTCAATTCTCCTCTCTGAATAACAGTTAATTCCTATTGTGGGAATTGTTTTAGTAATGCCATCACATATCAGATTATGCCAGGATTTGCTGTGCTTCTTTAGCTTCCAGTTGGCTTAGGGCTCTCTCTGACCAGGGAGCAGTTGTCCTAGTTGAACTCCCCTAATATTATTCCTGCCATGTGTGACCGAAGTATTCTGTTAGCTTGATTTTTCTGTCTAGCATTCTGTAATAATTTGGCTTATTCATTACATTACATTACGGATTTCTATTCCGCCTTTACCTTGCAGTTCAAGGCGGATTACAAAGGAATTGACTGGACATTTCCAGTGATGAACACATTACAGAAGATTTGACTGGACATTTTCCAGTGAAGATACAATTTTTTTTTTTTTTTTTTTTTTAAGGGGGGGGTAGCTGGATAGAATTCTAGGGGATCTTACGGGTTGGATAGTAAAGTGACAGTGCCGAACTGTGTGATATTAGCAAATGGAATACAGTTAGAGTAGGCAAGATTACAATCTATTTTAGGGCCTTCTATTTTACAATCTATTTACTTAAAGGTGTTTAGGTGGGATATTTGGGGAAGAATTATCTGGCGGTAGGTGAATTATGGAGGTAGGTGAATTAGCTGGAGGTAGGTGAAGAGGGTTTAAGATATTTGGATGAATTTTTTGAAAAGCAGGGTTTTGATTTCTTTACGGAATGTTTTGGAGTCGTCCGATGTTGTCAGCAGGTTGGAGATGGAATTGGTGAGTTTTGCTGCTTGTGTTGCCAGAAGGTTGTCAAACATTTTCTTGCATTGTGTGCCTTTGAGTGGGGGGAAGGTAAAAGGGTTCGGGGATCTTCTGTGTCTTGAGGTGGAGGTCTGGTTTAAGCGGTTGTTTAGGTAGGAGGGGGAAGAGCCGTGTACTGCTTTGAATAATAGGCAGTGGAATTTGAATTGAATTCGAGCTTGTATGGGTAGCCAGTGGGAGTCTAAGAAGGCAGTTGTTATGTGATCATATTTTCTAAGTGAGTAGATCAGTCTGAGGGCGGTGTTTTGTATGGTCTGGAGTTGCTTTATCATAATGGCTGGACAAGGAAGATATAGGGAGTTGCAATAGTCCAGCAGACCTAAGACTAGGGATTGTACAATTAGTCTGAATTGTGTTTGGTTGAAGAATTTTCTGATTTTGCGTAGGTTTCTCATGGTTAGAAAAGCTTTCTGGGTCGTCTTGTTGATTTGGGACTGCATTGTGCAACATCTGTCTATAGTAACTCCTAGGAGTTTTAGTTCGGGTTGTATTGGGTATTTGGTATTTTTGATTATCAGTTCTGAGATGGTAGGAGTTTTGGCCTTTTCGAGCAAAAGGAATTTTGTTTTTTCTGAGTTTAGTTTTAGTTTGTGATCTATCATCCATTTTTCTACTGTATCTAGGGTTGTTTCCAGCTTTGCTGTGGTGGTGGGCTCTGATGGGTCGAAGGGGAGGAGTATGGTGATATCGTCTGCGTAGCTAAAGGATGTGGCATTTAGGTTATCTAAGGTGGCTCCTAGGGAGGAGATAAAGAGGTTGAAGAGCGTAGGTGAAAGAGGTGACCCTTGTGGAACTCCGCAGGGATTTGCCCATGGCTCTGATTTGATATCATTGTATTTTACCCTATAGGTTCTTGATTTGAGGAACCCTTGAAACCAATTGTAGACCTTGCCTGTGATCCCTATGGCATAGTAACATAGTAGATGACGGCAGATAAAGACCCGAATGGTCCATCCAGTCTGCCCAACCTGATTCAATTTAAATTTTTTTTTTTTTCTTCTTAGCTATTTCTGGGCGAGAATCCAAAGCTTTACCCGGTACTGTGATTGGGTTCCAACTGCCGAAATCTCTGTTAAGACTTACTCCAGCCCATCTACACCCTCCCAGCCATTGAAGCCCTCCCCTGCCCATCCTCCTCCAAACGGCCATACACAGACGCAGACCGTACAAGTCTGCCCAGTAACTGGCCTAGTTCAATCTTTAATATTATTTTCTGATTCTAAATCTTCTGTGTTCATCCCACGCTTCTTTGAACTCAGTCACAGTTTTACTCTCCACAACCTCTCTCGGGAGCGCATTCCAGGCATCCACCACCCTCTCCGTAAAGTAGAATTTCCTAACATTGCCCCTGAATCTACCACCCCTCAACCTCAAATTATGTCCTCTGGTTTTACCATTTTCCTTTCTCTGGAAAGATTTTGTTCTACGTTAATACCCTTTAAGTATTTGAACGTCTGAATCATATCTCCCCTGTCTCTCCTTTCCTCTAGGGTATACATATTCAGGGCTTCCAGTCTCTCCTCATACGTCTTCTGGCGCAAGCCTCCTATCATTTTCGTCGCCCTCCTCTGGATCGCCTCAAGTCTTCTTACGTCTTTCGCCAGATACGATCTCCAAAACTGAACACAATACTCCAAGTGGGGCCTCACCAATGACCTGTACAGGGGCATCAACACCTTCTTCCTTCTACTGACTACGCCTCTCTTTATACAGCCCAGAATCCTTCTGGCAGCAGCGTCGAGTATTTGTAGTAATATGGTGTGGTCAACTAGGTCAAATGCTGCAGAGAGGTCAAGTTGTATTAGTATCATCTTTTTTCCTTTACTGATGTGTTGTCGGGCTATATCTAGAAGTGAGACTAGTAGTGTTTCTGTACTATGGTTAGTTCGAAATCCTGATTGTGAGGGGTGGAGTAGGTTATGTTTTTCCAGGTAGTTTGTGAGGTATTGTATAACTAGGCCTTCTATTATTTTGACGTATATTGGAATTGAAGCGATAGGTCTGTAGTTGGAGGGGCTATCTATTGGGCCTTTGTGATCTTTCATGATTGGGGTGATTAAGATCTCTCCTAGGTCCTGTGGGAATTGGCCTTCTGTTAATGTGGTTTGAATCCATAGCATGAAGTTGGTTTTGAATGTGGTGGAGGCGTTTGATAACAGGTAGATAGGGCAATTATTTAGTTCGCTGGAAGCATGGCTGTATTTATTGTAGAGTCGGTTCATATCCGACCAGAGTAGGATTGGGAAGTTGGACCAGCTTCTGTCTGCTACGATGGCTTCACCTGTTGTTGGGTTTGTTGTTATCTCCATAGTGGAGGGGATATTTATGAAGGGGAGGGGAGACAGGGGTTTTGTTGATTCTTGCTCTGTATTATTTGTGTTTATAAAATGACAATTGTACAGAATAGTCTCTTTTTATACTTTAATAAAATAAGTTCAGTGTAAAATCATAACTATTCGAGACTTGTGCGAGTGGGATCTGACAGTTTGCAGGGCGGGGACAGTGACTGAGCTTGTGGGGATGGGACAGGGACTGAGCTCGCGGGGATGGGGACGGGGCAGCAACAGTGATAAATTTTTTCCCCGCGTCATTCTCTAGTACTAAGGATGCGGATAGATGTGACTGTGATCTGAATATTCTAGATTTCGTCAGTTGTAACCCAAGCACAGTACCGGGTAGAGCTTTGGATTCTTGCCCAGAAATAGCTAAGAAGAAAAAAATTTGAATTGAATCAGGTTGGGCAGACTGGATGGGCCATTCGGGTCTTTATCTGCCGTCATCTACTATGTTACTATGTGATAAGAGCGGTTAACATAGTTGATTTAAAAAAAAGGTTTGGACAAATTACTGGAGGAAAAGTCCATAGTCTGCTATTAAGATAGATATGGGGAAGACACTGCTTGGTAGCAAGGAATGTTGCTACTATTTGGGTTTTTGGCAGGTATTTGCGACTTGGATTGGCCACCATGAAATAGGATACTGGGCTGGATTGACCATTGGTTTAAATACCTTTCTTGGGGACCCTGGACAAAGCAGAATCTGGAGTTTCTGGTGATATGGCATCTGCTCCTTCTTCAATAACCTGGATCTGAAATAAAATCATACATACATAAATTATATATCAAACAGCACCACACCACACAATTTGTTGGTATTTTTACATAAAACATGGAAACTAACACTTATGAATCATTACTATTTGCATGTTTTATATAAGTTCCCAAAATGACTTTGGAAAAGTAGGGCTACCCAACCATTTAGAAAACAGGGTATGTACTGGATCCTTCCTCAGCTCAGGAAACATCTCCCTGATTGGCTTTACTTAGAATGGCAACTCCTGTCTCCATTGCGATTGTCAAAATAACAACATATACTTTTTACTCCAATCAATTAGAAAAGTGCATCTAATGTCTATCCATCATATGCATTTCTTAGTGTATTATTACTTAACTTAGTAATGGTGAAATCTTGTTTTTCATGCGGACTGAACGGTAAGACCCGACATGTTTCACTGAAGTTTCATCAGAGGTCTACCCACTACCGCAGCCGTGCACTTCATAACACTAATGGATTTGAAGTGCACGGCTGCGGTAGTGGGTAGACTCCTGACGAAACTTCAGTGAAACATGTCGGGTCTTACCGTTCAGTCCGCATGAAAAACAAGATTTCACCATTACTAAGTTAAGTAATAATACACTAAGAAATGCATGTTATTTAAAACTTTGAAGAGACCGGTGAGGATTTCACCATTTGTAACTCCCCGTATATACACTTTGGTGGGACGGAGGAGTGGTGGTTCTGAGATCTTATGAAAAAACAAAAAAGAAGTGCTTTCCAAACATTATGAGCACTCAGTTAAACTAGATGTTGGATTTGAAAGACAAACAGCCAAATACCTTAGAAACAATTCTAACTCTATTGACCAGATTTCTAAGGAAGCAATCAGCCTTTTCATATAAGTTTGAACGGAGGTTTATCCATCATATGCAGCATTCTATAATCTCTTCAGTCTTCAGGAAAAGGCCTCAGAATTGGAGCCTACGCACAATTGTAATGTCATAGAATGAGGTGATCAGCGTAGTTTTAATGCTCCTTGCTCCAGTCATTGGTCAAAAACCTGATAACTTTTACCATTTTTTTTTTAATTTTAAACTATTTTTAACTTTTTTACTAAACCGGAATTCAGTTTACTATTTATAAGTTTTTTTTCTTATTTATGAAATTTCTTTCTTTTCTATCACTGAATTCCTTCACTATTCACTATTTTTTCACCAATTTTTTAATGTGCACTTATCCATTATACTGAAAAAAGTGACATCTGAATTACTTATCTTAAGGCAATGCTTGTTCTTGTTTAAGATAAGTAATTCAGATGTCACATTAAAAAGTGCACATTAAAAAATTGATGAAAAAATTACAGTGGGTGAATTATGGGAACCCACTAGCTTGTATCAGTAATGCGGGGTTTGCTGACTTTGTAGATTGATAAGGGAAAGCATGGTAGGGTGAAAGGGGGGTTGTGGGGAAGGGAATAGGTTTTATAGTTGTGACAGTTGTGGTGTGAGGATGTGGGTGGGGATGGGTGACAGTTACTGTATTTGTGGGTTTGTTGCTCTGTTTGTGGGACAGCCATTCTTTTAAATATTGCAATTGTATTTATGACATGTTGTGTCAATCCTAATAAAAAAGATTTGAACTATAAAAATGTATCAGGTTTCTGATTAAATTGTAATTTTGCAGAAATTCAGGATTCTACAATATTAAGCATCACAGAATCTAGATGTAGATATAAAATGCCATCCACTTAACCCTGATACCTCCAAAGACCTCAGTAATATTTTTAATGAAAAAAACCTACATCTTTGCAAAGAAATGGGATTTGTTGTGTTAATCATACTGCACCATGGTGAAATAAATAAGCTTTGTGATAGTACAAAAGATCAGGAAGTTAACCCCCCATTGATTTTGGATTTTTTTTATTTTTTTAGCTTTTTGGGAATATTATTGCTCCATTAAAAAATAGTCATTAATTTTTCCAAAGATTTGTAGAAAGTAAGAGGGAATAATATTGGAAACATATTCAAAATGTATAGTATTGTCATTTTTAGAAGTGACCAAGAATAACATAGTTGTTTTACTTTATCCATAATTTTTGACATGCTAAGTTTATAAGAAGTTAGGTCATTATCAAAATACAAACCAAGATATTAAGGGCCTGTTTTACAAAGCAGCACTAGCGGCTGCAGCGCGGTAACGGCCCCGAAGCCCATAGAGATTTAAAGGGCTTCAGGGCTGTTGTCGTGCAGCTTTGTAAAACAGGCCCTAAATATTTTTAACCCATGTAAAAGGGCAGTCAGGTATATTGAATGGAAGACAGTAATTGTTAAGAGGTATTAATTCAGTTTTGTCCCAGTTCACCTTGTAACCTGAAATATGAGAAAAAGAGATTTCAATAAGTTCTATTAAAAAAATTGTGGGTTGGATAACTATGATAAAACTAGTATTTTAGCCCGTTACATTAATAGATGCTAGAATATATGTCTCTCTCTCTCTCTCTCTCTCTCCCTCCCGCTGTCTTTTTTCTGTCTGTCTCTCTCCCTGGCTCCCTTTGTCTGTCTGTCTTTCTGTGTCTCTCCCTGCCCCTGTGTCTTTCTTCTTTTCTTTCTGTCTCCCTTCCGCCCACTGTCTGACTTTCTTTCTATCTATCTGTCTCTCTCCCTGCCTCCTATGCAGCAGCATTTCTCTCCCCCCATTTCCCTATGTAGCAGCCACAGCAGCATTCCTCCCCCTCCATTTCCCTGTGCAGCAGCATTTCCCCCACCCTACTTCCCTGTGCCGCAGCAGCATTTCGATCCCCCCCCCAATTCTCTGTGCAGCAGACACAGCAGCAGCATTCCCTCCCCCCACACCACTACCCGATGCAGCAGCAGCATTTCTCCTACCCCCCCCCCTTTTCCCTTCCCGCGGTCTGGCCGGCTCCCTTAGTCCCTTGCCGCCCCTTCCCTTCAGGCAGTCCCGACAAACCTGCCGACTCCAGCAGCGTCTGCAGCACTCTACACACGCTGCTTCGGGGCCTTCTACTGCCCTGATTTACTCTGGCATGTCCCTGATGACATCATCAGAGACGCGGCAGAGCAAATCAGGGCAGTAGAAGGCCCCAAAGCAGCGTGTGTAGAGTGCTGCAGACGCTGCTGGAATCGGCAGGTTTGGAGTCGGGACTGTGGGAAGGGAAGGGGGGCGGCAAGAGACTACATGAGCCAGTCAGACGTCGGGAAAGTTTGGGAGGGTCAGACAGCGAAGAATTTACCTTTTTTAAGTTTAAAGATGTCACCGCGGCTCCTCTCGTTCCCCGCCAGCGTTGGAAGCCTTCTCAGATGCTGGTGCAGCTCGTGAGAGGAGCCGACACCGCGATCTTCTAGAGAGCAGGGAGTCCAGCGCTGGCGGCCAGTCCTGCCGGTGAGTGTAGTTAGGTGCTGTAAGGCTGGGGACTCGCGCATGTGCACTCCTGCGGCCACAGACCTACTAATCACAGATCAGAGATCACGGAAGCACGCAGGTAAGAGTGCGCATGCGCGGCTAGGGTTTTATTATATAGGATGCCATCTGCATAAGCAGATAATTTGAATTCTATATCATTGATTCATATTCCCTGAATCCTTGAAGAATTTCTAATTTTAATTAAAAAGGGTTCTAGAGTTAAATTAAACAATAAAGGGGACAAGCCCCCTTTATTGTTTAATTTAACTCTAGAACCCTTTTTAATTAAACCATGTTGCGCTTTCTTATGATGGTGGAATTCGTTATGTCATATTTTTAAGATGGAAAGAGCATTAGCGTTGCAAAAAGGGAATTATAATAACTTTGTAAAGATTTGGGGGCCATTGGAAAAGTATTGTAATGAATAGGCATCATTTTTCTTCCTTTTTTTTGATTTATTATATGCACACTCAGGGGGGAGGGAGGATTTAGGGAGGAAATTTTATAATTATGTTTATAATAATAGTATTATATATTTTATAAAGCATAACTGTTGAAGGGTGGGTGGGTAGGGTTTATATCATTAATGGTCTATTAGATTTTATGTGTTAGATTTTAAAGTGATATATTGGAATCAATTTATGATATATTTATGTGCACTTGTTGTTTGATTTTAAAATGAATAAAGAATTGGAAAACAAAAAACAATAAAGAGACATGGGACCTCCCTGACAAGTACCTCTAAAGAAAGTAAAGGGGTCTGACATTTCATCAATGGCAGCTATTCTTCCAGAGGGAAATGTATATAGTTGTTTGATTAATTTTATATATGATTCAGGAAAACCAAAATTATGAAGGGTATGAAACAAATAGTTCCACTCTACCTGGTCAAAATCTTTTTCTGCATTGATGGCAACTGCTAATAAAGCTTCTGTCTTTGACCGAGCAGAGTGGATCAAATGGCAGACAATCTTGTATTGTCTGGTCTAAATCTGCCCTTCAAAAAGCCAACTTGATCTGAATGAATAAGTGGAGATATGACTTTTTAAAGTTGTAAAACCAGAATTTCTGTAAATATTTTGTAATCAAGATTCAAGAGACGGTAGTTTTGTACAAATTGAGGATCACGATTAGGCTTAGGTAGAACAAAAATGTTAGCATCTAAAAATGTCCTTAACATTGATGAATGAGATAGTAAATCTTGATAGTACATAGAGAAAGTTTTGGAGTAATAAAAGTGTTGAGGCTATCTTTTTTATAGATTTTTCAATTTCTTCATCCAATATGGGTTGTTGTAGGAAACCACATGAGGGAGCAAATAATATGTGTAGTTCAATAGATTTGAAGAATTCAGAAAATTCTTCATTTGTTGCTATGGACTCAGACTTATAAAGCGTGATGTAGAAAGAATTAAATGCAGAGAGGATATCAGACGATGCTAATAATGATCCATTAGAAGTTTTTATAGCTGTCATTCTTTAACCCTCTTGCCTTTGAGATATGTAGCCAATAACTTCCCAGATTTATTTGCAGCATAGAAGGTAGAGAGCATTGTTTAAAGTATATTGCTGAGCTAGATTACCGAAAATGGTATTATAGTGATATTTAAGTTGTTGCAGTTTTTATAGACTATCATTGGTGGAATTCAAGTATAAAGTAGACTCTAGAGTTTGAATTTCAGACTCCATCTGCTGTAGTTCCCTTTATTGTCTTTTTCTTTTAAAATGCATTATAACATAATTTCACCTCTCAACCAAACTTTGTAGGCTTCCCAAAAAGAAGAAAAAGGAATTGGTGGTGTGATATTGATAAAATATTATTCTAAAGTTTCATGAATATATTGCAAGAAGGCATCATCTATGAGCAAAGATATATTAAGTCTCCATGAATTATATTTCAGAAATGTTAAGTCCCATCTTAATGAGCATGAAATGGTCCGATACTGTGATATCGCATATTTTAGCAGATTGAACGTATGGAATTATATCCTTAGAACCAAAAAAATAGTCTAGTCTCAAATAGGTATGATGGAGAGAGGAATAATATGAATAGCCTTTATCAGTTGGGTGAAGTAGTCTCCATAAGTCAGTCCATTCATATTCTTTCATAACAGATTTAAAGGTATTCCTTACATTGAGTTTAGAAGGTCTGCAATTAGAAGAGCGATCTAAAAAAGGATCTAGTGGAAAATTAAAGTCACCCCCTAATTAATAAATGTGAAGAATATGATACTTGGGGGTTAGCGCCTAAGAAAAGGATCTGGGTGTCATCGTAGACAATACAATGAAACCTTCTGCCCAATGTGGGCGGCCAAAAAAGCAAACAGGATCCTAGGAATTATTAAAAAAAAAAAAAAGGGATGGTTAACAAGACTAAGAATCTCCTTATGAGTGGCATGAAGTGATATGGGTAAGGGTAAGCTAGATGCACTTCTGTTTACGAGAAGCTTAGAGCGATATGGGGACCAAAACTATGCCAGGGTACACCTGGCGGGGCCTCCGCGTGTGCGGATCGCCGGACTTGATGGACCTAGGGTCTGTTCCGGAGATGGCACTTCTTATGTTCTTATTTATGGATATTAGGTCTTTAAAGAAATTAGGGTCATTTTTGTTTGGTGCTGTGTTACATCATGCACGCTTGCCTTATCAAATTTGCTAAAATCATGTCATTCTATGTTATCCATGCTTTGTAATACTAAGCTCATCATACTATTTCTCACCATACCATGTTTGTCATATTAAGTTTTACCATGCTTTAACTATGTTTTGACATCCCTGTCAGACAATGTTTGCCATAAAGGTTTTAGTAATGTGCTCAAAGAGGATGGATCAGATTTTGGTGATGTTATAGAGAAAGAAGTGACAGGTTTTGGCAGCATGTTGTTCCCTGTATTTGTTGCCTGCTGCTATTGGAGCCCTGAAGGCTATAGGGTATGGTCTACAATGCTGTGCAACTTGTCCATTTCTCAGAGATCACTATTGCCCTGCTCCCCCCTCCCTCCCCCTCCCAATTTATTTGCACATTTTTTATATACTGCCTATCTTGCAATCAATGTCACACACATCTAAATGGGTTTACAAGGAAAACAATGTATGGTCAGGCAGAGGGACAGAGGAACAGAAAGCAATAAGCAAAGAGGAGTAGGGGGAGGTATCAGCAAGAAATTAAAGGAAAGAGTGCATATGGTCATACCTAAATTCAGCAACATAATGAAGCAGACATATAATTCAGCAAGACCGGCTCAGATTTCTTAATCCTTACAGAGCCTTAATCCTTACAAAAGCCACCTCCAAAATAGGTAATCAGTCCCTGTAACATGCAAATACCAATACACACACACACACACACACACCTATGCTTAATATTTTAAATACAAGCATAACTTGCCCAAACTACACCCTGGGAAATCCTAAACATGGTGCACTGTCATGTTGTCCACAAGCACATGTAAACCAAAACTTAAGCTTTACAAAATTACCATCTCATATTAAAAGTTTTATAGGACACTTGACTGCCATTCTAATCCTTGCAGATAACTCTGCAGAAAGTTTTGGTTATTTTAGGTCATAGTGGAAGGAAGCAATTACCTGCGATTGTCGTACAAAAACGCCATGATTCTCATCACAGGTGAAATACCTTCTCCCCTGTACAGTTCCATCATTCTTGCCCTTGGCTTCATCCAAAATAACTCCAACCCATTTTCCTGTTGCAAACAAGGTGGCACCAACATAGGCCACAGTGCCACGGTATCCTTTTCCAATAACTTCAACCCGCAAGCCTACTTTCACCGGCTTTCCAGTCACTTCCATACTCATGCTGGTCCCAGAACTTGGTGCCTATAGAGAGAAGAAGGAAAAAAAAGCAGACGTGTTTCTCACTCAAATTAATAGGAACTGTATCCAAAGCTGCTGTAGAACAAGGAGTGGGGCATGAGGAAAATATCTACATTTTATATCTTACATCAAATTAGAAAACTATTCCCGAGCCTGCAATAACAACACTTGATTCCAGTCTGCAATTATCATGTAAGCCCAGGACACATTGACTAGAGCTAGAAACGGACGGCTCAAGTGAGAAATTTCAGAGATAGCAAGTCATTTGACTGCCTTTGCAAGCGGAGCACCCCTCCTGACAGGGGAGCCGCCCCCTCTCCTGAGGTCTGCAGCCTCTTCCGCTCTCCCCAGCCCAGGATGTTCCCCACCCCCCTCCCTCCTCTCCTCCCTGTCTGCAGTCCGTTCTCTCTTGCTCGATCCCAAACTCCTTCCTCCACCCTACCTTCAAACTCATGCCCGAGGTCGCCCGTCAATCCCCTTCCCTGGGACCCCCCACTTGCTCTGAGTTGACAAAACTTCTCTCACTCGGCCGCTTTCAGCTCTGCCGGAAACAGGAAATGTGCCGGGAAGAGGCGGGACGCCGGGGAAAGAAAAGAAGTTGCGCTAGGGACGCGTCTCAGTGGCGGCGTCAATGACAAGTTTGGAAGACAGAACGCGGGGGAGGGGGGCGGGCTTGAGAGTGAGCGGAAGATACTGGGCTGATGCGGGGGGGGGGGGGGGGCTTGAGAGTGAGCGGAAGATACTGGGTTGATACGGGTGGTAGTGGTGCGGTGTTAAAAGTCTGCTTTCAATCCCTAATTCCTCTCCCCAACCCATATGTCATGTCTGTCTAGCCAAGATTGTAAGCTCTTCCGAGCAGGGCCTGTCTATTAAATGGTCAACATGTACAGCACTGCGTACAGCTTTCAGCGCTATAGAAGTGATAAATAGTAGCCTTAGTAGTAGTTTTTCAGTTTTGCTTCTCACTGATACCTAGGGGTGGCTTCGACCCTATTGAGTCCCTGTGTTGGGGATGTCTGGGAGTTGCTTTGAGAAAGGGCACAAGACCCGTCCTTGGCAATCTGAAAGGAGAGGGAGGTAGATTGCACTCAAAAATGTATGCACGCATGCGTGGACTTGCATGTGCACTGTACGTTCTCACACTTAACTGGCTTGGGTCTATGTAAATACAAGATCTTTCTATGCCCTGTACCTTTATTTTACTGTTACTGCAGCTTTGCAAAAGGATTTTCAAAACATTGAACTATTTGTCCCTGTTGATATGTACTGTTAATATGTTTCTGCATCCCCAACCCTACATGTCATGTCTGTCTGTCCATATTAAGATTGTAAGCTCTTTGAAGCAGGGCATAACTTGCTCAAACTATGTCTTTGGAGCAAGGCCTGTGAAGCGTCTCTTGCACTGCACTCAAAATATATGCACACATGAATGGACTTGCATGTGCACTGTACGTTCTCACACAACTGGCTTGGGACTATGTAAATCAGGGGTGTGCGGCCCCACTTGAGGGTCGAGGGCAATGTGGTGTTTTCCTCTGCCACCCCCAGGTGTTTACCGTCTTGCCGGCTCCCTCCTCCATCTTACTGCAACGTTTGCTCAAAGCCACGGGCAGCAGATCCTATGTGCCTCATGCGACTGACCGAGAAGTGTTCGCTCTGATGTCGCGACGTCAGAGGGAACACTTTCAGATCAGCCACAGGAGGCACGTGGAAGTTGCTGCCCGCGGCTTTGAGCGAACGCTGCAGCAAGATGGAGGAGGGAGCAGGCAAGACAGAAACACCCACAGCACAGAAGGGAGGGAGGGAGAAGGGTGTGTTGGGACTTGCGAGGGAGGTGCTGCCCATGGCTTTCAGCAAAAAATGACTAGCAGTGAGGAGGGAGCCGACATGAAGGCAAACATCCGGGGCACAGAAGGGAGGGAGAAGGGTGTGAGACTTGAGAGGACTTGAAAGGGAGGGAGCACAAACTTAGGAAAAATGATGGAAGGAAGGAGGGAGGGGCATGAACTTAGGACACAGAATGAAGGGAAAGATAGAGGGAAGCATGAGCCATAATATGGAAGAATGGAGGGAGTGAGGAAAGAGATGCAGAGGTGAGGGAGATAACAGAAAGGGAGAATTGGGTGTCTGAGAGCGGGAAAGAGATGGTGCAATTGGAGAGATAAAGAAAGAGAACTGTTGGGCAGAGAGAGGAGGGACGGAGACAGAATTATTGGACATGGTAGTGGGAGAGGAGTGAGATAGAGATGCATGGGCTCAGAGAGAAGGAGGAGAACATGCTGGGCTGAGGAAGTCTCCTGGACTTTTTTTTTTTTTGGGGGGGGAGGTTATTAAAAGAAGTGAGATTGGGCGGGGGGGAGAGCTTATGGGATCAGAAACAGAGGAGAGAGAGAGATGGTGGGCAATGGTCTGAAGGGACAGAAGTTGGACCTGGGGTAGTGTGGAGGAAGAGGGAAAGAGATACTTGAAGGGAGAACTGTTGAGAAGAGAAAGAAAGAAATGGTGGACCTGGGGAAGGCAGGCAGGCAGGCAGGGGGAGAGATGGAATGGGGGGCAGTTGGGAAGAGAAAGGGAGAGTTGGATCTGGGGATGGGAGGGAGAAATATTAGGCCTGTGGATGGAAGGCAGAGAGATACAGCATCTATATATTTTTTTCTCCATTTCATTTTTCAGCATCAAGGGGGGAGGGAAGAAGAAAAACAGAAAAGAGCGGGACAGGGAGTTATAGCCTGATCAGTGAAGAGAGGGAGGGGGGATTCTGAAAGTGGTGAGCCATGTGGATAAGGTCAAAAGGGAGATGACAAGAAGAGTGAGAGAGCAGTGAGTACAGTGGTAGAAATGTGTTAATGGGGAGTAGATAGAAGGGAATAGGAGGCTGGGAAAGGAGTGAGATGGGAAATGGGAGAGCTAGAGACTGAGAGATAGAGAATTGAGAGGGAGCTGAACATTTAAAAAGAAGGGTGAGAAAGGAAGGCAAGATTTGAGTGGAAAAAGGGAGATGGGAGAGCTAGGGACTGAGAGAAGATGGAGAATTGAGAGGTAGCTGAACATTTAAAAAGAAGGCAAGATTTGAATGGACAGAAGCAGAAAAGAAAAAGTTAAGAAAGTTGAAAGGGAAAAATTAATATGTTGAAGACAGGCATAAGAAGGAAATGGAACGAGAGAAGAGGAGAAAACAATGGACAGCAGACACTGGAAAGAGAATTAGTTGAAGATAGAGAAAAAGCAGAAAGAGAAACTGGGACCAAGATGATGGAAAAACAAAACATCCAGACAATAAGGTAGAAAAAAATTGTTTTACTTTGAATTTATTAACTGGAATATGTTAGCTTTGGGATATGTGCATCATAATTATTTTTGTATTCAGTGGTGTAGTCATATGCAGCTGATTTGGGGGAGGGACTGGAGTCCAAAATTAGTGGATGGGCACCAAAGTTTCTCCCTGCCTGAGTGCAATTTATAAATACTTGAGCTAGTGAGGATTCCCAAGCCCTGCCTAAAAAAAGCAGTAATATTTACCCTGATTAAACGATCCTCCACGTGCGCTGCTGACAGCTGGTTCAGCATCCTCACTCTGATGAGGCTTACCTCTGAAGAGGCTCACCGTAGCTGTAATAGAACTGAATGGTAAACCAGGAGCATGCATCTCTGCTCATCAGAATGGGGATGCGGAAGCCTGTGGCTGCTCCCACTGTCAGCGGTGTACGTGGAGGATCACTCAGTCAGGGTAAGTATTACTGCTTTTTTGGGTTCCTCTCCACAGTGTCCCTTTAATAAAGGTTTATTATTAGATACATACATCTTCTATATTAGTGATTGCAAATTTTGGACCTGCTCAACCTTTTTTTGGCTCATTAGCTAGTGTTAGTGTGGCCCCAGAAAAATTTTTTTCAGCCAATGCGGCCCAGGGAAGCCAAAAGATTGGATACCCCTGATGTAAATACAAGACCTTTCTATGCCCTGTAGCTTTATTTTACCATTACTGCGATTTTGAAAATGGATTTTCCAAAACATTGAACCATTTGTCCCTATTGATCTGTACTGTTTTTGCAGAGTAATTCCAAATGCATTGATTATGATAAGTTATTAGAGGAACTAACTTAGGCAAAGCTGCAACTCGTGCTCAAAAAAGTTCAGATTCTTAGCCCACACAGCTGGCCTAAATAGGAGACTGTGCAATACTTTAATATATCATCCTGGACAGTTAAGCAAGAGGCCTTAAACCAGGGGTGTCCATCCTTTTGGCTTCCCTGGGCCGCATTGGGTGAAAAAAAAGTTTCTGGGGTCACACAAACATGCAAACGCTGCAGCAAGACAGAGGAGGGAGCCGGCAAGACGGTAAACACCCGGGGGCAGCAGAGGAAAACACTGCATCGCCCTAGACTGGGGCCGCAGGTTGGACACCCCTGCCTCAAACAAACAAAATGAAGGTGTCCTTCGTCATGCTTGGAGGAAAACAGGGATCGGTGCTTCTTTGCTTCCTGTAGATATTGTATAAAGGGTTCAAAATTTGTATTGAGGATGATGAATTCTCTCAATTATTCCCTGGCAAGAAGGATTAGATATTTGTTAGGATAAATGGTGAAAAAACACAGAATTTATTATTGTGTGTAACATGAAGGAACTTTGGGTTGCTTATCAACAGCACCATGAGCCTGAAATTGAGTTTTCTAAGTTTAGTGAACTTCACCCAAAATGATGCATTACTTAATAATAATAATAACTTTATTTTTGTATACCGCCATACCCCGAAGAGTTCTAGGTGGTTCACATTGGTTAGACAGAGATTACAAGTGGTTACATATCAAATTGATCATAGAGTTGCGAATAGCAAGGAGAGAAGAAGGGGAGAGGGAGGGAGACGGGGGAGGGGAGTAGGTCAGAAGGGGGGGGGAGGAGGAGGATAGAAAAGGGGATTAAGGGTCTTGGTCTCGAAATAGGTGAGTTTTGATTAGTTTTCTAAAGTCGAGGTAGTTGTAGGCCTTGAGGACCATTTGGGCTAGCTAACTTAGGGTTACCAGGATTTCCCCAGACATATCTTCCTTTTCAAAGACATGTCTGGGGGTCCGTACAGCTTTTCAAAACCTGGCACCATGTCCGGGTTTTGGAAAAGCTTCCTTGAAATTACTTTGGCCAGGAGGGCATGTGCACGTGATGTCGTGTCGCAACCGTGCATGCACGGATGCCCTCCTGCCTACCGAGAGCAGGGGCGGGGAATAGGGTGGGATTGGGGGTAGGACTGGGGTGGAACTGGGCGGGTCTAGGGGGGTCTGGATTTTACTAAAGTAATATCTGGTAACCCTAGCATTACTGCTGGTTCTGCAGGAACCTATTCTATGTCTGTGGAATTCATCAAAACATGATCAGCTACTTCTTTTAAGGCCCCGATTCACTAAACTTATTGACTGGATCATTGTTGGGCGATTCTTGGCCAAGTTTGCCGATCTAGTATCCTGTTTCCAACAGTGGCCAGTACTCTGTTATAACAACTTTTGAGTAATTTTGCATCATCTCACTTAATTATAAAGGTGTTATCAGCACAGGTCCTACAACAGACCACCATTGGAGCTCACCACTGTTGACCTTTTGTCCATTTGTTTAAAATCAGTACTTACCAATGTTTTTTCAGGCCACCGATCCATGGCCACAGCAACATCTGCAACCCTGCTGAGGCACATTGTAATGTTGCAACTATATACCTTTCTTTCTTACTTAATAGGGAGATAAAACTTAATCTTCTGTGACAGAAATAACTATATAATATTGTAATCACAGCTATAATCTCTTGTTAATAATGTTGCTTTCTTTAATTTATTTTAAATATTATTGTGAAGTGCTCAGACCAAGTAACCCAAAATATAGTGAAGTCACTACAATGAGGTTAACAAGGGGACCATCATCGCCTTCACCTGTCCCCTGCCCTCCCTATGTGACCATGAACTAATACAGATCAACTTGATGTACTTATCTGAATAGGGGGGTAGTTGGTTTCGTTAATTCTCATTGGTGACTGTATACCAGTAAAATTTATGTGTTCCGTTAAAATCCTAGAACTGTTCGTTCATTCTTCCAATGACGGGGGGACGGGATTGGAAGAATGAACGAACAGTTCTAGGATTTTAACGGAGCACATAAATTTTACTGGTATACAGTCACCAATGAGAATTAATGAAACCAACTACCCCCCTATTCAGATAAGTACATCAAGTTGATCTGTATTAGTTCGTGGTCACGTAGGGAGGGCAGGGGACAGGTGAAGGCGATGATGGTCCCCTTGTTAACCTCATTGTAGTGACTTCACTATATTTTGGGTTACTTGGTCTGAGCACTTCACAATAATATTTAAAATAAATTAAAGAAAGCAACATTATTAACAAGAGATTATAGCTGTGTATGCAACTATATACCGCCAGGAACTTGTCCAAACCTTTTTTAAACCCATTTGCATTAATAACCATTGTTACCACATCCTTTGGCAATGAGTTCCAGACCTTAACTAGTCTTTGAGTGAAAAAATATTTCCATGTTTAGATTCATGACACAGTTTGGGAAGCCCAGGCTTTAATGTTGCCGGCTCCATTTAAGCAAACACAAAATACACTCCGAAAAAACTGGCAAAAACCTAAACTAGTTACAACAAAAGAGGCAGAAATAGTCACACCAGGGTTCAATAAGGGGGCGCTCAGGACCAGGACTGTACACTCTACTCAAGCCGCGTGCAACCTGTCATGAATAATACCAAATTAAAGGGTGCTCTCAGTGTGAGCAAGCAGCGATAGGAGTCGAGCTCCAACACTTCACGGATCAGGTAGAGGTAATATACCCCCACCCGCACACCATCATTGAGCACCCTGGGTGTGCTGTGAATCAAAATGAAAATAACCACCAATCTAAACCAATAAAAAACTCAATCAATCAAAACAAGAGAGTTAACAGGTGAAACCTGAGCAACCCCTAAATGATTTTTTTTTATATATTGATTTATTTTGCATTTTTTAATTTTGATTTATTTTGCGTTTTGATTGCTTTTTGGGGTTTTGGGTGGCAGGGTTCATTTAGGGGTCGCTCAAGTTTCACCTGTTAACTCTCTTGTTTTGATTGATTGAGTGTTTTATTGGTTTAGATTGGTGGTTATTTTCATTTTGATTCACAGCATACCCAGGGTGCTCAATGATGGTGTGCGGGTGGGGGTATATTACCTCTACCTGATCCGTGAAGTGTTGGAGCTCGACTCCTATCGCTGCTTGTTCACACTGAGAGCACCCTTTAATTTGGTATTATTCATGACAGGTTGCACGCAGCTTGCGTAGAGTGTACAGTCCTGGTCTTGAGCGCCCCCTTATTGAACCCTGGTGTGACTGTTTCTGCCTCTTTTGTTGTAACTAGTTTAGGCTCCATTTAAGCAACATCTATTTTTTGGCAAAATGCCCATGCCTACTTCCTGCTGTACATTTTGAGGGGTATAATCAAAAGATACATCTAAGTATGATTTGGACGAATGGCACTAGACACCCAAAGCCAGCAGTGGGAAAATGTCTGTTCTTGCAAAATATGTCTAAAATATTTTTGGGGGGAGAATTGTCTATTTAGACATCCAGGTTATTGTTCGTCTAGACCAGTGTTTCTCAACATAGTCCTGGAGTACCCCCTTGCCAGTCAGGTTTTCAGGATATCCACATTGAATTTGCATAAACTTGATGTGCATACACTGCCTCCATTATATGCAAACTTCTTTCATGCATATTCATTGTGGATATCTTGAAAATCTGACTGGCAAGGGGCACTCCAGGACCAAGTTGAGAAACACTGGTCTAGACCACCAGGTCATCTATCTTTATACTACATTCTCGACCAAAATTTTGTCCAGGTCCCAAAAGCCCAGAACAAGACCTTTTGGATGTGGGAGGCTCAGCATTGTGATGGACTACCCAGACATGGCAACAGAACAGTGGGATACCTTTCAGGGCACTGCTGTGAACTTCACAAAAAGGGTGCCACATAAACATCTCATCAGAACTCCCTTATAGGTTATAGTGAGCCCCCCAAAACCCATTATACTCACCTGTCTATATCCCCAGTAGCCCTAATGGCTGTATGTGCTACCTATATAAGTAGGGTGGGGGTTGGGGGGTTGGACACACATGTTCCACCCACATGTAGTGGTTAGAGTGGCTTATGGGCCTGGGTCCTCCTCTCTCTATGGTTCACTAACCCATCCCCCAGGCTATTTAAGAGACCTGTGTGCAGCTATACCAGGCTTTCATATACTAGGTGCTGATGTTCTGGAGACAGGTATGTATGTTTTTATTTCAATGTTTGTGGGGATTTGAGGGGGGTCAGTAAACACTGGGGGAGGGTGTGGGGGTCTTTACTTTGTTTCTGCAGTGGTTATCTGGTCACTTTGGATACTTTTTGTGCACTTATACCTGTTTTTACATTGACTAACTCACAACCTATAAGTTCCATCCAGGAAGTCTAGTAAAACATTCAATTATCTCTGCAGGACGATTAAGTCTAGGTCGGTCCACATCCCACCCCAACCACTCCAAATACACCCCTTTCTGCTCTGGGCACACAGCAGCATTCAGAGACCTAAAAATTCCCTGGATACGTCCAAAAAATAGATTTATCGGCATTTGGATGACCTGTCTTTTAGGTCATCCAAACGCTGACTTGGGTGTGTTTTTAGACATGTTTAAGTTTTGATTATGAGCTCCTTTGGGTTTGCAGGAGATAAATGGCATTATTGAACAAATACTTGGGCATGTTTATTGTATAGCATTTTCCTAGGAAATCCAGTTATTTTTCTCATTTCCCTGGAGTTTGAGATGTTGTTTTGTTCAATGACAAATGGCCCTGTAAATAGGATTTTTTTTCTAGTCTAACAGGGATTTTCTAGTCTAATTAGGGATATTTCACCTCTTGTTGAAGCAGTGCATGGGTTTGGTGAGCCCTCTCGTTCTTTGGGGAGTGAATTGACAGCTGCAATATCTCTTATTCCCAGAAGGTGGCACTTGAATCCCATGCCTTTTTTTTTTTTTTTTTTTTTGCTGGCCCTCTAGCACACTCTTCAACCGCCGGTCCGCGGACCGGTATCGGTCCGCAGGAAATTTTTGCCGGTCCGCGCAGGACCGGCAAGATTGACTCATTTGAACTTCCTGCCGGTCCGCGCAGGACCGGCAAGATCAGCATCGGAAGCGTGCGCTGGGCCGGAGAGATCTTGGGGAGCCTCCGACAGTGGCTTTCTCCCCTCTCTGCAGCTCTCCTTTACTTCCCAGCGCAGCGATTCACGAAGGCAGCCTCGGGGCTTTTGCTGAGTCGCGGCTGCCTCTGATGATGCAACTTCCTCTTTCCTCAGAGGCGGCGCGACCCAACAAAGGACCCGAGGCTGCCTTCGTGAATCGCTGCGCTGGGAAGTAAGAAGAGCTGCTGGGAGGGGAGAAAACCACTATCAGTCTGGGAAGCTGCTGGGCAGGGGAAAAAAGGGACAGCTGCTACTGGACAGGGAGAAGAAGAAGGAGAGATGCTTCTGGGAGGGGAGGAGGGAAAGGAATCTGGGAAGCTGCTGGGCAAGGAAAAAAAGGGACAGCTGCTACTGGAGAGGGAGAAGGAGAGATGCTTCTGGGAGGGGAGGAGGGAAAGGAATCTGGGAAGCTGCTGGGCAAGGAAAAAAAAGGGACAGCTACTACTGGAGAGGGAGACGGAGAGATGCTGCTGGGAGGGGAGGAAGGGAAGAGAGTTACTGCTGGACAGGAGGAGGAGGGAAGGGAGAATGAAAAAAGGAAGGAAACAGCTGGCAGAGAGATTAGAGGAGGGGAAGGGGAGACACAGGCATGAGAAAGTAGAGAGATTGATGATAGGAAGGGGTCAGCAGAAAAATAAGCAGAGGGACAACGATGATAGATCTGGTGTAGAAGAGATAAAAATGAAGAGAGCAGTGAAGCTGGAATGAATCATGTAAATAGGAGAGAGGGGCACAAGCTGGATGGAAAGGGGAGAGGGACATAGAAAGAAGACAGATACCATATGGAAGGGGGAGAGGACAGATAGTGGATGGAAGGGGCAGATGCTGGATTGAAGAGACAGAGAGGGCATACGCTGGAAGGAAGAGAGTGAAAAAAAGATTGAAAGCAGAAACCAGAGACGACAAAAGGTAGAAAAAAATAATTTTATTTCTATTTTGTGATTAGAATATATCAGATTTGAAATATATATCCTGCTAGAGCAGGTGTTAGACATAACTGGGGACTGCAAAACCCAGGCAGTGCTTCTTTAGCTTTCAGCTGGCTTAGGGCGCTCTCTGACCAGGGGGCAGTTGCCCTAGTTGCACTCCCCTAAAACTATTCCTGTCATGTGTTACTTCAGTATTCTGTTAGCATGATATTTCTGTGTAGCATTCTGTAATAATTTGGCTTGTTCAGTTTTCTTGATAGTAGAGGGGATATATGTGAAGGGGAGGGGAGACAGGGGTTTTGTTGATCCTTGCTCTGAATTATTTGTATTTATAAAATGACAATTCTACAGAATATTGTTTCTTTTTATACTTTAATAAAATACATTCAATATAAAATCATAACTGAGGCTTGTGTGGATGGGATCAGATGATTTGTGGGGACCGAGCTCGCGGAGATGGGGCGGAAACGGGATTTTTAAATTTTAGTCCTAGTAGTTTGCCGGTCCACAAAATAATTATTTTTTTTCTGCCGGTCCACGGGTGTAAAAAGGTTGAAGAACACTGCTCTAGCATATCAAGCATGCATGCAAAGGAACAATTTTATACAGAATCTTCTTAACAGGTGGTTAAGGTCATGGGCAAACATGGAGCAAATTTTCATTTTTAAAGAATAGATTCTACAGAAACTGAAAATGGTACAACAGGAACTGTTTTCAGATTCTTCTTTACTCCAAACATTAAAGCAGATCTTCAACAGAGATAACCTGAACGTCAGCTATGTGGAAATGCTCTTTTGTGGTATCATAATGCTACTTAATAAGCAAAACAGCTGAGTTGTCTGTTTAAGAGGCAGAATGCTGCTTTCACAGGACAGAACTGTCACACTCTTTCAAGGATTTTGTCAGAGGGATTCTCCTCTGTGCTCCCTTTAAACAGAGATGACTGTCTGCAATACAGTGAGTGCTTGATCACGCCCACTGGTTAGCCTGCAATGCAGTGGGTACTTAATCACCCCCACTAGTCAGCCAATTTCTTCAGCTTGGCCAGAGAGGGGGTAATTTGGATTGACTTTACCACTCCCAATCATTCCAAAAAGTTGGCTCATATATATATGTTTGGGGGAAGCAGAGGTTGCTTATCTTACATAGAAACACAGTTTGGTCAATGTTTGAACTGAGCAGGAATCACAGTTTTTTGAATGCTGTCTAAAAATTACATATATTCAGCACTGCTATAGCGATAGGTGGCCGCGCTGAACACAGGTATAATGTAGTTACCACTGGCAACTATATACTATATATAGTGTCATGGTAGCACTATAAAGGTAATTCTATAAATTAGGTGCTACATTTACACACCCCATGCAATTTTAAATGTATGCAACACTAGCACTTATGTATGTACGTGTACATCTACTCGTGAAAGTGCCAAGAAGATCTTAGGAAACGTTTTTATTAGATGTGCCATCAGGTTTGACTTGAGGAGGATCATTCCTGGAATTTTTTTTTTTTTTTAATGATAGGTTCTGTATAGTGGAACAATCTCCCCCTAGAGTTGAGGCAAATATCATCATTAATGTCATTTAGGAAGAAGTTAAAAACTTACCTTTTTCAAGGGCATCCGAGTAAGATGCGATACGTTTATTATTAAAATTGGTGTGTAAATGTTAGATGTGCTGATATCGAGCTAAGCTCATAGTATTCTAAGCGCTCAGATGCAGTTACAGAATATGCTTTCAACGAAAACCAAAAAGGATTGACCCCAAAGTATCCACAGGGAAGAAAATCCAGAAGAAACCAAAAGAAACTCTGTGGAATGATGATGTTTCTTAAATGGACTTTATTTGAAAAATGTCAAAGTTCCAAAGGTACAATAAACCGAGCTGCTTCACTTTGGATGCAAGCAGCGTCTTACTTGCGGTTCACCACATATTAACATCTCCACATATTCACCATTATAGGACCCTCAGGGACCCCCTGAAGAAGACTCTTTGTCGAAACGCGGACCGTGTTGGGTCCTGAGTCCCTAGTGAACTAGGTCCTTTAAGGTTTTCATGTGGATTATTTTACTTTTATGTGGATTATTTTATTTTATGTGGATGATTTATTGTACCTTTGGAACTTTGACATTTTTTAAATAAAGTCCATTTAAGGAACATCATCATTCCACAGAGTTTCTTTTGGTTTCTACAGAATATGCTTCCACCATGCATCTTCCCCTAAATGGAGGCACCTAGCTGTAGAATTGCTTCTCTAAGTACAGTTGAGCAGTTTACTTTAGGTCTAGTTCTTTTGGGAAGAAGTGGTAATCAGGGGTAGTACAAGGAGATATATATCACTACTGGTCCATGCAGCTAAACATGAGACCTAAATAAGAAACATGATTGCTTCAACTAAAAAATAAAATAGACCCTCAAAATCTCACCTCTTCCATGACCCTCTGCAACAGTGCGCCAATCCAAATTCCCCGAACCTTCTGACAAAGTGCCCCGTCCCTCTACTGTCTCACGTCTCAAATGCTATGTGCTTCATCCTGTGTCTACCCAAGCCATGTTTTCTCATATCATGTTCTACCATACTCTGGCATACTGTTCACCATCTTTGTCCTACTATATTATACATCATATTTTCCATACTATGTCTGCCATACTACAATCTCTCATGCAATGTTTGCCACTCCATGTCTTTCATGCTAAGTTTTATCATGAACACTGGCCTTACCATTTTTGAAAAGTCATGTCATACTATGTCGGCCATGCATTATAATACTATGTTTGCCGTGCTATGTTTTGCCATATTATGCTCGCTATACCATGTTTTGTTAACTACATTTTGCCATCTCTGTCAACATTTGCCATGCAATCTTCTACCAAACTGGGTGAGAGTGTGGCGTAGGGGTTAGAGCTACAGCCTCAGCACCCCGAGGTTGAGGGTTCAAACCTACGCTGTTCCTTGTGACCCTGGGCAAATCTCTTGGTCTCCCATTGCCCCAGGTACATTAGATAGATTGTGACAGGACAGGCAGACAAAAATGCTTGAATACCTGAATAAATCCATGTAAACCGTTCTGAGCTGCCTTAGGAGAACAGTATAGAAAATTGAATAAATAAAAACAACATGGAGAAACATGTAGAGATTTGGGGCCAATTTTTAGCATATCATAATTCCTATATCAGTTGTTATCACTGCTGCATAATGCTTGTTCAGAGTATCAAGGGGTAAGGGTAATAAGATATGATATACTGACTTTCTGTGGTACAGTCAAAGCAGCTTACATATATAGGTATTTTCTGTCCCTTATTGAGCTCACAATCTAATTTGTGTACTTGGGGCATTGGAGGGTTAAGTGACTTGCCAAGAGTCACATACAGCCATAGTGGGAACAGAACCTAGTTCCCTAGGTTTGCAGCCAAATACACTAACCATTAAGCTACTCATCAACAGTAAACTATAAATGCACATGCTGTTTGTTTAACACACAGACATAGTAGGGTTGCCAACTGTCCTGTTTTTGTCTGGCCAAGCTGGCAGTTGATAAATTCAGAATTGGCAATGTAATGGTCAACTTTTATTTGTCTTTAGCGGGCCGCTGGTTAGGGACGGGACACTGGTCTAGTGCCAACTCAAGGGATAGTGGTGCCCTGAGCCAACTTGTTTGGGTGGCAAGCCTCCTCCTTCACCACAGACCCAGCACTGCTCCTTCACCTCACTTTCCCATGGTCCTGTAAATGTTACGACAGCCGCAGGTGGTAGCAGCAGCAGCATGACAGCCTTCCTTCAGCCAGCCCCTAAATCTTCCTTCTGCTGCATCCTATCCAGAGTATTGCATCAGAGGAGGCAGGACACAGCAGAGGGTAGATCCAGAGGCTGGCTGATGGCAGTTTATCATGCTGCTGCTCTTGCTGTGGATGACTGAGGTCAACTCTACAGGACCATGGGCAGTGAGAGAGATGAAAGAGAAGTACCAGACCCATGAGGAGGTGGAATAGAGAAGGGGAGAGGCCGGACCGGGGGGGGGGAAAGAGAAAAGGCTCAACTAACAGTCACGTGGTTAATGAAAGAAACAGGAAAGGAGAAGACTGATGAAGGAATAGTGAATGCTGGGAGAGGAAGAGAGATCATGAGAAAGGGGGAACAGCCAACTGCCCAGAAAGTGAGGTAAATGCTGGCAAAGCAATTAGGGATATTTGGTAGAAAAATGTCAGACTATATAACACTTGGCATTTAGAATATACAGTAATCTTCAATGCTACAAAGGTATTTTAATCACCAGTATAAAAATATAAAATATTTTACACTGTAAATTAAAAATATACAATAATAATGCATTACTACAAAGAAAATAATTTGCAAAACAATGGCTCTTATACATCGTTCATTTGCATTGAAATGCTATTTCTACAAACAGCTCCTTTTAAAATTTCTTTGAAGTAAAATTTAATGTTAGTGAAGGATGTTAAGTAGGTCAAACAACAGAAGTTCTGCATTTATCCACTGCGTAGGAAAATCATGGATAATGGCATTCTAGAGGCTACAGTACCTCCCATTTGTTCTGGAGGGCTCACCTCTAGTAGCAAACAGCTTGCTCAGTTTTCATGTCTTTCAACCCCTGGGGTCTCTGCTGAAGGATCCAGATGAAGTGCCAATTGCAAAGACTGTTTTACAGATGTCGTTATCAGTCTGCGGAAACCACGTCAAGACAAGTACCTTATTCCAAACAGGTCAGTCATATCTGAACCGATGACCAGCAAGTGAACAAATCTGTTATCTTCTGCCACTCACGCTCCCTTTTTTTACACCATCAAACAGAACACATAGCGCACACAATCAAGATCCAGGAAAGGCACGCTAACACTATATACCTCAGATTCTTATATTTTTATGTAACAAGCAAACATTGATGGCACTCGAAGGACGAAGAGACTCTGTAAAATCAGTTCCATGGAGTTTTTCTCCCTAGGATATTGTTCATAACTTTCTGCAAATACAAAGAAAAAAGAGCTTTTAAAATAATGTAACAATACTGCACAAAACAAAATCCATGACTGCACAGAAAGTATATGTTTGAAGGATAAGTAAGACCCATTTGTGTAAGTATTAAGGAAAAATAAATCAGAAGAGAGGAAGCAATCAGTAGTACAGCAGGAAATGCAAAGCGAGCCCTGTGAAAACCCTAAGGGACAGGGAGTCTTAAAGATAAAACAGATGGAACTGAAATGTGGTGGATGCCCAAAACAAAAAACTTAAAAATCATGTACAGAGTGAAATTTACAGGTAAGCTGGCAGTGAGAAGGTTCTGACTGCTTAGCCCATGGGCCCTATAAACTAATGCCAAAGAACCCATCATAAATTCTTTAGTCTCTGCCTTGAAATATGACAACCTACCCAACAAAACATAGAAAGCTAGCAATTTGATGTTTATTGAAATTTACTATAGCACCTTTCATGACAAGCAGAACAAAGCAGTTTAGAAAACGAGTGGTGTCATGAGAACAGAAAAGAATATCCTATCATTTGTTAAGAAACTTTCTATCGATAGGAGGAAAAAGGAAAAAGGCAAAAGACTGGGAGAGACCCAGGTACTAGATGCAGTTGAATCTTGGAAAAAGAAAGCCGAGGAGTGCAGAACATGTAGTAGAGAATAGACAGAACCCTCAAAGGCACTAGATAAAGAATGTTAGCAGCAACAACCCTAATGGAGCTATGTAAGTATCCTCACCTAACCAATATCCAGGCTGGCCTGCCCTTTGTAGTTTCTAACTAGTTCTATATATTTCTCTCTTACAACACATACCATGGAAAAAAAGCCAGAGACAGTGAAACAACAAAGAGGTTTTGAGATATGAGCCACCAATCAAGCTGACTCTGGTAAATTAGGTTAACTTAACTAAACATGGCATCAAAATGGTCAAACAGAAAACTAAAACACTCCAAACAACAATAGTATCCCAGGATACAGAGGGAGGGGCCTTAGACGTTTGAGCCAATCAAGACCTTAGGCCCCTCCCTGTGCATCACGTTTTGGATCAGCGGGCATCGGGGCTGGAGGGAGTGGGCAGATATTGTGCTGTTTGTAAAACACACAGCATCTGTGCCCATTAAAAAAAGGTTTGGTATGTTATAAATATTTTTGTATTGGTGGGACATGCAAGCAACTGGTCTTGACTAATCGCTTTTTTCGGATCGCTAAAAGTGATCACTTTTTTTTGTGCATTGGGAAGCCATGTTAGAACATCAATCGCTCTGCTAGTTTACATGGCATTTCAGTATTAATGAGCTTATTTGCATAGCCGGATCGGAAAGTGACCCTGCAGAAAACTACGTGGTGAGCTGCTTTCTGCATTGGGTCGGTATATCTGATCATTGCTAAACCAATCAAAACCGGTTTAGCAATGATCGTTTGAGGATCGCTGATTTTAGTGCATCTAGGTCCCAGTTCCCCAGCTTCTCAAGCTACTCCTCCATTCTAACACTCCCCACTCACCTACCACCTTCCCAAAATCATGTCATTCCACTGCCCAAAGTAGCTAAATACAGTTGTTGGCAAAAAGGTAAACAAAACTAGTGTCTCACAACTGTCCTCAAATTTTCTCCCAATTTCCCACAGTACATATTCATATTGGTATCAATTTCTTCAAAGTCCTTAAGTAAATATAAAAAATAAATGTATTTTTTAATACTTAAGTAAAAGTACAGTGAAGAACACATTACAAAATTTACATAAGTAAAAGTAAAAAAGTTATTCCCTAATACAATACGTTTTGAATAAAAAGTAAAAGTATTGTAACTACAATGAATGCAACTATTGTTAATATTTTTATTCAAACAATTTCATTGCGCTACAATTCAATCCACATTGCTTTTTAGTAAAACTAACTTTTGAAAATGACTGTCACTAATGCAAGTGTGCTTGGAAGTCATTATTAAACCAGCACGCCAGACATGTGATCGTCCAATATGGGCTCGGGCCGGTTTACTCAGGGTTGGGTAATCCTGGTGCAGTGTTGTGAACAGTGGACTGATTGTTATGAACTGTACTATTTTTCACCATTTGACTTGTACTGTTCTGTTGCCCTGTTCCTGTGTTATTACCATGTTGGAGTTCGAATAAAGATATTCTTTTAAAAAAAAAACAGCACAGCTAAAAAAAAGGGTTCAACAACTGCACTGGCAGAAAGTAGATTGCTCAGTCTGGGGTGAAGAACTTTTGTGCACGTAAGAGGAGCGGGGCTTGGGTGTGATAGTGTGTAGGGTGGCCAAACAGGTTGAAAAGGTGACGGTGAAATCTAGAAGGAAGCTTGGATGTATAAGGAGAGGAATGGTCAAGTAGGAAAAAAGAGGTATTGATGCCCCTATAAAAGATTCTGATGAGACCTTGTTTAGAATATTGTGTACATTTCTGGAAACCACACTTTCAGAAAGGTATAAACAGGATGGAGTTGGCCCAAGGAAGATGACTAAAATGGATAGTGGTCTTCAGCATTAGACGTACGGAGACAGATTTAAAGATCTCAATATGTATACTTTGGAGGAAAGGGGAGATATGATAGAGACGTACGTTTAAATACCTTCATGGCAAAAATGCACATGAGGTGAATCTCTTTCATCAAAGGAAGCTTTGAAATGAGACAGCTTAGGATGAAGGTGAAAGAGGATGGATTCAGAAGTAACCTCAGAAAATATTTTTTCACAGACAGGGTGGTGAATGCTTTTAATAGCCTCCTAGTGGAAATTGTGGAGACGAAAAGTGTATCTGAATTCAAGACAGCTTGGGACAAGTACGCTGGATCTCTAAGGGAGAGGAGGGGAGAGTGGATGGCATGATAGGGCAAACTAGATATTTATTGAAAGCTTCTATACCCTTACTAATGACTGGGGAGTCAATTCAGAGCGGTATACATGAGCTTCTATAACAGTGTTATTATATGAGGTCTGTTCATAAAGTTCCAGGACTGATTTTATAAAATTTTATTAAATAATCTTACAACTTATTCCATTGGGTCTCCTTCAAAGTACTCCCCTTCCCTACATATACACTTTTCTCAATGTCGTTTCCACGATGTTCTGATCTCCAAGAGTATAAGCGTCAAGTGAACTCTTTGAATTCTCGGTTGTTAGCATGTGGATATCCTGAAAAGATTGTGAAGGAAGCATGCACACGAGTGAGATATGTCAATAGAGAATTTTTGTTTGACTCATGACCAGACAAATTGAAGATTGGACCCCTCACATGTGTTTTTCTGTTTTGTAGTGGTATTGAAGGGGTTGCTTCTATTTTGAAGAAAGGAATGGAAAACAAAGATGAAAATATTATAATGCCCTTGTATTGCTCTATTGTACGGCCGTATCTCGAATACTGTGTGCAATTCTGGTCGCTGTTTCTCAAAAAAAGATATAGCGGAACTAGAAAAGGTACAGAAAAGGGCGACAAAAATGAAAAAAGGAATGGGACGACTTCCGTATAAAGAAAAGCTAAAGCGGCTAGGACTCTTCATCTTAGAGAAGAGATAGCTCAGGGGTGATATGTTAGAGGTCGCTTGTGTACTCTTTACAAAAATACTAGGACTAGGGGCATGCAATGAAGCTACTAAGTAGTAGATTTAAAACAAACAGGGGAAAATACTTTTTCACACAACATGTAATTAAACTCTGGAATTCGTTGCTGGAGAACATGGTGAAATCAGTTAGGTTAATGGGGTTTAAAAAAGGTTTGGATAATTTCCTAAAAGAGAAGTCCATAGTCCATTATTGAGATGGCTTGTATAAATCTACTGCTCATTCCTAGGATAAGCAACATAAAATCTGTTTACTACTTGATATCTAGCTAGGTACTAAGAAGGTTACTGCTGACAAATCAGAACTCATGATCGCTGAGAATCCGGGGTATGGTCTCAGTAACTGATGAGTGTGCATGATTGTACTTTCATTTTCAGTGAGATCCCATTTGATCCCACTGGGGACAGTGCTTCCATTACATTTTGGAGTACTAGAACATTAAGAAGTTTCAAGTTTATTAAAAAAAATTTTATACCGCTTATTCAAATTTCTAAGCGGTGTACAGCAATAATAAAAGAGAAATCATTAAAAGAAACAAAACCAATTAGTGTTAAAATATTATACAATACAGTAACAAGTTAGTAGACTTTAACATAAACACATATATTAACTGAACACAACTGGGAAAGTAGGACAGAAGTACAATAATTTAAGATAAAGCACACTTAGGGATAAAACATCAGGTAGGGAAAGGGACTTTAGTTAGTTTAGTCCTAAAAAAAGACAGTTTTATCCAAAAGCATCCTCAAATAAAAATGTTTTGAGTTTTGCTTTAAACTGCTTTATCGAGGTTTCCACACGGAAGTGATTGGGCAATGAATTCCATAGGGTGGGTGCAGTAACGGCGAAATTATTAGATCTCAACATATTAATTAATTTCAAAGACGGTACAACTAAAAGGTTTTATGATATGGAACGAAGATATTTAGCGGGGTGCTAAGGAGTAAGCAGTCTATCAATAAACTCTGGTTGGCTGTATGAACGAGTGGTAAATGTTAAATAATAGAATTTTATAACTAATTCTATGTTCGATAGGCAGCCAATGAGCATCGATTAGAAGGGGAGAGACATGATCGTGTTTCTTTGCGCCATAAATGATCTTAACAGCAGTATTCTGTACTATCTGAAGGCGTCTTATTTCCTTTTTGGTGATGCCCTTGAACAGGGCATTACAATAATCTATACAGGAAATAACCAAAGAGTGGATTAATGTACTTAAAGATGATGGATCTAGTAGATTGGCTAGAGACTGTATCATTCTAAGACGGTGGAAACATTTCTGAACCACCGTACTGATGTGGTTAGATGTATGTGAACCTTTTTAGGCATTGGACCATAATCTAAACAGTAAATTGAAAGACTCTTGAGGAAGATGTCATTTTGGGTGCCGAAACACATGCAGTGCTGAGCGATTTCCAGTTGTGTGATTTTAAATAAAGGTCCCTTGTTAGAAGACATTTCGCTTGCTCCTACTTTGTTGTGTGTGGTCTTCCTATCTTCGTGGGATTTCTGTGTTGCTTGCTTGTGTGGTGGAGGAGGATCCACCACAGCATATGCTAAAGATGCGATGGGAAAGATAGGAAGAAAACCATGAGAAAATAGAGCCCTGAAATTCAAGCCAGGACAGCACATTCCAAGTTTTATTAAAATTTGTTATCCCGCTTTTCAAATTTCTAAGCGGTTTTACAATAACATTTCTTTAAAAAAAGGGGGAGATACAGTTATTTGTCATTATACAAAAATAGTATATGTAGTTACATGGACACTACGGACTGCCAAGAATTACAGGAGGTGAGTGGGGATAATTTATTGTGTCAAAAGCTGTGAATAGATCAAGAAGGATGAGGGCGGAGTAGAGGCCTTTGGATTTGGCCAGGAGCAGGTCATTGAAGACTTTTGTATGGGTAGTTTCTGTAGAATGAAGAGAGCAAAAGCCTGATTTAAGTGGGTCAGTCTAGAAATTCCTTCAGGAACTGGGTGACCCTCGGGAGGAGGCATGCTGGCTTTGGTCTAACTCCTGATAAACCCTGAAGGTCACTGCTGACTGGCACTCATAGGGGGCCCATTGCAGCAGAAAAGAGTGGCCAGGCTGACCAGCCTGACAGGAGGGACTGGTGCAGCAGAGAACGGAAGTCCGGTAACGTGAACGTCCACAGGGACCTACAAACCAGGAGAGGGAGAGAGATCTGGCCCTGTGTGGCTGACCAGGCCTGACAAAGGGGACTGGTGCAGCAGAGAAGCCCGGTGGTGGGAGGGTCTGCAGGGACCTATACACCAGTGGTGAGAGAGCTACAAATAGCCAGAGACCTAGTAGAGCCCGGAGTCAAGGCACTTAGGCTTGATGACAGAAGGTGGGAGCAGTGAAGAAGAATTTAGGCAATTCTTCAGTGTGTGTATCTGCGAGAAGACAGCTGAGGGGTTGGGAGAATCATCAGTGCATGTGTGCCAGATAAGACTGAGCAATGGAGCAGCTAGGAGTCCTCAGTGCGTGCATAAACGACAAGATGTCTGAGGGGATGGGAGAGCCCTCAGTGCGTGCAGGATAAGACGACCGAGCAGTGGAGAAGCTGGGAGAGTCCAAGGACCTTGGGAGCATTGGCCAAAGAACTGAGGAGTGGTCCGGTGGAGGGACTGGCTGGGATTATGGCAACCGGCGGAGGGACCGGTAATGGCACCGGACGCTGCCGAAGAACGGGAGGGTCAGGAAGGATTCTGGAGACCTGGAGAGATGGAGTCCAGGCAGAACTCTAGTTTTAAGAGAACTGTTTTAACCCTGTTGTGTGTGTAACCCTGTATTTATGTTTCACACAGGGAACAAAGGTGCCTGGGTGTGTGGATATGTGATGGCTATACCACTTGGCCCAGTTGCATGATGACAGTACCCATCAAAAAAACAACAACAATATGGCAGACTTGTTGGTAATTTTTATGTCCTTAGCAGCTGTTGCTAAATTTAGTGCATGCCTTAGGGATGTTAGGGAATTGATCGGAGGACTCATTTTAATATTACATTACATTACATTAGGGACTTCTATTCCGCCTGTGCCTTGTGGTTCTAGGCGGATTACATTTTAGAAGATATCTGGGTAGTTCCAGTAGAGTTACATTTCGGATAGGAGTATATTACAGTAATAGTAAGGAGTTATGATACCTCAAGTTCACAGAAGATAATACTTATCACAGAAGTTATTACATATAACAGAAGATAATGCATTTTGTAGAGGTAATACATGTCAACTTGATCGTTTAAATCGGGTGTAATGTAGAAGAGTTACAGTACATTCTTGGTCATGGACAAAGAGATAGTTTAGATGGGTGTTTCCGAAGTCGTTGGTTGGGAACTCATTGGGTGGTGGTTAGAATGATGGGAGGTATTTTTTGAACAGTAGTGTTTTTATTTCTTTGCGGAACTCTTTTATGTCTGTTGTTTTGGTCAGTAATTTTGAGATGTCAGAGTCTATTTTAGCTGCCTGTGTCCCCAGGAGGTTGTCGTAGAGTTTCTTACGACATGTACCGTTGAGTGGTGGATAGGTGAAAAGGTTCTGTGTTCTCCTTTTTCTTGGTGGGTGGTAGTGATGAAAACGGTTAATTAGGTAACTGGGTGCCTTGTTTTAATACTAATGAGGTTATTTGCATGGCAGAGTCGAAGAATGTTCAAATGGATGGAAAAGCACATGATGAGCCATTGTGTACGTAGGTCGGCAAATTACCGTATATACTCGAATATAAACCGGGATTCTTGGTCCAAAAAATTGGCCCAAAAATGGGGACCCGGTTTATATTTGAGCCAACACCCCCTCCCAGAATTATTGCAGGCCGCCGCAAGGTTCTGCACCCTGTCCCCCCTCCCTGTCCTATCTTCATACCTCCTCTGCCGATCCCTGGTGGAGGTGCAGCAGGCAGGAGCGAACTTTCTGAGCTCCTGTGCTAAACAGCTGCCACAGATCGGGTTTCTTTGGCCGCTGAGTAGCAGGAGCACGATTTGGCGCTGCAGCTTGCTGCTGAGCGGCTTCCTTACTGGTATGAAGATAGGGCAGGAAGGGGGGACAGGGTACAGAGCCTGAAGAGGAGGGAGGGTACAGAGCTGACAGGGGAGAAAGAAAAGGAAGGGTGCTGGCTGCAGAGCCTAACAGGGAAGGAAGGGTGCTGGGTGCAGAGCCTGACAGGGGAGGGAGAGAAAGAAGGGTGCTGGCTGCAGAGCCTGACAGAGGAGGGGAAAAGGAAGGGTACAGAGTCTGACAGGGGAGGGAGGGAAGGGGGCTGGGTGCACAGCTAGGCAGGGAGGGGGCTGGGTGCAGAGCCTGATAAGGCAGGGCACTTAAATATTAAGCCGCCTAACTTATACTCAAATCAACCATTTTTCCTCCTTTTTGGGGGGGAAAAAGAGGGTCTCAACTTATATTTGGATCGACTTATATTCGAGTATATAAGGTAGGTTGCCCCTAAACCAGTTCAAACATGGAATGCTACTACTCTTTGGGTTTTTGCCAGGTACTAGAGAAATGGATTGGCCACCGTGAGGATGGGCTAGATGGACCATTGGCCTGACTCAGTAAGGATATTCTTATGTTCTTAACTTGAGATGAAAGAAAGTCAAGACAACAGCGGTGAACAGCACATTCAAGTAGCTTGGAAAAGAAGGGGAGGAGGGAGACAGGATGACAGTTGGAAGGGCATGTTTGAAGGTGTCAGGCACAATTGTGGTGGAGACTGATAGGTTGAGGATATGGCAGATAGAGGGGATGACAACTGGAGAGCTAGTGGTAAGTAGATAAGTGGAGGTGGAATCAGAGGAACAGTGATGAGTTTGGAAGAGGAAAAAAAATGTGCAGTTTCTGCTTCAGCATAGCTTTTGCTTGCAGAATATCAATGCTTCAGTCTATACAATGTAGACTAAATTTCTCTTTCAGGGCACACGCCAGACTGCTTCTGACCTAGATTTTAAAATTCAGGTAGCAATAGCATCAGGGGCAGCTGCAATCCTGCTGCCTTTATAGAAAAAAATCAGATCTACAAATCCCATAGTACTTTGAAACTGAAAATGAAAAGGACACACAAATTCAGATACGCTTGTGAGTTATTTGGTCTCTTCATAGTTTTCAACAGTATGCTGCAGCTTATAAGTGAAAAATGGTATGATAACCTCAACAAAATTATTCTTAACATTTTCTATTTACATAATTTTCAAATAATGGTTAGATAAGTTTACTAGTTAACTTATTGAAAATGTTACAAGCATATAAAAAAAGTAAAATATATTTCCAACCTGCTGTATTTTAATTAGGAAGATTTATCTTAAAGCAAAAAATCTTCCTGAAAATATTCATTCAGAGCCACCATTCTGCATTAATCTCCTTTGAGGGAATGTTTTCATCGATTTATCAAAGTTAGAGAATGCAGGTGGTAAGTGGGTATATATGATGACACTAATAGGACAGCTGTATTTTTCCTAATGTCACGGAAAGATGTATATTTGAAAGAGTAAATTCTGTGATAAATGTCTCTTCATTAAAGGGGAGTTTTATGTTTACTGTTCAAGAATAAGGGAAGAGGTGGAGGTATGAGCTAGATTTTTCCATTCAGCTTTAAATCTGTGATGCTAGTCTTCAAGGTACTTTGCAAGATGGGGATCTATATATTTGATGGATTGAGCTGTTGCCTATGTCCTAGGCTGTTGGTTGAGATCATCACAAAAAGGGCTTCCGAATATTCCTGATAAGAGAGAAGGACAATACAACCAATGCCAATCTAAGATCCTTGATTGGACAAATTGAAGAACGGTACACGAGTGATGTTTCAGAAAGAGAGAGGAAGAAAGGGGATTTAACAAGACGTGCAGGAGGAGAGAGTGTCATAGTAGTTAGAACTACAGCCACAGCACTCTGAAGTTGTGGGTTCAAACCCTGCGCTGCTCCTTGTGACCCTGGGCAAGTCACTGAATCCTCCACTGCCCCAGATACATTAGATACTGTAAGCCCACTGGCACAGATGGGGAAAATGCCCCAGTACCTGATTTGTAACCTGTTCTGGGCTCCTTTGGGAGGACAGGCTAAAAAATTGAATGAATGAATGAATAATAGCCACGGCATTTGGAGGCAGCAACAAGGAAGGTTCCCATGATAGCTTAGGTGGAGATGGAGAGCTGAGTTCCAGGAGAGAGAAAAGTTCCTCAAGTTGAATCTAACACCTAGAGTAAGGAGCTTGATAATGAATAAGGTCATAATCTGTATAAGATGACAACCTTTGGATAGTACAGAAATTAACCAAATACACTATTGTACAGCTAAAATTATTAGAGAGGGTTTTTGGTCCATAAGAAAAAGACAACTCCTCCTCCTTGGAACACTTGCACTTAGGGAAAATTAAAATCTTTGCAAACAGATGGGTATCTAAAGGATCATGATCACCAAAGATACTGATAAAGATCCAATATATCAAATTGAAACATGCTGCATTGAAGGAAGAAGATCTTAAATTCATATGCATACGTGATGGGGGGGGGGGGGCACTGTCTCAAAGAATTAAAGTGACAGTGTACTATGGCATTGTCCACACCAAGCTCTGTGGATGAAGTCACCCGCATGTGAGAATATTATGCCTGCTTGTCCTTGGAGAACAAACAGAAATGTTCTGGAGAAAGTTGCATGAGGATCCTGTAGAGCAGGGGTGTCAAACTCAATCACATTAAGGGGCCGAAATCCAAAACACAGGCTAAGTTGCTGGCCAGACCCTGCCCAATCTCCGCCCCAGACCCTGCCCCCATAATAATACTAATTATAACACCATTTTTTCCATTCATTTTTCATATATACACACAATATAATCTTATTAACACAGAATCTACCACCCCTCAACCTCAAATTATGTCCTCTGGTTTTACCATTTTCCTTTCTCTGGAAAAGATTTTGTTCTACGTTAATACCCTTTAAGTATTTGAACGTCTGAATCATATCTCCCCTGTCTCTCCTTTCCTCTAGGGTATACATATTCAGGGCTTCCAGTCTCTCCTCATACATCTTCTGGCGCAAGCCTCCTATCATTTTCGTCGCCCTCCTCTGGACCGCCTCAAGTCTTCTTACGTCTTTCGCCAGATACGGTCTCCAAAACTGAACACAATACTCCAAGTGGGGCCTCACCAATGACCTGTACAGGGGCATCAACACCTTCTTCCTTCTACTGACTACGCCTCTCTTTATACAGCCCAGAATCCTTCTGGCAGCAGCCACTGCCTTGTCACACTGTTTTTTCGCCTTTAGATCTTCGGACACTATCACCCCAAGGTCCCTCTCCCCGTCCGTGCATATCAGCTTCTACTACTACTACTACTACTATTATTATTGTTATTATTATTAATCATTTCTGCAGCAAGACATGGCTGTGTTAGCATTACATTTAAGAGACTGATATCATACTCCACATGTCCTGGTTTAGGAGTGAGGTTCATTCCTGTCTTGGTAATCGCAAAACTAACCCACTTGAAGAAATTGCCCCTGAAATAAGTGTGGCTGGAGTTCTATAACTGAGCATGAACACATTTTCACTTGTGTGCACTAAAGAAGTAATTCTCAGAAGCTCGTCTAAGGTTAGGCATGGGAATGATGTGCGCTAAATGCCAGTTCTATAATGGTAGTTATGCCCATAACTGCCATTATAGAATACTAGCCTGTCCACATTTAGGTTCCTATCTGTAGGAAGTTGCTCATCTATGCCAGCTCAATGGTTGATGTAAATGATTATGCATAACTATTGGTATTCTATAAGATGTGTGCATAAGTGCTAGGCATGTCCCTGATTTTCCCAGGTCTATGCCCCCCTTACAGCTGCGCTCACAATTTATAGAATTTTGACTAAGGGCAGTTAGTCGCATAACTGCTATGGAGGGGTGATAATTAGCACCAAACACCACCAATTATAGCCAATAATTGGTTAATTCTATTTAGCAACTAATAATTATGTTAAATTATGTGCACAACTGACATTCTATAACTTGCGATTGCTACTTTATGTGTTAAGGGAGTAAAGACCAAATTTTATAAACTGCACTGAGCAGCGTCTACATTGTAGGTGCTGCTCAGCATGGGTGTCAATCAAAAAAACAGCACCGTTTAGGCCGAGTGGTGCTTAAGCGGACTTAGGCATCATTGGGCATCCTAGACATAGGTGCTGCTCCCTTAGGCCAGCTTTTCACTCACCTAATTTGACAATGCCTACGTTGGATGCCTAACAATGCACAACTCAACTATGCCTGTTCTCTGCCCATAACCACGCCTACTTATTTTTTGATTGGCTGAAAACTGGCATGGTCAATTACCATGCCAATTAACCCAATTAAGAATTAAATGTTGATGCCGATCCGGAACTTGGGCATCACTAGGCAGCTGCAATTAGGGCACCTAGCAGTACCTAATGCAGGCACCATTTATAGAATTCCCCAGTAAGTGCACTAGGTCTTATTCTAGAAGAGTACAATAAGTGCCATAGCTCATAACTGCAATGGGGTATACATATAGGCATAACATGGAAGGGGCACCGGCAGGGCTGCCACTTATTCATGAAACTTACAGACTACTTGGTTAAGCACATTGCATGGCACACTTAGGCACACCCATTTACATCAGCCACTGACTGGGCGTATGTGGGCATGTCTATATTTGGGCACGTCAATGCAGGTTTAATCTAGTCTTACATAATGAATCTGGATGCAGTTCAAGTTCTATAATGAATCTGCCAGTTAAAAGCCCACCTCTTTGAACATAAGAACATAAGCAATGCCTCTGCTGGGTCAGACCTGAGGTCCATCATGCCCAGCAGTCCGCTCACGCGGCGGCCCAACAGGTCCAGGACCTGTGCAGTAATCCTCTATTTATACCCCTCTATCCCCTTTTCCAGCAGGAAATTGTCCAATCCTTTCTTAAACCCCTGTACTGTACTCTGCCCTATTACTCCCTCTGGAAGCGCATTCCAGGTGTCCACCACTCGTTGGGTAAAGAAGAACTTCCTAGCATTCGTTTTAAATCTGTCCCCTTTCAACTTTTCCAAGTGTCCTCTTGTTCTTTTATTTTTCGAAAGTTTGAAGAATCTGTCCTTCTCTACTCTCTCTATGCCCTTCATGATCTTATAAGTCTCTATCATATCCCCTCTAAGTCTCCTCTTCTCCAGGGAAAAGAGACCCAGTTTCTCCAATCTCTCAGCGTATGAGAGGTTTTCCATCCCTTTTATCAAGCGTGTCGCTCTCCTCTGAACCCTCTCGAGTAACGCCATATCCTTCCTAAGGTACGGAGACCAATATTGGACGCAGTATTCCAGATGCGGGCGCACCATCGCCCAATACAACTACATGCACTATGTTTTGTTTTTGTGTGTTTAGGACACGTATTGCATTGAACTTTTCCAGCAATTCAGCGGGTTCTCTGAGGAAGCCAGGGCGGCGAAACGCGTCAGAACCCAGCTGAACTCACGCTGTTGGCATCTCTCAAGCTTTTGACTCCCAACTCCTCTCACCTTGGGTTCTGTATCCCCAACCCTATATGTCATGTCTGTCTGTCCAAGTTAGATTGTAAGTAGAGAATGACACGGTGATAAAATTCATCACCGTTCCCGTCCCCGCGGATAATCGCAGGAAACCATCTTCATGTCATTCTTTAAGTAGAGAGGGAAGAATCAGAGTATGAATGGCCACAACCACTGACCCGCAAGCTTTGCTTTGAAGAATGCTGGTGTAGAAGGACCAAAGGTTGAAATAGACACTAGAAAATGACATGGGGTAGCCAGTGCTGTTTAGCACTCTGTTACATCGGGACAGGCAGTCCCGCAGCAGCCCGACCCAGCCAGCTGAGAGGGTCCTCCGGGGAGCCTTTGAAAACCGGAGCAGCCGCGAGGGAGCCTGTAGCCAGTGCTGTTTAGCACTCTGTTACATCGGGACAGGCAGTCCCGCAGCAGCCCGACCCAGCCAGCTGAGAGGGTCCTCCGGGGAGCCTTTGAAAACCGGAGCAGCCGCGAGGGAGCCTGTAGCCAGTGCTGTTTAGCACTCTGTTACATCGGGACAGGCAGTCCCGCAGCAGCCCGACCCAGCCAGCTGAGAGGGTCCTCCGGGGAGCCTTTGAAAACCGGAGCAGCCGCGGTACGCGGCCCGCGGTCGCGAGCCTCGGGTCGCGAGCCGAAGGGGCGTGGCTAAAGGGGCTTGCCCCTTTTGAGCCCCTTCGGAGCCTAAGAGGAGCAGGGAGCAGGACTACCATTTCTTCAGCATGGGTAAGAGGAAAGCTAAGGCAATACCATCTGCTGCAACAACAGGCCCGATGGATCGCCATCTTGTGGTTCCTATCTTGCCTCCTGTTGAGGAACAGGTAACTTTTAATATTCAAGCTGTCTCCTTATCCTCTGGGGAACCAACACCACCTCCTCAACCATCATATTCCTTACGGTTAGAAGAATCTCCTTCCCCTTTTAAGGAAGGAATAATTTCTTCTTCCCTTCAATCATTGTCAGTATCTGGTCTGGAGGTTTCAGGACAGTCCCTGGGGGCAAGCTAAAGAACTAACCCCAGTGCAGATGAGTACTGGGCAAAGCTCGGATGCTCTCCCCAGGGATAAAGTGATCACTCTAAATGATGTTTGGCTTAGTATTAACAGAATAGAGTCATCTTTACAAAAAACCGTTTTGAACTTATGTCAATTCTCATCTGATGTAACTGTGAAAATTAAAGAACAAAATAATAAAATTGGAGAAACAGCTGTAAAGGTTGAAAAGTTAGATCAGGCAGTAGGTAATTTACAAGCTAGTGCTGTTTCTAATATAAAGGATAGTATGATGTTACATGCTAAATTAGAAAAAATGGAAAATGCTATTAGAGTTAAAAACCTTCGTTTGTTAAATTTTCCTACCACACATTACCTTTCTTCAATGGAACTCTTGAAAATGTATTTGAGGGAGATATTACATTATAACAAAGTGGAGACCTTTGAGGTCGATAATTTATATTACATTTCAAGAGATTCCAAAGAAAAGGTAGAGGAAGGTGGAATGGATAGAATAGTATCACCAGAGAGTTTGAATGTATCACAGTTTTTGGAGTCATCTAAAGACATAATTGAGAAACGAGCAACTCTTCTCGTGACCTTCAAGACAGAACTTGAGAAACAAGATATTTTGAAATTATATTTCCTGAAAAAGCAAGAGATGTTTTGTGGTCAACGGGTGATAATTTTTCCAGATGTCTCTAGACAAACCCAGTTTAAGAGGAAACAGTTCCTTCAGCTAAAGCCTAAGGTTTTGGCAGTCGGAGCTACTTTCTTCTTAAAATTTCCATGTAAATGCCTGATATCATATGGAAATGATAAATATGTGTTTTTTGATCCAGCCCAGGTGGAAGATTTTATTAAAGAGAAACCTTTGTTGAAAGTTTAATTCCTAATATTCAGTTTATTTTTGGAGGATGATGTATAATATATATAATAGCCATTTGCCTGTTCCTAGATAGTAGATAGAAAGATTTGCTTTGATGTTTTATTTGTACTGGCTATCAGTTTTAATGTGGACTAGGACATTGTTGAAATAGTTTCCTTATATTATGTTAATCCCCGATTGGGAATTTACATTTGTATTTTCTGTGTTCATTCATGCATGTTTGTTACAAAGATATTGTAATGAATAATCAAATAAATAAAGAATACAAAAAAAAAAAAAAAAAAAGAAAATGACATGGGATTATTTCCCGCGGTTATCCGCGGGGACGGGGACGGTGATGAATTTTGTCACCGTGTCATTCTCTAATTGTAAGCTCTTCTGAGCAGGGACTGTCCATAAATGTCAAAATGTAGAGCGCTGCATATGCCTTTCAGCGCTATATAAGTGATAAGTAGTAGTGGAAACCATTATAGAATAATGAAAGGGACTGGGGCTTGTATACCGCCTTTTTGTAGTTTTTACAACCACATTCAAAGCAGTTTACATACAGGTAACTTCAAGCATTTTCCCTATCTGTCCTGGTGGGCTCACAGTTTATCTAATGTACTTAGGGCAGTGGAGGATTAAGTGACTTGCCCAGATCACAAGAAGCAGCGCGGGGTTTGAACTCACAACCTCAGGGTGCCAAGGCTGTAGCTCTAACCACCATGCCACACTCTTCTCCCCATGAGGAGAGTGCTCCCCTTGCAGCATCAGGGTTCCTGAAAGAAGGTGATCTAGTATCTAATTGCCCGTTGTCAATGGTGGTTCTCACTCTGTGGAACAGTTTGTCTCATTTTATTAGGAAATTACAGGATTATTACCATTTTAGACTGTTCAAGCAGGTTTTGGAGGACTGAGGTAGCCGGTGTTTGGTAGGATATGGTACTATTTGGATGTGAAAAGAACATGGAATCAATGTAAGGATAAGAAGTAATGGGAAGAAGGAAATGGAGTCAATACAGCTTTATAAAGTATATGGGATGATGTTATGGAGGGGTTTGTATTGTGGGTATGATCTGAGGTGGGGTTTATCTAGATCAGGGGTCTCAAAGTCCCTCCTTGAGGGCCGCAATCCAGTCAGGTTTTCAGGATTTCCTCAATGAATATGCATGAGATCTATGTGCATGCACTGCTTTCAATGCATATTCATTGGGGAAATCCTGAAAACCCGACTGGGTTGCGGCCCTCAAGGAGGGACTTTGAGATCACTGATCTAGATCATCTTGAATGATTAATTAATCATGAGAAGATGACCAATAAATGACAAGATAAAATACAGATAAATATGGAAACTCCTGTCTTTGAAGGGTATGCAGGCAGTATAGACCTTAATTGTAAGAGGTAAGGAGAAATTAGGTTCTTACCTGCTAATTTACTTTCTTTTAGCTTCTCCAGACCAGTAGAGGTTAATCTTTACGAATGGGTATATATCCAATCATGACCAGCAGGTGGAGACTGAAAACAAAACTGTGGGACAGTATATAATATACTCCCTTCTCTATTTACATCAGTCTGCCGAATAGCCAAGCAGAACTAAGAACTGGAAAACAGAAAGAAAACAATACTCCGAACAGGAGTAACAAATAACATACCCAAATGCTGTTGGAAAATGCAGAGGAGAAATACCAGAAGGAAAATGTCCCCACAGCTCGCCAGCTAAGCCAGCCGAGCCACAGCCGCTGTTCTTTAATTCTCCCCGGCCCTAGAAAAATACTAGAACCCACAGCAAAAAACAAAAACTGCCCGCAAAACAGCCCCAAGCACAACAACAACAATAGTCAGGGTGGGGACCTCTACTGGTCTGGAGAAGCTAAAAGAAAGTAAATTAGCAGGTAAGAACCTAATTTCTCCTTCTTTAGCACTCTCCAGACCAGTAGAGGTTAATCTTTACGAATGGGACGTACCAAAGCAGTCCCTCACACGGGCGGGACCCCCGAAGGGCCGACACCAGATCACACACACCGAACACCGCGTCCTGACGCGCCAGAACATCTACCCGAAAGAGTCTGACAAAGGAATACAAGGAAGACCAAACCGCAGCCGTACAAATGTCCACTGGAGGCACGAGCGACGACTCAGCCCAAGAAGCCGCCTGACCCCGAGTAGAATGAGCTTTGAGAAACTCCGGAACTGGCTGCTGCTCCAGAAGAGAAGCGGAAGCAAAAGTCTCCTTGATCTAGCATGCAATAGTAGCCCTAGAAGCGCCAGCCCCCCTAAGAGGACCAGTCAGAAGGACAAAGAGATGATTTTATTTCCTGATCTCCTGGGTCCGGTGCACATAAGAGCGAAGGACCCGACCAACATCCAACATGCTCAGCTGACTTTGCTCAGAAGAGCCCTCCCAACTACCCAAGACCGGGAGGACCACAGATTGATTGACATGAAAAGGAAAAACTACTATTGGCAGAAAAGGAAGGAACAGGCCTCAAGACAACCTGCTCCCTAGAAAACTCCAAGAAGGGAGCCCTACAAGAGAAAGCATGTAGCTCAGAAACACGCTTAGCGGAAGAAATGTCCACCAAAAAGGCCGTCTTCAGAGGAAGGTCCTTCAAAGAGCAGCCGCCCAACGGTTCGAAGGGCGGGTGCATCAGAATAGAGAGAACCAGACTGAGATTCCAAGAGGGAATAGAGGACCGCACGGGAGGCCTGAGCACCTTGGCCACCCGCAAAAAGCGAATCACATCAGGAATGGCTGTCAAACGTTGACCCGTCACAAACCCCCGAAAGGCTGACAAGGCCACAAGCTGAACCCGGAGAGAAGCCGAAGCCAGGCCTCTATCCATGCCATCTTGCAAGAACTCTAAGAAGTTAGGCACAGAAATGCGAAGAGAGACCACTCCCCGCACCTGGCACCACCCCTCAAAGAAGTGCCAAATCCACACAGAAGCCTGAGAGGTAGAAAGCCTCCAGGACCCCAAGAGTGTAGAAATCACCCTATCTGAATACCCCTTCTTACCAAGGCGACCCCTTTCAAAAGCCAAGCCGTAAGACAGAAGGGAGACGGGTCGAACATGGGAATGGGACCCTGCGTCAGAAGGTCATCCAAGGGAGGCAGAGGAAGAGGATCCGCCACCAGAGTGTCACCAGATCTGCGTATCACGGATGTCAAGGCCAATCTGGAGCCACCAGAACCCCCAGACCCGGATGGCGAACAATGCGGAGATGAACTCTGCCCACTAATGGCCACGGAGGGAACCTGCACAACAGCCCCTCTGTTGGCCATGGTTGAACCAGAGCATCCAGACCCTCGGCGAGTCCATCCCTGCGCCGACTGAAGAAGCGGAACACCTTGGCCTTGCCACTCGAGGCCGACAGGTCCATCAGAGACTGACCCCAAGCCGGCATTATCAACTGAAGAGCCACAGGGCTGAGATACCACTCTCTGTGATCTAAGATGTGACTGAGGAAGTTCGCCTGAACAACCTCTACCCCGGCCATGTGAGAGGCCGAGAGGTCCAGAAGGCGTGACTCCGCCCCAAAGCATGAGCCGAGCCGCCTCCTCCGCCACCTGAGCGCTCTTGGTGCCTCAACGATTGACATAAGCCACCGCCGTGGCATTGTCAGACCGGACTCTGACCGACTTGCCCCTCAAGCGGGAGCGGAAGGCTAATAGCGCCAGAGGGACGGCTCTGGTCTCCAACATGTTGATTGACCAGGATGCCTCCTCCATGGACCAGGTGCCCCTATACAGAGAGCCCCCCCAACCGAGGAGATTGGCATCCGAGAGAAGCACCATCCACTGCGATAGGTCCAGACTCATCCTCTGGACCAGATGAGAGGTCTGGAGCCACCAAAGAAGACTGCAGCGCGTCAAGCCTCACAGAGGGACAGGGACCTCCAAACTGAGCCACTGGGGTGACCATCTACGGAGCCGAGCATACTGAAGAGACATGTGGGCCCACCACACAACATCCAGGAACGCTGCCATCGACCCCAAGACTTGGAGGAAATCCTGCGCCCGAGGACACCGGGACGCCAAAAGAAGGCGAATCTGAGATTGCAATTTGCTTACCCGGGCCTCTGGAAGGAAGACCTTCCCCAAGGAGGTGTCGAACAGAACTCCAAGGTACTCCAGATACTGAGCGGGGACCAACCGACTCTTGGAAAGGTTGACCACCCAGCCCAGCGACCGGAGAAACTCAACCACCCGAGCCGTAACTCGGGCGCTCTCCTGCAACGACTTCGCCCGAAACAACCAGTCATCCCAGAAGGGGTGCACCAGAATGCCCTCTGACTGCAATGCCACCGTGACGACCACCATCAACTTGGCGAACGTCCGGGGAGTCGTGGCCAGTCCCAAGGGAAGCACCCAGAACTGATAGTGCAGACCCAATATCGCAAAGCAAAGAAAGAGTCGAGGAGCGGCCCGAATGGAAACAGGCAAGTAGGCCTCCGCCAGAGCGAGAGAAGTCAGGAACTCCCCCGGCTGAACCGCCAGAAGGACAGACTGCAGTGTGTCCATGCAAATAAAAGGGAATTCTGAGAGTCCTGTTGACCTCAGTTTAAACCAAGGATGGGCCGAAAGGTCCCCTCCCTTTAGGGCCCCATAAAGGAAATGGCGTACCAGCCGATACCGCACTCCTGCGGGGACACTGGACAACTGCTTAGAGATCTAGCAAGCGCTGAAGGGTCTGGCGAAAGGCTAGCGTCTCCCATTCCACCTGACATGGAAAGGCTAGATATGATCCGGCAGAGAGAGGATAAAATTCAAGTACATAACCGTCCCGCACCACCACCAGGACCCACTGATCGGACGTGATCTTGGCCCACTTTGGAAACAAGTTGCGAAGCCGGGCACCCCCGGGAACCAAAGGGGGCCCGGCAAAGAGACATCGCGCAGGACGGGCAGCAGGGGAACCGGGGGGGAAACTCCCAGCCCCCCGACGGGCCCCCTGAAAAAGACTGCATGCGCTAAGTCAACCGACCCCGGGGAAAAACCGGAAGCCTGGAAAGAAGCAGTCCCATGCCCCAGGCGAAACTTGCGAAATTCCCGTAGACGCCCCCGGGCAATGCCAACCCAAGAAGCCGGGCGGGCACGGTCCTCAGGCAGACGGGGCACCTCCGGGTCCGTCAGAGTCTGAACCACCAGATCTAAGTCCTCTCTAAACAAAAAACAACCCCCGAAAGGGAAATTTTGGGAAGTTCAGTTTTGGACGCGGCAACCGCCGACCAAGCGCGAAGCCACAAGGTACAGCGTGCGGCCACCAAAAGACCCAGACTTAGCAGCACCAAGTCACAAAGAACAACCGAGAGGAACGAGGCAGTCATCTCAAACTTTACCACCTCCAGATCCACTAAGGACCAGTCATCAGACTCACGATCCAGGACATGCTCAGACCACCGAAACACGGTGAGAGCCACCAGCCCCACACAAATAGCTGCCGGGACCCCCAAGGCAGAGACATCAAAATTATACTTAAGAAGTGTCTCTAACGTACGCTCCTCAGAGACCCTAAGAGCAGATCCGTCCATAACAGGCACGGTATGCCGCTTAGGAAGTGCCGAGACCACCGCGTCCCCCATTGGCGTAAGTAAGGTAGCCCTATCCCCCTCCGGGATGGGATACCCATGAGCCAAGGCGCACACCAAACGAAACGGCGCCCGTAGGCCACTGCGCCAACACAAAATCCCGAAAATCCTGATGCACAGGAAAAGAGCGGGAAACAGGACAGACCCCCTGAAGCAGAGGGGCCCCCATACGCGGGGTCTCCGGTGGCGCAACTTCGAAAATGCAGCACCAAGGAGACCTGCTACATCAGGTCTAAAAGCTCATCCCTCTGAATAAAAAGCGCACCACGGACGCATCTGCTCTGGAAGACGGGAAAACCGCCGCCCCGCTGCCAGCGGGCGTCCCCTCTAGAGGATCCTGGAAGCCCGCCAAAGCAGCCAGGTCCTCAACCATGCCAACACGCTCCTCCGACCACCAATTCGCAATCCAAGCCCCCCCGCGGGCGCTTGGATGAGGGAGGAGGAAGAGGGGACGCCAAATGAAAAGAGGGAGGCAAGCCATAGGGGGCGCGGAGGGAAAAACCACCCCCGAAACCCCCCAGGTGCACGTGGGACCCCCAATTGTCTGCACAAAGAAAGAAAAAAAATTGGGGACAAAAAACCCCTGGGGGTCCCCAGGGACTCCCTGCCCCAGCAGGGGTCCCTGCTGAAACCTGCCCCTGTGTTTGCAATACAGGGGGAAGGTCACCTGAGGTTGCAGACAAAATGGAGGGGCCAGACAGAGAAAATGGCGAAGTTCCCGCCAAAAATGTTCCCTCCATGGCCTGTAGCGGCTGAGAAGGCTGAACAGTCCCAGCCGCTAAAACAGGCAAGTCGGCATCAGCTGTCAAAAAATCAGCTGAGAGGAAATCCTTCGGCGAATCCCTCCGTGGGCGGTTGGGGAAGACCGGGCTTCCCCACTGCTCCCAGCCGACTCGCGAGGCACCATCGGCGGGGAGCTCTGGGCGCCTGCAGCCGCTGCCGACGGAGCTCCACCACCTCACCGACCCAAACCGCTGAGTTCAGGCCAGCCGCGAGTGCCTCGCGGCTGGACCTAATTGTGTCCCCCTCCCCCGGAGAAGGGCACAATTGCTCCATACACGACCTAGCTAGAAAAAAGTGCCGGTTAGATGAAAAAATACAGTAAAATACAGTTTTCTTAAAGGGAAACAACCCTTCAGACCGGCACTACCTCAGGATTTTTGTTTTTTGTTTTTTTACAGAACAGACTCCACAGGCTCTCGAAGCAATATGCCTTGCTTGATTTAGGGGGCAAGGCTTACTGCTGAGGCTCCTCTAAAAAAAATGTGGGGAGGTGGAGGAAGTGGGGGGAGGGACCCCGCTCGAGACCCGCCGGGTTTGACACTCCCGAGGTCGGACGGACCCCCAAACAGGGCCCGCCCAAGCTCTGTCCGGCCAAAAACAGGGACTAGAAACCCCCTAAACAAATTCCAACAGCCCTACCAAGGGAGATGGGTACAGATCACTCAACACCTGCTGGAGACTGAAAGAAGACTGATGTAAATAGAGAAGGGAGTATATTATATACTGTCCCACAGTTTTGTTTTCAGTCTCCACCTGCTGGTCATGATTGGATATATACCCATTCGTAAAGATTAACCTCTACTGGTCTGGAGAGTGCTAAAGAAATTGCCATTTTCCCCACATTTAGGAACATGTTCTTTTGGTTTGGCTGTAACAGATCCAGCATCCACATCTAAATATTCCAGTGCAGTCTGTGTTTATGAAATGCTCTTCTCTTCCTCTTGAAAAGGTATTCTAGACTAGTACAAAATTCTATGAAATGGTGGTCTGCACTGCAATTCATCAAGCCTGAACTCTGCCTGCAGAACCAGTGAGATAAACTTGATTTTTAACAGAGATACCATCAGAGGCATTGGCAAAACTGAAAATAAACTCTCTCTCAAATTAAAAAGGTGAGTTTTCTGAGATTAGAGGAGCACTAAATGTGTTCTTCCCCCTGCTGGTATGCCAGACCTCTGTGGAAACTATTATGCAGCATGCACCCTCTCAATTATCCAAAGGGCAGCAGGATGATCTCTACATATAAAGCCTGAAGAATACCATTACTTGTTCTCTGTTTGCAGGTACAGTACATAAAGCCGACCTGCTCAATAGCTGAAAATTAAAAGCTTCTTCAGGAGGCTGCACTTTGATCTCTGCCATAGGAGTTTACTAAAGGCTTGCACTTTCAGCTAGAAGAAAACAAAACAAATGGATTTTTCACAAAGGAAAGGGGATTCTGAAGGGCTAAGGAGACCAGCAGGTCCACTTACCATTTTATATAGCTGTGCTTTCAGCCTATAGGATTTATACTCCTCTTTCCTCTTCTCTTCCTCTTTCCTCTTCTTAATCTCTGGAAGTTGCTCATACATTCTTTAAAATTATCAGTACAAAAGCAGAATTATAAACCCAGGCAAAGAAGGAAGCTAATCAAATGAACTCATCATCAATGAAAAGGGTCTAAGTTAAATATTTACATATAAAGTAGGATCAGTAAGACTAATTCAGAATTAGTGTGTGAAATAGTAAGTAAACCCCTAGCACAATTAAGGACCCTTTTACTAAGCACTAACGTACACCTGTTATTGAGACAGACATGGGGGAAGCCACTCATTGCCCTGGATAGGTATCATGTTGCTACTCTTTGGGTTTTTTCCAGGTACTAGTGGCATGGATTGGCCACCGTTAGGATAGGCTACTGGGGCTAGATGGATCATTGGTCTGACTCAGTAAGGCTACTCTTATGTAAAATGGTGTACCATGGGATGTGTTTGGGTGTTCTGCAGTAACTGCCAAGTACACGTGCTAACCACATGCTATAATTTAAAAAATAAATTTGAGGGGGCATATCAGGGGGCAAAGAGTGGGCCTTCCTGAGCTAACCAGTTAGTGCATTGTAATTACCGCAAACTAACTGGTTAGTGCACAGATAGCACATGAGCCTTTACCACCTATAAAATTGGTGGTGGTAGGTATGCACTCAGTAATTTTTCAAGATGACTGTGCGCTAATGACAATATTAGCACATGGCTCTTATACAAAAATTCCATTGTTATGGCTAAGGTAAAAATGATGTCAGCAATCACAGCTCTGAAAAATTAGTTAAAATGTATAAATATTACAAATATTGTGTTTTGATTGTGAATAGCTCAGACCCTATGACCCGTGATTCAGTGATGACACCGAACTGAGGTTAGCTGGGGGACCATCATCGCCTTCACTGTCCCCTTTCCCATCCGATTCCAAGACCAACACAAAATCAATAAATGAAGGTAAAATCTAAAAAAACGTATAACTTATCTGGAAAGGATGGATTGATGACTGCTGCTAAACCTCAGAGGTGTTAAAGTGACAAGTGCCTGTGAATATCAGTCAGACATTTTCTTTATTGCACCATTCTGTTATCCCTGTTCCCCCGACTCGAGTTTCAAGTCTTCTTCAGGGAGGGACATGACCCATGTAAGGATGCACTAAGGCCATTATTTTAACCACAGCTTAGTAAAAGGACCCCATACTTTGCTAATTAGAATCAGGTACTTAAATAATTGGGTAACAAGTAGATCATTCTGCAGGATAAATCTACAAAATGAATTTGGACATCCTGTCCTATGGGAAGATTCAAAAGGTTTTGAGTTTGGTCTTTATCATAAAATTATCATGACATGAACTAAAGAAAGTTTCAGAAGGCTCATGAAAAGGAATAGTTTGTTATTTTGTCTGGACATAGATACATCACCATTTCTACAAATGGAACAAGCTAAAGACTATAGTCACCTTCCCCAGGACCAGTCATTCTGTCAAGATCACCCCCAAAAGCAAACTGAAAATCATTCATGAAGTCTCAATCCTGCCCCCACCTCCCGCCCTCCAGATTAACTTTTAAAGCCTCTCTGTGAATGATATAATGGCTTATGTAATATTAAGAATGCTGTTTATGGCAAGATAGCTAAGACAAAATTACTGCTCGCTAAAAGACCACAACTATCCTTCTCAGGTGTACCAAAAAGTATCTGGATGACCCAAGAGGCATTTGGAATAATAAGTTCTCTGGACAGATGAGTAAAAGATTGAATTTTACAATCCCAATACCAAATGTTTGTTTGGTGATACCAAACACTGCCTTCTGAAGTTATAGAAAAATGGAAACATGAAAGCACATGGAAAGATTGGGTTCCTACCTCGTTAATCTTCTTTCTAGTAGACATACACTTTATTTCTGAACACTCAGGTAGTCAAACTCTTCTCCAGAGAACTCTTGTAGGGAGCTTCATTTTCATTCTTTTGCTCCTCCTCCCACCTCTTTGGGCTGTACTTCAATTCCTCAGTAACAAAGCAGACAGGCAGCCCTGGAGAGGAAACAGAAGAGGGAGGAGTACGGGGACTCTCCCTGATAAATATGTCTGTTCTGCTCATATTATTAAACATATAACAGAAAAACAAAAAACTTAACCATTTGTAATACATAACAAGGTGAAAATAAACAAGTCACCAGCTGGAGTGCAACTTGTCCTATGAGTGTGGGAGATTTGTATAGATATCCCCTAGATTCTTCAACGTGGTAGTAGTGGCCTCTATATTTGCCAAGGCTGGACAAAAGAAACAAGATTGCTAGGCCTTATCAAGGCAGGAAGTGAGCAAATTCACAGCTGACTGGGCAGGCTTCAGGAACAGAGTGTATGTCTACTAGAAAGAAGATTAACAAGTTAAGAACCTAATCTTTCCTTCTAGTATTACAGACACTCTATTCCTGAACACTCAGGACATAACAGAGCAGTTCCTCACGCTTAGGGTGGGACAGATGAGCCTGCTACCAGAATCGAATATCCAAAATGCGGACTTCTTTTTGGCCACTACATCTACTCTGTAAAACTTCGTGAACGTATGCAGAGAAGACCAAGTGGCGGCTCTTCAGAGTTTTTTTTCCCCCTATAGAACATAAGAATTGCCGCTGCTGGGTCAGACCATTGGTCCATCGTGCCCAGCAGTCCGCTCATGCGGAGGCCCTTAGGTCAAAAACCAGTGCCCTATTTGAGTCTAGCCTTACCTGCGTACGTTCTGGTTCAGCAGGAACTTGTCTACCCTTGTCTTGCTACTCTTTGGTTTTTTGCCAGATGATGATTCCGCCCATGATGAAACAATGTTTTTCATGGAATGCACCTGCACAAATACACGTGGATGCTTCCTGATACAGGCAAAAGATATGGCCATATATTGAAGGCGGGTAAGCGTACTTCCAGGTTGATGTGGAAGCTGGAAATCACTTTTGGCAAAAAAGATGGAATTGTGAGCAAGGCCATGTCTGAATCCGTAAAAGGATCTCTGCAGGACAATGCCTGAAGTTCCAACACTCTCCAGGTGGAGGTGATCACCACCAAAAACGCTGTCTTGATGGTAAAGTCCATCAAGGAAACTTGGTCCAAAAGCTCATAGGGCATATTCACTAGTGCCCGAAAAACCACATTAAGTGTTCACATCGGAAAAAGTTACACTATAGGGTGGAGCCGTAATACGCCCTTCAAAAATCTGGTTACATCCGGCTCTGCAGCAAGGGTGCTTTTATTGATCCTAGACCCAAAACAGAAGAGCCCAGCTATCTGAACTCTCATGGAGCCAACTGCTAGGCCCTTTTCTAGGCCTTCCTAGAGACTTAATGGAACGATTCATCGTGGCTTTTTAAGAGTCACCATTTCAGCGAGGCCCTTTCATCGCAGGACAAGTTCAGCGCACCACATGCTGTATTGAGGTGGACTGCTGATAGGGGGATGTTGGAGGGAGGGGCCTGCACTGCCCCACCACATGTGCCACATTATATGCTGGATCGGGGCAGGATCGTGAACATGGTGGTGCAGCAGGTGGGGGCCAAGGAACAGTTGCTGAGCTGGAGGAACTCAAGAGTGTTTTGCAACCTGATGCAGGTATGGCAAGTGGGAGTCTACGATCAGAGGGGAGCTCAGGATAGGCAAGCAGCCCTACTTGCTGAAAATCCAGCTCTTGGAGAAAAAGTCTCAGATGCTGGAATTTCAAACCCTGGAAGACCTGATCATGGAGAAATAAGTTTTTGATATTCTGTGAAGGGCCGCACTGAACATGTCCTGCGATGAAAAGGCTGCACTGAATAGTCCTATGCTGAAATGGCAGTGATGAAAGGGCCGCGATGAATCGTCCTCGGCTCCCTGGAGAAAGGTATCACTGAGATTCCAGGTGAACTCAGGTTTTCCCTTTGGAGTGAAGAGAGGTACGTTTGGTACCCTAGGAAAGGACGTAAGTTTGGTAACCTGCACCACATATGTTCAACTGTCCATCCACCGCAAATAAGAACATAAGAACATAAGAAGTTGCCCCCGCTGAGTCAGACCAGAGGTCCATCTTGCTCAGCGGTCCGCTCCCGCGGCGGCCCATCAGGCCTAGTGCCTGAACAGTGGTCTCTGATTAATTTTGTAATTTACCTCTAATCCCATCCCTATAATCTATCTTTACTCTTATCTGTACCCCTCAATCCCTTTGTCTTCCAAGTTCCTATCCAAAGCTTCTTTGAACCCCTGTAGCGTGCTCCTGTTTATCACATCCTCTGGTAGCACGTTCCATGTATCCACCACCCTCTGTGTGAAAAAGAACTTCCTGGCGTTTGTTCTAAACCTCTCCCCTTTCAATTTCTCTGAGTGCCCCCTTGTACTTATTGATCCCCTTAATTTGAAAAATCTGTCCCTGTCTATTTTTTCTATGCCCTTCATGATCTTGAAGGTTTCTATCATGTCTCCTCTAAGTCTCCGCTTTTCCAGGGAGAAAAGCCCTAGCTTTTTCAGTCTGTCAGTATATGAGAGGTCCTCCATGCCCTTTATTAGCTTAGTTGCTCTTCTCTGGACCCTCTCAAGTACCTCCATGTCCTTCTTGAGGTACGGCGACCAGAACTGAACATTAATCCACGGAAAACTTGTCTGAGGTGTTTATCCCACTTGTTTTAAAGGAAAAATGAGGTGTTTTGAGCCAGAAAGAGGAAGCTACAATGAAAAATAACAAATAGGATTTTAGGTATTTAGTGGTGAAGCAACCTAACTCTAACCCCAGAAGTGAAAAAATTCAATTTTAAAATGCCCCCCCCCCCCCCATTTGGTCTGCCAGGCTGTCAGCCTGTTACTCACTGTGCAATGCTGTGTTCTGGGAGCTGCAAGTGTGGAAGCTGCAAACAGCTCACAGGGAGAACCTCTGCATCAACAAGCCTGGAGTTCGGACTGCTTGTGTCTTCTGACTGCCTCTCGGGTCCAACGTACCAGCCACAGAGCTCAACCCCCACACGCAAAACAGGGTGAGGAAAGCAATTGGCCCTGATCCTGGATAAAAACCACCACGGAGCCATGCAGCCTGCGCTCAAGCCCACTGTGTACGAACCTGGGGCGAGCTATGCTCCCAAGGGAATATAGGCCCTCAAACTGTCAGTGCAGGCTGTCCAAGTGAATGCATTGCCTAGCAGTCTGCCCCTTGAAAGCAGACTCTTGACCTTTGAGCCTTGCAAACGGTAGTGAAAAAAACTGAGTTTAAAATTAAAGGAAACATGAGCATAAGAACATAAGAACATAAGAAGTTGCCTCCACCGGGATCAGACCAGAGGTCCATCGCACCCAGCGGTCCGCACCCGCGGCGGCCCATCAGGTCCATGACCTGTCAAGTGTTCCCTGCCCTAAAAAAAAAACCTATCCTTACTTCTATCTGTATCCCTCAATCCCCTTTTCCTTCAAGAATTTATCCAAACCTTCTTTGAATCCCTGTAGTGTCTTCTGCCCCACCACTAACTCCGGGAGTGCGTTCCATGTGTCCACCACTCTCTGGGTGAAGAAGAACTTCCTGGCATTGGTTCTAAACCTATCCCCTTTCAGTTTCTCCGAGTGCCCCCTTGTACTTGTTGTTCCCCACAGTCTGAAGAATCTGTCCCTGTCTACCTTATCTATGCCTTTCAGGATCTTGAAAGTTTGTATCATGTCTCCTCTAAGTCTCCTCTTTTCCAGGGAGAACAGCCCCAGCTGTTCTAGCCTGTCGGCATATGAAAGGTTTTCCATACCTCTTACCATTTTCGTCGCTCTTCTCTGGACCCCTATTGTCTCGCTTGTAGAAGACAACTGAGGAGTTAGACAGCCAGGAGGGACAGGAGGAGGAGCAAAAAATGTAAATGAATCTCCCTACAAAAATTCTTGTGAGAAGATGTTGACTACCTGAGAGTTCAGGCATAGAGTGATGCCATCTTATCTCTTCCTTCCCCTTAGAAATCCAAAGGGCTTGTACCAAGCTTTTTGAATTTAGAAACATTTTTTGTCTCCCATCTCCATCAGGAGGCTGTTCCATGCATTCACCACCCTTTCCGTGAAAAAGGTATTTGCTGAGGTTAATTCTGAGTCTAACCCTTTTCACCTTCATCCTATGCTCCCTTATTCCAGGGTTTCCTTTCATCTGAAAGAGACTTGCCTCATGAGCATCTATCATATTTTCACCTTTCCTGCCTTTCCTTCAAAGTATATGTATTGAGATCTTTAAGTCTATCCCTATATGCTTTATGACAAAGACCACCAACCATTTTAGTAGTCATCCTCTGGACTGACTCCATCCTATTTATATAATTTGAAAGTGCAGTCTCTAGAATTGTATACAATATTCTCAATGAGGTCTCACATAGAGGGGCTTCATTACCTCCTTTTCCTACTAGCTATTCCTCTCCCTATGCACCCAAGCATCCTTTTAGCTTTTGCTGACATCTTTTCTTAATGTGTTTGGCCGCATTAAGATTATCACACCCAAGTCATGCTCCTCTTCTATGCATAAAAGTTCTTCACCCCCTAAATTGTTACTATTCCCTTGGGTTTTTGCAGCCAAAATGCATGACCCTGCGTTTCTTAGTGTTAAATTTTAGCTGCCAAATTCTGGACCATTCTTCAAGCTTTGCTAGGTCCTCTCTCATGTTATTCACACCATCTACCCTATTGCAGATTTTAGTATCATCTGCAAAGAGGCTAACCTAACAGGGAACCTTTCAGCAATATCGCTTACAAAAATGTTAAGAAAAGCAAGCCCTAGAACTGAACCTTGCGGCATACCATTGGTAATATTTCTTTCCTCAGAGTGAGTCCCATTTACCACTATCCTCTGTTGCCTTCCATTCAACCAGTTTGTCACCTTTGGGTTCCCCCCATCCCCCCCGTCAAAATCCTTAAAAATACGGGTTTTCTTTGGCGCGATCAAGCCCTGCGCTCAGTTGTCTGTGCTGGGTTGTCGGCGCGCCTTTGTCCTCGCGCGCTTTTGACCAGTCATCGTGCGGAACAGTGTCAAAGGCTTTGTTAAAATCTAAATACACCACACCTAGCATTCTCCCTCTATCCAACTCTCTGGTCAACCAGTCAAAGAAATTGATCAGATTTGTCTGACAACACCTGCCTTTATTGAAACTGTTGCTTCAGGTCCTGTAATCCATTGGATTCCAGAAACTTCACTATTCTCTGTTTTAAAAGCATTTCCATTAACTTACCACAGAAGTCAGACTTACGGGCCTGTAGTTCCCTACCTCTTCCTTGCTTCTGCTTTTGTGGAGAGGACCCATATCTACTGTTCTTTCTCCAGTCCTCTGGTACACTTCTGATTCTAGAGAAGGATTGAATAGGTCAACTAGTGAAGGAGTCACCTTCTCTAAGTTCCTTCACTACCCGGTACCATTGGGTATATACCATCCAGCTCCATTGCTTTGTCTACCTTTAGATAGTTCCTCACAATCCTCTGAAAATCATTCAGGGTTTACCAAAATAATCAGCAAACAGATCATAATTCTCCTGACAAGGTTGAAGAAATACTGTCTATGAGGGTTCTGCGTAATGTTATTCAAAATCCTCCTTGTAAGGTTAGAAGCTCCTGCTATCCAGATGGCAAAAGAAGCTGTATCCGATTCTGACCACCCTTGGGTTGTCTCTAATATCCTCAGAAACCTAACTAGAGCCAACTCATTCACAGTTGCCTGTATTAACTTGTTCCATCCTTCTACTGCTGTCATATTGTCTACACCATTAAATAATGCATCCAGATTATCCATGTTTTTCTGTAACTGTTCAAATGTAATATTTCTGAACCGCTGCATTTCCTTCCAATCTAAAGATGGCACAGACATTACAAACTAACTGGAGGGTATATTCCAAAATGATTAAGGCTGGGCCCAACAAAATGTCAGGCTCTTTCCTCCTCTCCCCTTCCCTCTATGTCTCTCTGAATAAAATATTAAATCCGAAATTAATATGTAATATCATCATCATGTTGGTCCAACACCAAATAATATTTGTTCAGAAAATAATTGCTGAGGATGAAGAGTTATCCATAAGGAGGTTAATCTCTCCTAGAACTAACAAAAATGCTGACTTCATTATCAATATTGTCAGTGTGTTGACAGCTACCTGAATCAGGCAGGTAGTAAATTCACAGAGGAGGGAAAAGAGGCAGCAAATGAACAAAAATTCAAGTGTATATACAGGCTTTCATAACCACAAGGGTATGCAACTGAACAAAGTTGCTACAAGTCCTTATAAAGCATACTCATCCCCATTATCTCTGGTCCTAGTTTGACCTATAAAACTGTATACAACAGGATATAGTATTGAAGGAGTGACCATGCTTGCCTTCCTGTAATAAAAAAAGAAATCTAGTGAATACTCTAAAACTAGATTCCAGCCAATGTTTTATTCACTGAGCAAGCTTTAACTCGATTTCAATGCCTTACAAACATTGTACCATGACGTCTTAGGATCTAAACTTGGACTATTGCAGTGTGATTTATGCAGACCTTTCCAAGTATGAACTGAAAAGATTACAATCACTTCAGAACATTGCTGTCCATTTCCTCTGCAGAGCCCACAGGTCTGATCATGCAGTTCCTCTCCACCTTCAGCTCCACTGGCTCCCAATAAAACATAGAATTCAGTTTAAGTTTCTTATCCTAACATCCTACCCCTATCTGTATCCTAAAATGAGGGATACAGATAGGGGTAGATATCAGCATGGAAAGAGTATAGATAAAAACAAGGGGGCTATAGGGCTAAATCATGATAACCTGACAGGCCATGGACCTGATGGGCCGCTGCGGGTGCGGACTGCTGTGCGCGATGGACCTTTGGTCTGACCCAGCAGAGGCAAATTCTTATGTTCTTATGTTTTTATTTCAAGCAGTGCAATCTTTCATCCCTCACTATACTTTTTGCCCCCCTCCCACCTCCTTCCTCGTTCAATTTTGCATTCCAAGTTTTATTAACATTTGACATCCCGCCTATCTAAAAAAACAGACTAATGATCCCTGGACCTTCTTAGGTGAAATGGGAATGAATTGTGCTTTCTTTTTTTAGTCTTGTTTTTGTGGAACAACTTGCCCTTACCTTTGAACAATGAATTATCATCATTTAAGATCTTTAAAGTGACTTTGAAAACCTATTTTTTTCACAGCTGGCACAGGATGACCATTGGGTTGCTTTAACCAGTAGGTACTCTGGACTGGTACCCTTTTGAGTGGCTGTCTCTTTCCTATTTTGAATTGTAGGTCCTTTTCTTTTTCTTCCTTTGTTAATTTTTGTATTGTAAACTGCCTAGACTTGCCATGCAACTGAGGTGGTATATCACAATTGAATATACCATGCTCGTATATCATAAAACCTGGGGAAAAAGGATACTATAAAGAGCTTCTAGCCTAACTGGCTTCTGCAGGTATGCAAAATTGTATGATATGCTCAAGGTCATAAAGAGTGTTTTTCTTTGATGCTCAAGGTCATAAAGAGGGAGGTTGTTTTTTTATTTTTTGGGGGTTTTTTTTTTGGGGGGGAGAGGAAGTGGGATTTGTAGCCTGGCTTCCTTAGTTCTGAGACCAGTGTTCTAAGCACTAGACTGTAGGTGTGGTCTTCATTCATAGTTTCCCAAGTGCCCCTAACTGCCTATTCAGTTTAGTTTGTTTCAACAGACACAGACTGCAGGCATCTTACCGTCTGGTTCTCTGGACCATTTCTTTTTTTGGAATTCCTTTTAACTGTAAATCCACGTGATCTATACATAGGAGATGAAAGATTAGACAGAGAATTATTAAAATGGTGGAACAATAGAACGACTTGTTTTATATATGTTAATCTAATCTAATCTTCCATTTGTGTGTCGCACATACCTATACAGGCTCAAGGCGACAGATCAAGGAGGAAGGGGGGAAAGTAGTAGGGAAGGGGGTATAGAGAAGATAAGATAGGGGACAAAGAAGAAGGGGGAATTATACAGAGACTAAGGGCTCCTTTTACAAAGATGCGTTAGGGCCTTAACATGCGGAATAACGCGTGCTAAATTGCCGCACGCGCTAGTCGCTACCGCCTCCTGTTAAACAGGCGGTAATTTTTCGACTAGTGCACGCTAATCTTGTGCGTGCGCTAAAAACGTATTAGTAAAAGGAGCCCCAAGACTGTTAATTGTCAAAGAGGTGGGTCTTCAGGTTTTTTCTGAATGTAGTGCAGTTTGTCTCTGTTCTGATAACTTCTGGTAGGTCATTCCAGGTTTTTACATCCAGATAAGTTAGCACAGAGTGGAAAATTCGCTTGTAGTGGAGGTTTTTTGTGGATGGTAGATTTAGTTGGATTCTGTTAAGGATTCTTTTTGATGTCGACCATACATTAGAGAATAATTGGATGAGAGGGGCTGCTGAGCTTTCGTATAGGATCTGGTGTAGGATACAAGACAATTTGAAAATTATTCGGGATGATATTGGGAGCCAATATAGTTGCCTGATAAAGATTGTGATTGAGTCAAATTTCTTTAATTTGTAGATTAATCTAACTGCTGTGGTCTGGATGAGTTGTAGTTTGTGGATGAGAGAGATGTTGGAGCCAAGGTAGGCGGAGTTGCATCATCTGAATGATCAGACCCATCATCTAAATGATTAGAGCAAAGTGGTGTGGGTGGAAGTATGATCTTGTGAGTCGCAGTTGACACATAGTGTAGATGGTCTCTTTCCGAAGGTTAGATATTTGTGGTTCCATTATGAGAGTGTCGTCTAAGATGCAGCCTAGTACCTTGGTAGATTTTTTCATTATGAGAGTAATGCCTGATGGAAGAGTGAGGTTGGGTATGACATTCTTTTGTGCGGTGCGGAAACCAACGGCTTTGGTCTTAGTGGCGTTCAGTTTCTGCCTGTTGTTTGTTGCCCATTTTGAATTTCATCTATATTGTTTGAGATTTTTTTCGGCAATGTTAGGATGGTTATTGGTTATGGGAATGAGGAGGAGGATGTCATTGGCATACGATAGTACCGTTTCATCTTCCAATTTGATATGACCCAGCGAGCTCATGAATAAATTGAATAGGATTAGGGATAATGGGGAGCCTTATGGGACGCCATAGAACGCCTTCCAAGGGTTGGAGTATGATTCTTGCCTTTTGACTACGTATTCACAATTTTGTAGCAAGTCGGCAAACCAATTCAGTACAATTCCTGTTAAACCGATTTCTGAGAGTTTGGTTAGAAGTAATTGGTGGTCCACTGAATCGAAGGCTGCGGAGATATCAAATTGGAGTAATATTGCCTGATGACCCAAACTTAGCAACTGTTTGATTTTTGTGATTAGGGTGATGATGAGGAGCTCAGTGCTGTGCTTTTTTTTTTTTTTTTTGTATAAATATTTTTTATTCTTTTTTTTTAAATTCTTACATCAAGTGAAATACATGTAATACATTCAATTATACAAAAAAACACTTGAAATTATCATTAAATTTTCTTACAATGTGAATTAAATAAACCCTTTTTCAGAATTTATATCATATTAATATTACAATAGTTTTCCCTCCCTACCCCTTCTATATGTTCTATACATGTGTTATTATATCTGATCAGTGGAATAAATTGTCAATGGTCTCCATATTTTATTAAATTTGTTAATATAACCTTGTTGTAATGCCAGTACTTTTTCCATTTTATATATATGACAAATTGAATTCCACCAAAAAGTGTAATTCAATTTAGTGTAATCCTTCCAGTTCTGAGTAATTTGCTGTATGGCTACCCCTGTTAAAATTAATAAAAGTTTATTATTATCAGCAGAAATCGGACTTTGTGTTCTCATTGCTGTTCCAAATAATATTGTATCATATGATAGTCCAACATGATTTTCTAATAAATTATTAATTTGGGGCCAAATTAATTTCCAAAAGGAATTAATGCAGGGACAAAAGAATAGTAAATGGTCTAATGTCCCCACTTCTATCTTACAATGCCAGCATCTATTAGATCTACTACTATCTAATTTTTGTAATCTCGTAGGGGTCCATAAAACTCTATGTAATAAAAACAACCATGTTTGACTCATAGATGCTGATCTTGTAGTATGTATTCTCCAGGACCAAAATTTTTGCCATTGAGATGGAGAAATTATCTGTCCTATCTCAATACTCCAAATATCCCTAAGTCCTGATCTCTTTTTTTTGTTTAAAAATTCGTTTATTTTCTTATACCATTTTGCGGCTTGGTGTCCTAGAAAATCCGCTTGAAAACAAAGGATTGGTAAACTATATTGAGTGTTAAGATTCTTCCATTCAGGGAACCCTTCCTGAATGGCCTGCTTCAATTGCATCCATTTAAAATATTGTGTTTTATCTAATCCAAATTTTTGTTGCAATTGTGAAAAACTAAGCAGTGATCCATTTACTATTACATCTTTTAAAGTTCGTATACCTGCTTTTATCCATTGTTTCCATACTATTTTAAATCCACCAATTTTGATCCTGGAGTTTACCCAAATAGATTGATTTAAAGATTTAGTCAAAGGATCTGGTGTTAAATTGCTTATAAATCTTAGTGTTTTCCATGTATCTATTAGAATTCTGTTGTCCTTATATCTCCTAGGCATTGTTATACTGATAAAATGTTCTGGATGTAAAGGAAACATGAGGCGCCATTCTAAATATAACCAGTCGGGTACATTTTCCATGAGATCTGGGAGGATCCAATACATTCCCTGTCTTAAAATATAGGCTTGATGGTACCTATAGAAATTTGGAAAATTTACCCCTCCTTCCTTAATTGTTTTTTGTAATGATGCTAAAGCGATTCTTGGTCTTTTCCCAAACCAAACAAATTTTGTTAGAATATTGTTTAATTTTTTATAAAATGACCCCTGAAAAAATATTGGAATCATACTCATTTGATAACAAACCACAGGTAAAATCATCATTTTAACTGTTTGGACTCTTCCCCACCAAGAAAGATTGCTCGCACATTTCTGTTATTTTTTTTAATAAAAGTTTTTCATTCTCTTTTACTGTGTCATCAATTGTATTTTTTATAAGAATACCTAAATATTTTAGTCCTTCCTCTTTCCATTTAAATGAATATGAATCAAATAGTCCTTTGGTGCAATGGATATTAATTGGAAGAACTTCAGATTTTTCCCAATTGATTTTATATCCAGAAAACTTTCCAAACTTTTCTATTAAATTAAGTAGATGTGGAATGGTGTCTTCTGGTTCTCTTAAATATAATAATATATCATCTGCATATGCAGATAATTTAAATTCCCAATTAGAAAATGTGATTCCCTTTATTCCCTTAGTTTGATTTATTGCAATTAATAAGGGTTCTAGAACGATATCAAATAGTAAGGGAGATAAAGGACAACCCTGTCTAACTCCCCTTAGCAAGTTAAATTTATCAGATAAATTATTGTTTATATTTAATCTTGCTCCAGGGGAGCTATATAATGTTTGAATCATTTTAATAAAACCAGGTCCTATACCAAACCATTCTAGAGTTTGATACATAAACTTCCATTCTACTCTATCAAATGCTTTTTCTGCATCTAATGATATTAGAAAAGCTGGATCATTCAAATTTTTTGCTAAATTTAGAGAATGAAATGCTAATCTAGTGTTATGTGAAGAATGTCTTTTAGCAACAAATCCAATTTGGTGTATATCAATAATAAAAGGAAGAGCTTTTGCTAATCTTATAGCTAGCACTTTAGCAATTAATTTAGCATCTACATTCATCAAAGATATAGGCCTATAATTTGTTATCAATGTCGGATCCCTGTTTGGTTTTGGTAAGACAATTATAACAGAATCAGCCATAGTTCCTGTTATATTTCCATTATTTATTTGATATTGATATAAATTTAATAGATAAGGTAATAAAATATTTTGAAATGTTTTGTAAAATTCAACAGTATATCCATCTCCACCTGGAGCGGATCCAACTCTAAGAGCTTTCAATGCTGATTCTACTTCTTTTAAAGATATATGTTCTTCTAAACTTCCTTTTATATGATCCGGAATATTTGGTCCAATAAATGCCTTTAAAAATTCTATACCATCTTGTTCTTTATTTTCATAAGTATCAGAAGTGTATAAATCCTTATAAAAATCAAGAAATTGTTTTATAATATCTTCATTACTAGTGTGTGTATTGCCCTGTTTATCCTTAATTGCAATAATCTTAGATTTTCTTTTTTTTGCTTTAATAAAATTTGCTAATAATCTTCCATTTTTATTTGAATTTCCATAATACTGTACTTGCCGACAGAACATATCTTTCCTTACAAATTGAGAAGAAATCTCATTATATTTAACTTTTGTTTTTAATAATTTCTGCAATGTATCGTGTTCCCATTTAGTAATTAATTTTTGTTCTAATAATTTAATTTCTTGTTCCAATTGTATAAATTGTTTTTTAAGTTGTTTTTCCATATATGCAGAATATGATATGATATTTCCTCTCATTGTTGCTTTATAAGCGTCCCATAAAATTTCAATGTTTATGTTATCCAAATCATTAAATTGAAAGAATTCATGCATTTTTTCTTTAATATTTTCTATAAATTTTATGTCTGCAAGTAAAGCATTGTTAAATCTCCAAATTGGTTTAGAATAAACAGATATATCATTTTGTAGATCAATCCACACACCAGCATGATCTGATATAATAATAGGATCAATAATTGCTTTCATCACTTTTTGTGCTATGTTATTAGAAACAAATATATAATCAATTCTTGAAAAGGATTTATGGACCTGAGAACAAAAAGAATATTCTTGATCATTAAAATGAAGGATACGCCATATATCTACTAAATCACAAGTTTGTATCAAATTATCTAATCCTAATGATTTCATTATTTTACTTGGTTTTTTATCCAAAATAGGATCCATTACAGCATTGAAATCTCCAGCTACTATTAAATTAGAAGCAGCCAGTGGTAGTAATATCTGTTGAATATTTTTGAAAAACTCCATTTGATTTGAATTAGGAGCATATATATTGAATAAATCCAGGGTTGTATTCCTCAGATTCATTTTAATATGTACCCATCTTCCTAATGGATCAAATTTTATTAACTTAAAATCTGCTATACATTTTTTATTTATGAGAATAGCTACTCCTGCTTTTTTTCCAACAGCAGGTGCATAAAAACATTTGGACACCCAACCCTCTTTTAGTTTATTAGATTCAATACCTGACAAGTGTGTCTCTTGTATGAAATAAATATCAGCTTTTTGCTTATGAAGAAAATTTAGTACTTTCTTTCGTTTGATTGGATGGTTAAGACCATTGACGTTAAGAGAATAAATTTTAAGAGCCATTTAAATTAAAAAGTAATATTTTAATTAAAATTTTATAAATATATTTTTGATCAGATATCCACACATGTTTAATATTTATTCTTCTAGTTATTATTAAACCCTTAATTTTAAGATTTTCTTTAATTAATTTCATCTCCCTTTTCCCACCCCCTCCCTTCCCTCCCCATTTAGCAAAAATAGTGTATACTTGGTAACACGCATATCAAGGTCAGCCATAACACACTCCAAGAAGACCCTTTAGCTTTCCAAATACAGTTTAAGTCATTAAATATTTAAATAAAATTAAAATATAAATAATTCATATATTATATATCTGTGAATTCAATCAGTTACATATACATTTCTTAGGATATTTTAAAAGTCTATATTTATTACCATCAATTCATTAATAATTAAATAAATATAGTATTTTTCATTCTATCTCAAAAAACTTTTTCCTCTTATCTTATATTTTATTATAGTAATATCATTAATATGGGAACATAATGATATAGGAACAATAGTTTCACAAGTAAAGAATCTCCCCCCCCATGAGAGAACACCGCTAAAATCACACACCAGGCACATACATCGTTTCTCCACTTATCTGATTCTTTCTCTCTCTCTTCTCATTTTTATTTTCTTCTTTTTCCTTGTCTTCTTTCTTCTTCTTTTCTTAAGGAGATTATATTGAATAGTTCTTTACGATCTTCCAAAGTTATTGTAATCCATTTTCTGATTTCTTCTTCTTCTTTTTTCTTCTTATATTTTATATTATATGTTCATGTTGTGTTTCCGGTATGAAAAAAATCCATTTCCTGCGTTCCTTACGCATAGACTTTCGGGATTGTAAGTTTTTAGATTTTTTAAGTCATTTTAAAGAGAGAAGAGGAAACACAATTTAAACAAGCATATATATGCGTCCGGTGTGCGACCCCGCAGCAGTCTCACCACAGGAAAAGAAAAACTTCACCCGAAAAACCATTCCCCTCAATTTTTTATTTATTTATTTTTTTTAATCTCTGATGTTCCCATCAATATATTCTGTCTGTAATCAATTTCAAAGCAGGCTTTTAGTTATATTATCCTTTCTATATTACATTCATTTAAATTTATGTTAACTTTCTTTTTCATATTTTATATTATAATTATTTCCTGTTAAACTTACAAACATATAATTGCATTAAGCCTTTGAAATTTTTTTTTTTTTTTTAGAATGTCTGTTACATTCTAATTCTATTGTAAGAGAGACGTTGAAAAGAATATATTTGAAGCTAAATAAAAACATTCTAAATCGTTGCATTTTGAAATATAGTAAATTCTTTAAAGTTATTTTCTCTATATAATTAATATATGATGATATATATAGTATAATATTTCCCCAAATTTATATTAATAAATTAAAGACATATTATTCAAAATTAGGATAACATAGGTATTTCTTGAGTTTGAATAAATTTCTCTAGTTTCTCAGCATCATCAAATGTAAAAGTTTTATTTCCGATGGTAACCTTCATGTTTGCAGGATACATTAATCCAAACTTTGCACCTAATTCTCTTAGTTTTGGCCTCAATTCCAACAACTTTTTCCTTTTTATAGCTGTGTTTTTAGCAAAATCAGGAACAAAGTGGATATAAGCATCTTGACATTTAAGACCTTTATTTTGCTTTGCTAGTTGAAGTATTTCTAAGACCTGTTGGTGGCGCAATAGTTTGAATATAAATGGTCTTGGTCCGTGTTGATTTTCTCCTCTCTTCATAGGCACTCTATGTGCTCTTTCTGCCTCTATGGGATATTTTGTTTTTATAGGAAGTAGTTTGGGTAACAGATTTTCAATAAAGAGTACCGGATTTCCCTTTTCTGCTCCTTCTGGTAATCCAATCAAACGGACATTACTTCTTCTTTCTCGATTAGAATAATCTTCAATTTCTTTAGTAAGTATTTCTATTTTTTTTCTATCTGTTCGACTGTAACTTGCTTCTTCTTCTACAAACATCATTCTTTCTTCTAGATTATTTGACTTTAATTCCAGGAGATCCATTTTTTTGTTTAGTGCTGAAACGTCCTCTGATATATTCGTAACTTTTTTCGTTAATACTGATAGCATTTCTTTTATTTCCTTTAGTTCTTTTACTACTTCTATATCTGTCATTTTTTAACCTGTCTCCTGTTCCGGTTTTGATCTTTTGCTGCTACCAGCCACCGCAAAGTCGTTTTTGTTCTGTTTTCCTGTTGCCATTCTTTTATCTTGTCTTCTTTATTAATCCAAGCTTTTTTTTTCCTTATTTTTAAAGTTTTTTTTAGACTTTTTGCAGACTTTCAAGGTCTTTTTCTTGGAGCTCACTTATTAGCCAACCTTCCTCATGCGCTTCCAAGCCACGCCCCGCTCAGTGCTGTGCTTTTTTCAGAAGCTGTATTGGGATTTATGAAGGCAGGAGTGCTGCTCTATGTAAGAGGTTAGCTGCTTGCTGACATGGGACTTGAGGATTTTAGTGAGGACCAGAATACCAGAAATCAGTCTGTAGTTAGATGCTATGGGGAGGTCTGCTTGGGCTGTTTTCGGTATAGGGGTTAAGGTTATTTTTCACATTTCTTTATAATATTTGTTTAGAAAATTCTGCTTAGCAAACTAGACAGCACATTTGTAGAACTATATTCTAGAAAACAAAGTTACTCACCTGTAGCAGGTGATCTTCAAGGATCCGGTAAGGACAGTCAAAAGTGTACTGTCACTTTATATTTAAGGACTGCCACTACCGTGCACTGATGCCTTCCAATCCTTCAGCTTGTGGAACCTGTAGTTCAGTAAAATAGCTAAGAAGCCAAGGGGAGGTAGATGGATTGTGAGAATACATGACTGTTGTCCTCACAGAACACCTGCTACAGATAAGTAACTTTGCTTTCTCCAAGGACAAGCAGGCATAATATTCTCACATATGGGACTCCCAAGCTGCCAGGATCATGCCTCTAAGAAGAGGGTTTCAGGTAACAAACATGAGACTGGTGAAAACCAATGGGTTGGAGTGAAAGTTTGCATCTAGAAAGAGAACAAATTTTGTAGAACTGCATGCCCAAACCGACTATCCCTTCTAGAATGATTCTCTAAACAGTAAATGGGAAGTGAAAGTATGGATTGAGGACCATGTGGCTACTTTATAAATGTCTTCAATGGGTGTTGAGTGAAGATGGGCGCGACCCGGAACATGGCGACTTGATTGTCAGTTCGAATGAGAACTGCTCAGTTCTGCAAACGATCTTGAAAGGTGCTGTGGGCATTATGAATTGTTCAGAGCTCCGGGTGATTAAAATGGAGAGTTTTCTCTTGATTATTCTAGACTCCCTGAGTGTGTAGGTGGTCGAGATGGGCTCCCCAGCCTAATATGGATGTGACTGTTGTAAATAACTTCTGATGAGGAAGAGGCTGAAAGACAAGGCATCTGGAAGCATCCACCACTGGAGGGAGTGATAAGGTACTGAGGTCACCTGTATTTGTGCAGATAGGGATCAGGTGGCTTGAGACCATTGGGAAGAGAAAGTCCATTGTGGAGCTCTGAGGTGTAGATGTGCAAATGGAGTTATGTGTACTGTCAAGGCCATGTGATCAAAAAGACGTAACATTTGGTATGCAGAAATGTGTGACAGGGTGGCGATTTTCTGACACAGATAAGATGGTTGACTCTGAGGTAGAAATGCTTGACCCTGAATAGTATCCAGAAGAGCTCCTATGAACTCTAGGTCTGCATGGGTTGGAGATGTGACTTCTGGTAGTTCACTGCAAAACTCAGTAGCTCTAATAGATGCACTGTGGAGTTGATGGCATAATGAGTTTGCTGCAATGATGAGGCCTTGATTAGCCAGTCTAGATAAGGAAATACGTTAAGCCCCCATGAGTGAAGGATTTCAGCTACTACTACCAGGTGTTTCGTAAGTATTTTCCACGCTGATGCCAGGACACAGGGCAACACCCTGTACTAGAAATGGCGAGAATCCACTCAAAAGCAGAGATATTTCCCTTGGGCAGGTAAAATTGGAATGTGGGTATATGCTTTCCTGAGCAGTGGCATAAAGGGGGGCAGGGGGGGGCGGGTCGCTCTGGGCGCCATCTTGGTGGGGACGCTAGCAACAGTTCTCCTCTCCGCCCTCCCTGCTCCTTCCCCACCCTCTTACTGTGTCCCCCCTCCTTCTTCCCTTCCCTCGTGTCTCTTTAACGTTCGTGGCATGAGTAGCAACGCCCAACCTGGCATCAGCTCTTACTCTGATGTCACTTCCTGGATCTGTGCCTAGGAAGTGATGTCAGAGGAAGAATAGATGCTGGCACAAGCAGCAGGTTGGGATTGCTGCTCATGCTGCAAACGTTAAAAAAGCATAAGGGAAGGGGCACGCACGTGACAGGAGGGGGTGGGAAAGGAGAGGATGGGTGAGGGGGGCAGAGAAGAGGGGCAGCACCTCTTACCCTCGCTATACCACTGTCCTTAAAGTCTAGAGAGCAGACCCATTTGTTCTTCTCCAAATGGTAAGAGAGTTTCCAGAGACACCATGCAAAACTTCTCCTTCACTAGGTATTTGTTGAGAGCACGGAGGTCTGGTCTCCTTATCTCAAAAAAGATATTGCAGCACTAAAGAAGGTTCAAAGAAGAGCTACAAAGAAGATGAAGGGGATGGAACTCCTCTCGTATGAGGAAAGACGAAAGAGGTTAGGGTTCTTCAGCTTGGAAAAGAGACAGCTTAGAGGAGATACGACTGAAGTCTACAAAATCCTGAGTGGAGTAGAATGGGTACAGGTGGACCGATTTACAAAGATTAGGGGACATTCAAAGTTAGAAAGCAATACTTTTAAAACCAAAAGGAGGAAATATTTTTTCACTCAGAGAATAGTTAAGCTCTGGAACGCATTGTCAGAAGATGTAGTAAGAGTGATTAATGTAGCTAAAAAAGGTTTGGACAAGCTCCTGGAGGAAAAATTCATAGTCTGTTGTTGAGACAGACATGGGGGAAACCACTGCTTGCCTTGGATCGGTGGTATGGAATGCTGCTACTATTTGGGTTTTTGCCAAGTACTTGTGACTTGGATTGGCCTCCGTGAAGACAGGATACTGGGCTAGATGAACTATTGGTCTGACCGAGTGAGGGTATTCTTATGTTCTTTTGAACTGAGCCGAGATCTTCAGTCTTTTACAGTATCAGGAAATACTTGGAGTAGAACCGTCGGCACCTCTCCTGCAGAGGTGCTTGTTCTATTGCATTGAGCTGGAAAAGGGCTGAGAGCTCTTGGTGAAGGAGGGTTTTCTGGAGGGAGTTTAAAAGAGACTGTCTTGGAGGGTGGTTCAGAGGCTTTTGAAGTAAGCAAACCCTAAGCCACCACCTGGCAAACCCACTGGTCTGATGTTATGACGGTCCAAAAATGGTAAAAGTGATGGATCCTGCCCCCCTTATGGGGAGATCTGGCAGGAAGTCAAAAGGACTGATTTGGGCTGAGGCTGGTTTGAGCTGAGGTTGAGACTGAGATTTTTGTTGTCTAGAACACCTCTGGGTAGCAGAACAACAGGATGTGTGAAAGGCTGATTTTAAGGATACCAGGAATGTAGCAAGAAATGTGTCTGGAGGTAGTTGAATATCTCTGAGATGACTGCTCTGTTTGCAACTTCTTAACTTTACATAAAGTTATGAAGCAATCATTATGTTTCTTAAATTTTTTCTGTAGCCTCCTCAATGCGATCCCCAAAAAGATCATTGCCTATACATGGAATGTTAGAGAGGCGATCTTGAGCTGATTTGGAGCCAGGCCCGCCTTGGGCTGATTTGGAGCAAGTCCCAGAGATTTGAAGGCATCAAAAGTAGATCTGACCATATATTTCTTGGTCTCCAACAAGAGCTGGTCTGATGGAAAATATTGCTCAAAACTTGTTAATTGTTTTATTAAAAACTTTTTATTTAAAGTCATGTAAAAATTGTAACTGAGTATTATGTTAGCAAGTGTTGATGCTTGAAATATACGTCTACCAAATTTGTCCAGGGTTCTACTTTCTCTGCCTGGTGGTAAGAGCTATTAGCACACTTCAAGGCTGACTCAACTACTAGAGATTGGTGTTGAAGCTGGGGTCAGTCAAACCCAGGACAATTTTATATTCTGTAGAGAATTCAATTTACAAGGAACTACTGGGACAGTTAGAGGTATTTCCCAGTTTTTAAATAGGGCTTCCTACATGAGCTTATGAAGGCAAACCTTAATGTGGTCCTTAGGCCATTTTTCATAATACAAGGCCTCCATAAGTTCTGCACGAGGCTTTTCCTCAGACTTCATGTTAATAGAGAGTGCTTGTCCCACCTCCCTGATAAAGATGGTGAATGATAAACTCTCAGGCGAGGATCTGCGACATGGAGGGGTCGCGATGGGTCAGATGGTAGCCTGTAGAATTCATCTGCAGATAACTCTAGGAGGCATTCAGAGGAACGTGGTAACAAATCTTAGTCTGACTCCTTAATGTAAACTTCCTTAGAGGCCTGTGAAGCAAAACGTTGAAACGAGCATCAAGAATGTGTCGCTGAACATCGAGGACAGCTAGGCATATTATGCTCTCTAGATGACGATGTTAGCATTGGGCACTTTCTAGGTATCAAAAATTGATATCAAGGTATCTTAGAGTAATGTCTGAAATGACTCCATGGCGTCTGCTTAGACTGGACTGAGGATAGAAGTGCATATGCAGGAGCTTGAAGGGGTGTGTCTGCAATAAACTAACCAGCTCGCAGCTGCTCTTGCAGCGATGACACCAGTACCGATGTCAACAAGGGTACAGTAGGTGCTTGTTAAACTGGGTGTCGAGGCGTTGGAGACCTCAATACCAAGGCATGCCTCTGAAGAGACACCAGTTGCAGGGACAGTGATTGGTTATCTGTGCATTGACACTTGGAATGCGTTGATAGAGTTGACACTTGGGAAGATGCTGATGTATGTCTACTAGGGGAGACATGTTTGTGCTTCTTAACTCTCTTATGAGACTCCCAAGGTACAGGTAGCACTGAAGATGAAATGGTAGAGTCTCTACCATGGGTCATCGGCACAGCTGGTGCCAGTGTCAATGCTGGAGCAGAATGAAGTTGAGCATCAAGGTTGGAGTCTCCAGACATGCTCAATGTCACTGAAGTTGCACCAAAAAAAGCTTTTAAAACTGAAGTTTACGGGCCTTTATGTGACCTATTCTGCATATGAGAGTATAAGGTGCATGAAATGTCTTGGTCCGGACCAAGGCTCTGTACACACCATTTGTGCAGATCAGTGCCAATGTGGTCCTTTTGCATCAAGTGCACTGTTTGAAGCTGCTAGGTGCCTTGGACATTGAGGGGAAAACTGCCAATGCAAAGTTAAAGGGCTCAATAGCCTGGGGAGCTTGAGTAAAACTCAACCCCAAAAACAGTTCATGCCCCTGTTATGGAAAAGGCTTGAGGAGACAAAAATTTGAAAAAAAAAATTTGAGAAATTTCAACAAAACAAAGAAGAACTGAAAAAGAAATGAGAAAATGAGGAATAAAACGAAAGGGACAGCACACGAAAAACAAAATTTGACATACTGAGGAGAACTCTGAGAACACTACTTCTTGGATCCCCGGAAAACTAAGAACTGCAGGTCCTGAGAGCTGATGTTGAATGGGAAGGCACTAGCACGAGTGCGGTACGGGCAGTCCTTAAAATTTAAAGTGATACACTTTTGACTGTTCATACTGAGCTCCATGAATGACGTCACTCATATGTGAGAATATTATGCCTGGTTGTCCTCGGAGAACAAGGGTGGACCACCTGGGCAGTTGGGCTTTCAGATTATCTGCATGAATATGCATGAGAAACCTGCATGCACTACCTTACTGCTTCTCTTTCATGCATGTTCATTGTGGATATCCTGAAAACCCAGCTGGCTAGGTAGTCCCTGAGGACTGGGTTGCTCACCCCTGCTCTGGAACATGTTCTTAGTGCAATGACAGTCTCAGGGGAGTGATAACAGGCTGCTATATTGAACACCCAAAAAGGCACCTATGTGATTTTATAAAATAGGCTTCTACAATGACCACTAATGTACAAATCTTCTCACACAAATTTACACCTGCTCTGATGCAGTAAATATATGCATGTGCTATCTGTATCCACATGCATATTTTATATATATATACATGTACATCGCAACACCATGCCAGTTTTGTCCAAACTATGCCTGGGAGAATGCCTAAAACAAACAACTGGTTTAGTCTTACAGTGTGCCTTCCTGACCTGTGAGCAATTTTTTACATATAAAACATGCTTGAGATACAGAACAGGCTTTATAAGATTCTGCTAGAGCTTTTACAGCCTGTACTGAAACACTGCTAATGTGTTATTTTACGTCAAATTACTATGACAGAGATCTCTTACATTAAAACAAGTTAGTAAAGAAGGCCCATAATTTATTCAAAAGGATTAATGCAGCAAACCACACTACTTTTGGCTGCCTTTTTTTTTTGCTGCATATGTTCACTGGTAGAATGGCAACATATAGCTTCCCATAAGAGGAAAACCAAGATAAAGGGAACTTGTGGGAGAGCTCACTTGTTTGTCATGGCTTTTACAAGGTGGCTAGGAGTACAGGACTTAAGATATCTTAGCACGAGCGGAAAAGGTGAAGCATTAAGTACCTTTTTCAAACAGAAGGTACTCGTCACCTTTCCAACCTCTCCTCATATCCTCTTGGCAATTGAACAGCTGGTTCCGTTCATTCTCAAACACATTTTGCAGGTGTCGCTCCTCCATCAACAGTTCCAGACGTTTTACACGTTCCCGAGATTTGGAAATAAAATCTGGGCGGCACATCTTCAATGCTTCCTAGGCAGAAAAGAAGGTGAGGGGAAAATATGGTGTTGGCCATTAGATTTAGACAGGACATAAAAGCATCTCAGAGCTAAAGAATGGGCAGCAATATCTTCTATCCACTGCAGGGTTCTTCAGCACATCTGTTAAGCAATGCAGATAACTTACTCAAACCACAGCAGAAGCATGGAAAGGGAACCCTTTCCTACCGTGGCTGAGTTTCTAGTCTCTCTCGTTAGTGCTCATGCTTGTGCAGTGCTATTATTTTGTTCAAGACTTACATCGAACAGAAGAGTTCAATTTCAAGTTAAGTTCATTTACTATTTCTACTAATCATTTTTATAGCGCTGTCAGACATACACAATGCTGTACATTACATTAATCATGTAAGAGACAATCCCTGCTTGATGGGCTTACAATCTAATCAGATAAACAAACAGGACAATTGGGGCACAGAACTAGACAAAATAGACATGGGAACTTTACAAATGGGTTATTTATTTTAAAATTTTATAGCCTGCTACATCCAATAGTTCTGCGTAGGGTACAAGTTAAAAACATCTCGATAAAGTGGGCTTTTAGCTTGGATTTGAACACTGCCAGAGATAGAGCTTGACATATCGACTCAGGCAGTCTGTTCCAGGCATACGGTACAGTAAGATGTAAAGGACGGAGTCTGGAGTTGGCGGTAGAGGAAAAGGGTATTTGATATACCACCAAAGGAATATACCAAAGGGATACTGTCAAAGGGATATAGCCAGGGGTGTCCAACCTGCGGCCCGAGGGCCAAATGCGGCCCATGAAGTATTTTATGCGGCCCTGGTTGAGGGTGATGCAGTGTTTTCCTCTGCTGCCCCCAGGTGTTTACCATCTTGACGGCTCCCTCCTCTGTCTTGCTGCAGCGTTTGTGCGGCCACAGAAACATTTTTTTTTGGCCAATGTGGCCCAGGGAAGCCAAAAGGTTGGACACCCCTGGGATATACCATCTCAGCAGTGCACAAAATATCAACAATACAAAACCAGAGCTAGAAAAGAATTACAAATCTGACAACACAGTAGAAAAAGACAAGCAGCAAAGTTAGGGTATAGACAAGTGAAAGGAGGTTACTGTAAGAGATAAAAATAATAAAAAAACAGAGGTACAGAGTGCAGGGTATGGGGCAGAAAATGCAAACTCTATGCCCCAGCCTCAGCATCAAAGAGAGTATATAAATGTCTGCCTAAATAAGAGAGTCTTAAGTGCAACCTTAAATACTTGATGTGATGATATCATACACAACTCAATTGGGAGATCATTTCACAAAGTCAGACCCATAACATTAAACATAGATGCCCTAATAGCAGTTTAAATAAATCTGATGGAATGAAAGAATTATTTTGTTGGGAAGAGCAGAGAACACATCCACCAACATATGGGATCAAGTAGCATATATAGATCTTATGAACCAAGGTTAATACTTTATAAGTCACATGTAACGCCTCAGAGAGCCACTGCTCCGATATAAAGAGGGGGTAACGATCATATTTATATTCCACCAGTTATCAGCTTAACAGCCACATTCTGAATAAGCTGCAAGCGTCAAAATTCTTTCTGACTCATTGCAATAGTCAAGGTGTGAGATCACCAGGGCACGCACCGGGATACGGAGAGATTTAGGTTCCAGGAAGGGACAAATTGATCTAATCTAATGAAGCTTATAAAAGCACTTGCTAACTATGGCAGAGATGTGAAAGGGAAAGTAAGATTTGAATCTAGGGCCACGCCAAGGATTCAAACTGATTCAGAGATAGGAATGGTAGTATCCAAAAGACTGATAGAACTCAAAGTAAGGTATATAGCGTTTAAAGTAATGAAAGATTATGTTCTTACCTTTACTAATCTTCTTTCCTATAGACATTCACCCGGTAGAATTTGGCAAAAGTGTGGAGGCAAGACCATTTCGTAGCTCTACAAATCTCCTCAGGTGAGACTGCTTTAACTTCCGCCAATGAAGACGCCTTGCTTCTGGTTGAATGGGTCTTGAACCCCACTGGAGGGAGCTTGCCATTGCTGATATAGGCGGAGGAAATTGCAGACTGGATCCACTTAGTGATAGTTGCCTTTGAGGATAAATAGGTGGTCGGACAGACGAAATTCATTAGTCACCTCCAAGTACTGAAGGAGGACCCTATGAATGTCCAGAAGCTTCAGAAGTCCATCTTCCTTCTTCACTCCAATTAGTGAAAAGGCCGTGAGGCACTCTTCCTGATTCACCATGAATCGAGGAAACCAACTTCAGCAGAAAGGAAGGAACAGTGCACAAGGATACTCAGGATACTGTGAAAAACTGCAGGAAGATCTTAAGAAATTGGTAGACGGGGCATCCAAATGGAAGATAAAATTTAATGTGGACAAATGAAAAATGATGCACATTGGGAAGAACAATCCAAATCATAGTTAGGATTCACCTTGGAGGTCAGCACTCAAGAAAAAGATCTGGGTGTCATCTTGGATAATACGCTGATACCTTCTGCTCAATGTGCGGTGGTGGCCAAAAAAGCAAACAAGATGCTAGGAATGATTAAAAAAGCTATGGTAAACAAGACTAAGAACATTATAATGCCTCTGTCTCTCAATGGTGTGACCTCACCTTGAGTACTGCGTTCAGTTCTGGTCTCCGTATAAAAAAAAAAAAAAAGATATAGCGGCACTAGAAAAGGTTCAAAGAAGAGCGACCAAGATGATAAAGGGGATGGAACTCCTCTTGTATGAGGAAAGACTAAAGAGGTTGGGGATCTTCAGCTTGGAAAAGAGATGGCTAAGGGGAGATATGATTGAAGTATACAAAATCCTGAGTGGTTTAGAATGGGTACAAGTGGATCAATTTTTTTACTGCATCAAATGTACAAAGGCTAGGGGATACTCGAAGTTACAGAGTAGTACTTTTAAAACCAATAGGAGAAAATCTTTTTTTACTCAGAGAATAGTTAAGCTCTGGAATGTGTTGCCAGATGTAAGATCAGTTAATATAGCTAGTTTTAAAAAAAGGTTTGGACAAGTTCCTAGAGGAAAAGTCCATAGTCTACTGTTGAGACATGGGGGAAGCCATTGCTTGCCCTGGATCGGTAGCATGGAATGTTGCTACTATTTGGGTTTTGCCAGGTACTTGTGACTTGGATTGGTCTTTGTGAAGATGGGGTACTGGGCTGGAAGTACCATTGGTTTAACCCAGTAAGGATATTCTTATGTTCCGGTTTCTGATATTCGGAAGAAAGGTTCCCCGCAGGACAAAGCCTGCAACTCTGATACTCTTCTGGCTGAGGCAATGGCCACAAAAAAACACGGTTTTAACTGTAAGATCCGTGAGTGAGGCCTCTTCTAAAGGCTCATAGGAGGCTCAAGCAAGCACTTTGAGGACCATATTGAGACTCCAAGGAGGGAAAGGCTGGCATACAGGTGGCCAAAGACGTACAGCTCCCTTCAAGAATCTGGACACATCCAGATGAGAGGCTAGCAGATGAGAAAGGGCTCCTAAATCCTTGCTGTAAGACATTAGACTGAGGAGTTCAGGCACAGCCCAGAGTGTACGGGGAGGAGCTGAGAGAAGCAAATTTGGGTTCCTACAGATCCTCGTGGGTTGGTTAGCATAATTACCTACTGGTCAAGACTGACAGTCATGCTGCACAGGAAAAAGCATTGCCTTTGTTTTAGTAAAGATGAGCTTCATTTTTTGGTCCTGAAACTGTTTTTAAAAAAATATCCAACATTTTAACATGTTGTACACTTTCTGTAAAATTTGAAAATAAAAAATAATATATAAAAAAAAAAAAAAAATATCCAACTTAGCATTAAGCATAGCTGACTCAGCAGAACTAGTGGGGCTAAAAGGGGCCAAGATCTGGATATCATCTACATAAACATATGGGATACGATCAAGATCTGAACTGAATGCCACCAAAGGTGCCAAAAAGATATTAAACAGTGCAGAGGCCAGGATGTGTAACCTAGGGTACACCGCATATCAGTGAGAATGATTCTGATATTTCACTACCCCAAAGCACATGTTACAGCAATTTAGATATGATTAAGATTGAAACCATGACTATGTTTTCCCTACAACCCCAATATCTTTCAATCTGGTTAGATAAGCCAAGTCTCCTTCCTGAAGCCACATCTCAATCATGCACAAAACTTCATTACCTATGATCAATAATTAAATCATGAATAATGTATTGCTTACCTCAAAGGGAACGGATGTTAAGTAGCCCCAACCTCATAGTGGGTGCCTGGCCTTGTTTGAGCAATGGGGAAAATCTGAATATGGATCATAGAGGAACTAGGGGTTTTAAATAAAGGGTATGCCAGATGGAGAGAGGATAACAGCGGCCTTCCTCACTGAATAGGGATGACATTAATAGGCAGCATTAGGAAGAGTAGAGAGAGAGCAATAAAGGAAAACCAAAGTACCATACAACAACATATACAACATCATGACTGGGAGGATCCAGCTATTCGGTATGGGTGTGCCCTCTATCAACCTAGCCGTCTAGAAATCTGCCTTCATAAGAGTTCTGAACCAGCAACTGGAGAATATAACTAAAACACTTGTCACCTGTAATGCTATTCTCCCAAACAAGCTATTAGACTTGTTCTCCACATCTTCTGTTAAGTTGGCAGGATAAGCCTGTGTGCCGACCCGGCTGCAGACCGGCTTCTCTTGCATAATCCTCTCTCGGAGAGGTTCTCTCCATGGCTTTGTATGAGTAAATGGTTCAAGCCAGGTAGGACCTGGCCCAGATGCAGGTCTGTAGCTATTCTCCTTTGAGTCAGATTTCAAAATGTCTGCAGGTACAAACCAGGAAACTCCTGCAAAAAAATATTTAATTGGTTAAATCACAACTCTATGAGAACAGACCCTGGATAGTTTCACCCTAAAATTAGGGCACCGAGATCCTACACCCTTGGTCAAAGCCTCAATTATTACTATAACAGTAGGATAGAATTAAATATTAACCTCTGGCCAGATTCAGCTTGTTCTTTCTTGTCATCCTCTCCATCAGGATACTATTTGGCCACTTCTCTTCTGCCTCATTTCCTATCTGTACTTGATGCCAGTCAGGCTGGCTGAAAAATCCCTGAGTAAGTTCAGGGCCTGGAGAATTCCTGGATGCCATTTCTTTCCTGGAGGATGGGGAGGGGAAAGTCATTCCCACATCACGGGTATTTCTTTTAGTTGCACTGCTCACTATCTCCAGGTCTCCTGGAAAAGAGAGAAAATAATTCCATCTGTTGAGTGGCACAGGAATTCAGCAAGTATATACACCAGAGTAGTGAAGAGAAACCTATTTCATGGAGGAAATTTAAATCTGTTCAATCTCAAACCATGAGGTGCCAAAAAAATACAGTGTTTTGAGGTGGCGTATTCTCTAGTCAACCAAAATAATATTCCCATCTGAACAATACATTTTGGATGTGTGCATTGTGTAAGGTAGATTAAGTTGCACAGAGCTCTCTGAGGCTGCTGGCAGCACCATTATTACTCTTCAGCAGCTAGGCAGTGATGTCAGTATCTCTATTGCAATGCGGCACACAAGAGACATGTGACATTACAACACATGGTTCTCCTGCTGATATGAAATCCATACTAATGATATATATGCTCCAACATTATAAGACATAATATTAATGAAAAAAAAGCATGTCACAAATAACCTTTCAGCTCAACAACCGATTATCTTCATTGTAGAAATGAAATGAATGCCGGCTTGTAACATGCTTTCTAAATTAATTTATTATTTTGGTTTAACACCATCATATTTAAGTAGTGGATTAATAGGTCTCTTTTTTAAGCAGAAAAAAACCCCCAAATCATCCAGCAACCTCCACTACCAATATCAAATGAAAGCAGATATATATATATATGATTAAATGTAAAAAAAATGGTCCTCAGAATATAGAGTGTCAACTGCAGTAAACAAAAACTAAACTTCTGAACCATTCCTGCCAACAATCATTGGTCCACTTCATGTAAATCAGTCCTGTTTTGTGTGATTTATAAACCCCAAGGCACTTGATCTGTAATTTAAAGGGGAATTTGTAGCTTCCAATAGCGTTTTTACATCAGGTATGTGATCGCTTGTGTTAGGAACCTACGAGAGCTCAGTTTTACTTGTGTTCAGGCAACGTTTGTTGTTTTTAAGACCATTTTTGAATCGCTGTTAAAAACAGATAGTCAGTTTGTTTTCAGGGCTGTAGGTAAATCTAGCTCTGTAGGTATGAGTAGCTCTACATAGAAACATGATGGCAGATAAAAGGCCAAATGCTCCATCCAGTCTGCCCATCCGCAGTAACCATTATCTCTTCCTCTCTCTAAGAAATCCCATTTGCCTATCCATCAACTGAATCAACCTGGCTAGTGGCTTCGAGTAGGTATTAAATAAAATAGGTACCAGTATCAATCCCTGTGGTACCCAACAGGTCAGTACCCACTGTGGTGATGAGGTGCTGCCAAGCAGTATGGACTGCTGTCTAGCTGCTAGATAGGATTTGAACAAGCCAAGTATTTTGCCACTGATAGCTATTTCTGCCAGTTGTGCTAGCAGGGTATTGTGGTCAATAGTATCAAAAGCTGCAGAGAAATCCAGCAGTGCTAATTTTGAGGTAAATCCCTATCTCGTTTTCTGTAAAGATCATTTAGTAGGGATACAAAGACCATCTCCATTCTACAGCCAGGTCTGAATCCAGATTAACATGGATCTAGCCGGTCACTAAGCTGAATGCACACTGTTTGTTCCTAGAAATGGCATGTTAGACACTAGCTGGGAAATTCAGAGCTTGCCCTAGTCAAGTCTATCAACACCATTGCATTATTTAATGCTGTTGGGGTTTGTCCATTAGAATGAGAGGAGTTTCTGATGCTTGCCTGCTGCACTATTTTTGATAGGCAAAGGTTGAGGGCAAAAGCCCATCAGGATTTTGAAAAGGTCCTTCTCTGTTATTGGGTTAAAACAGTTTCCTATGTTTGTGTAAGAAGGAGGGCAAGTTTGTGTGCTCCTGGTTAATTGGCAGGAGACTGACTGAGACTGCCAGTAAATCCTGGTGGACAACTTTGTTTGTAAAATCATTAAAATTTGGTTTTAAATATTTTAGGCTGCTGTAAAGGCTTGGTGATCCTATGTCACATGTTTGCTATAGTCTAGTCTGTCCAGGTGAGATTTAAACCATCTCCTTTCCAGTTTCTGTCCTTCGAGTTTAAGGGTCTAAAGAGAATCAAGGTGAGCATTTGCAAGTAGGGCATAAGACCTATTTAGTGGTGCAATTTGGTTAACTGTGTTCTCTATTTTCTAAAGCATCCGTAAAAATAATGTATTATACAATGCTAGTTCTACCTCCACGCTAATCTACAATAAAATGGATACTGCCAGCAGTTCAAAGTCAGCCTGGATCTTAATTTACTAGGCAATATGGTGGCCATTCAATCCAAATGCATAAGCTGCCAATTTCTCTAAGGTCTTAGCTAAGAGCATATTCCAAATATCAACCTTTTCTAACTCACATTTTTTTGTTCATCTCTGATCTTCTTCTAAACTGAGGAAGGTGCCAAATGCCACCGGACAGTCACTTAGAAAAAAATTATGAATTGGAAAATGGCCTGTTCATGATAGGTGTTATTTCTAAATTCCTGTTTTCCAGTGTTCTGGGATGTTGAGCCTCCTGGAGAACAAGTCTAACATGTGACTCTTTTTTTGTGGGTTGATTACATGTGTGAATCCTCAAAGACAGAACACTAATACATTGGTACCAAAAACATTGACTCCTGTGTGACTGAGTAACACCAAGTTCAGGGGTCCATCAGGATTCTCATAGCCATAGAATGCAAATTCCTAGTTGGAGAACACCAGCTTCATTTGGCCAGAAGACACATTGGACCCAATCCACGCAATAATTACATGTCAGTGCTTTAAAACACATTCTTCGATATACAGGGAGACAATATAATTTAGCCAACACATAAGCAACATGTTCACAGACCTCCACTGAGTGCGATACCCATGCAGCCAAATTCTGGACTAGCTGGAAATGACAGTAATCAATACAGGAACTAATCACATCATATAATAATCTACAAAGTATTGTCACTGAAGAAAGCTCAACTTTCAGCTCTATCCCTTACAACATTAGGACCAGACCCTCAAAAGTAGTGGAAGTTTTACACACCCACAACTCTCATATAATCCATGTACCAACACTGGTCAGGGTGACTTACCTGCTTGTATGCCTTTGCTTAACAACCTTGTGTTTCTTTTGTTACTGAGCGCAGGACTGGGACCCCAGTTACTACTGGACATGGAAGTGGTGTCTGAGAAAATGACAGGGTCTGAAATCTATAACAAATCAAAAAACAAGCATAAGCATTTCCTCAAGTGCCTTTCCTTTTCAATAATCCCATATAAAGGTAAAGGAATTCCTTGACATGTTCTAGTCAAAACTATTGCATGGACAGTGGCATTCTATTTTTTCATTTAATCACTTCAAAAAGCCACTAAATGCAGAGGTATTCTTTAGGAGAGGCTCTTCCCTATGGTTCCCTCTAAGAGTGCAGTTTTGAGAAAATCTAATCTAATCTGGGATTTGAGTCACTATGCCTAAATAGGTTCAAGGTGACTTACAGTATAATTTTAAGAGTTACAATTTAGAACAGTACAAAGACAGCTACAGGAGATGCATGCTCCCAGCCTCCATAATATGTTATGTATTTATTTTTTATTTATTTTATTTAAAAATTTCTTACTCGCTACATCCTGTAGTTCTGTGCGAGTTACAGCGTTACATTCATAATTACAAAATCTACTACTATAAGACAACAACTTATTGTACAAACAATACATAGACATAAAATCAACTTTATTTCAGAGCTGTAGTGCAAATAACAGATTAATCCGAAGGGTATCGCATGAACAATTCTGGTTTTATCAGTTTCCTAAAACTTAATAGTGTAGGAGCTTTCTTTACTTCAAGAAGTAAGGCATTCTACTAGAGAATGACACGGGGAAAAAATCTGTCCCCGTCACTGGACCACCGTCCCCTTCACCGCCCCATCTCCGCAGCATCCACCCTTCAGCGTCCCGAGAATCTCCCTCCCTCCCCCTTACCTTCACGGCATAAAGAAACTTAAGGGAGGGAAGGCGCCCGGTCACCGATAGCGCGCGCGGCCCCTTCTCTCTCTCCCTACCTCTGGCCAAATCTATCTTCCTCTCCCTTACCTTGGTGGCGCTTTAGAAAAGAAAAGAAACTGAAGCCGGCGAAGCCTGCCTGTGCCACCTTGCAGTTGTGTGTGTGTGGGCGGAAGCTTCTTCTCTGATGCAACCGGAAGTTGCTTCAGAGGAGAAGTTTCTGCCCACATACACGCGACTGCAGGGCGGCACAGGCAGGATTCGCTGGCTTCATTTCTTTTCTAAAGCGCCGCCAAGGTAAGAAGGAAGGAGGGAGTTAGATTTGGCTGGAGGTAGGGAGGGGACCGTGCTCCTTTCCTCCCTTAACTGTGGGGACAAGGCCATTCACCGCTCCAAGGGGCGGTGGATGGCCTTGTCCCCGTGCCCACAGTGAGCACTTTTTTTCCCTCCCCCCCCCACCATTTCAGCGGGATAGCCGCGGGTAACTGCCACCGTGTCATTCTCTACATTCTACAACAACACGCCTTGAACTGCTAACATTGAGTGATGATAGCTCCTTAATCTCACCTGCTTCTATGAAGGCTTGATATATACTGAGCAGTATTAGTTGATATACGATAAGGTATGGTGGGGAGCAAAAGTTTGTGAACACCCAGTCAGAAGTTATAGATCTAGCAAGTGTGCTAAGGAAACTAACCCCTCTTTAGCGCACGCTAAACGCTAACGCATCCATAGACTTATAATAGGCGCGTTAGCATTTAGCGTGTGCCAAAAAGCATAGCGCACCTTAGTAAAAGGAGCCCTAAGGCTATAATGGTCTATTTTACTTCCCAGTGTTCTTCAGTAAACATTTTTATTTAATTGAAAGCATGTTTCTGTATAAACATTGTGATAGTTCAGTGTTTTTCAAAGAAATTCAGACTAAACCCATCAGAGCACAGGTGAGTGAATTTAAATCTTGCTTTTAAATTCATACTACAATAATTACTATTCACATTTGAGGGTGGTATTTACTAATAATTTCTCTAATAATTTTTATTTCTAATAATTAATTATTAAATAACTGTGAACTGTAACCGAACACACAGTAATTGTTTTTTCAGCCAATCTTAACTGAGATTTCTGATCTTTTTGGATACAAACGTGTTTTCTTTTAAAATTTATTATATTTTAGTTTGTTTTCTTTGCAGAAATAAGCCAAAAAGAGGAGCAGAACTCAAGTCCTGAGACCCGGGCACAGGTTACTGCTTTACGAAATGAAGGTCTCTCATATCGCAGAATTGCATCATCATTGAAAATTTCACCTGGAGTGGTGCATGCTACACTTGAACATGTGAAAGATACTGGATCGCACCTGAAAAGTTTTCTGGAATCAAGGAAACCTCCAGTTCCGTTAGCAATCTCTACACCCTTAAAGGTTGATGCAGCGGAAAATAATTGATAATTGGCACTTATATCCGTCAGTTGGAATCTAGCTTTTCTTTATACTATATTTCCTTTATTCCTGTCGATTTTTCTTACATCTTGCCTTTCTTTCTAGGAGTAGAGGTAGGTTATAGGGATAGGATTAGAGGACTAGAGAAAGTTACATAATTAGTCAGGGACACTGTTCAGGCAATTAGGCCTGAAGGGCCGCCGCGGGTGCGGACCGCTGGGCAGGATGGACCTCTGGTCTGCCTCAGCGGAGGCAACTTCTTATGTTCTTATGTTTGTTTCCTTTTAATGGAGGTTTAAATAGAGAGACAATAATTGTATTTGAAGTTTGGGGTTGTAATAGGACAGAGTATCCTACCAGGCTTCAAGGAAGGATTGGATAAATTCCTGAAGAACGCGGGGGTTGAGGGATACAGATAGAGGTAGAGATAAGTTATGAAAGGGCTTACAGAGCAGGATAAGGGGATTAAAAAGGCTTAAACGCCGATCACCTTACAGGTCATGGACCTGATGGGCAGCCGCAGGAGTGGACTGCTGGGCGCGATGGACCTCTGGTCTGACCCAGCGGAGGCAACTTCTTATGTTCTTATGATTATTTTCTTTATTATAATTTGTTCCTTATTGTAACCCTATTTTCTGTGACAAGATTGTATGCTTGTATAAATTTGAAAAATCTTAAAAAAAAAAAAGAAAGAAAGAAAGATACTGGATCAGAGGAACAGATGGTGAAAATGTGCAGTTTCCTCCTCAGTAATTCAGGAAAGGACAATAAGGTGGCAAGGGACGGGGTGCAGGGGTTGGTAGAGTGGGTTGGTTGAAAACTCAAGGTTAATTTTGTGAACCTTATTGTAGAAGTTCTCAGCCATAGTCTGGGGGAGAGAGTGACGGAGGGGTTGGAGGTGAGGGAACCTTGAGTAAGGAGTTCAGTATGGCAAAGAGGCAGCAAAGGTTGGAGCTGAGAGAGTCATTCAGGCAGATTTGGGAAATGAGAGAGCAGACTGGAAGGAGGTCAGGAAGAATTTGAAATGAATGAAGTCAGCATGAGTGTGGGATTTGAGCCAGAGCTGTTCAGCAAACCTGGCACAGCAGCTTAAGTAACAGATTTTACAGTTTAGCCAGGGCTGGGGTCTGGGGTGCCTTACAGAGTGTGGGATATGGGGGGAGCAAGCATATTTAGAACAGAGGAGAGTGTGTTGTTATAGGAGGAGACAACCTCATTTACAGACTCGTGTAGCATAGTGGTAGAGAGGAAGGGCAAAACTGGTGGAGAGAGTGCTGGGGTCGATGGCTCGAAGATTCCTAAATGTACAAGAGGAGATCGGCCTGGGCTGAGGGTGGGAGAAGGTGATGGACTGTGAAGGTTATCAGATAATGGTCAGAGAGGGGAAGGACTGCCGTGGAGAGATTAGTGAAAGAGCAGTTACTAGGTACTTCCAGGTGATTCACACTGGTTAGTGTGTTGGCAGACAGGATGCTGGGCCCAGTATTCCATATTGGTCTGACCCAGCATGGCACTTCTTATACCATATTTGGAGGAGTATGCAGAAAGATTATGACCAGTAACACAACTGGCATGAGACATAATAGGTTCTGAATAACCCTATAAATACCGGACATGAATGCAAGGAGTCTTATAAGAGGTGCATAGCCCTGGAATAAATCTGCTATGACAAAATTCAGTAGTGCTGATCTTGCAGAAGGACTGAACGTTATTTTGTTTCACTAGCTGTCATGACACAACATGAAAAGCAAGGCAGGTATTATTGCTTTCTGAAGTAATTTTATAAGAGGGTATAAAAAAATTCCAGAAAGCACCCATTTCATGTCAATAATTCACATGACTCCAGGAATAAGCTCCTGTAACACACAAATGATCTTGAACAAAGTTAACAAGACAGATACAATCTTGTGTGTTTACACTCTTATTTTTTAAAGTGCATGTATACTTCATAGGTGCACCCAACACTATCGCCAAGAACATTCATGCACTGTACTGTCTGCACAAAAGTGCATCTGCCCATGTCAGCATCTGCGTGATTTTATAAGAGCCATTTTCTGCTTATTAAACACATTTTATATGCAGGAAACACTATAAAAATTACCCCTCCTATGGAACTGTGATAATCATGGCTAAATTACAAAATTAAAAGTCAAATATAGATTTTGGAGGGCCCCTAAACTACTCCTGGAGGATTTCTATGCAAAATTAAAAATTCTGTGCACGGTTTTTTTTATTTTGCAATATACTGCATTCTTTATTTGTAAATTTTTTATTTTTATTTTTTGCATAGAATTCCTTCCCCACTCCAGCAAAAATGCCTGATCTTCCATGTTCCAGAACTGATACCTAAGCTGTTACCTAGCTCAGGCTCAATATCACTCTCCAACTAGCTTGAACCCCACTTTAAACTTGATGTCCCTCCTACCTTGCCCTCTGGCAGATTCAATGTGTAGTTTATTCTGTTCCCTACCCAGTTTTTTTCTTCTCTCTATCCCTCCCGGTGCACTCACATCCTATACCTTTGTAAACTCCCTTCCCCCAAAAGATACCCAATGTTCTCATTCATACCTCTCCCAAGAGCACATATATCCTATCTCTGTTTCTTAAATCTCTCTTGCTTCCATTACACATACTTCCATAGCTCTCTAGAATGTCCTCTGAACCCCCTTCTCAGCACGCACAGAAGCAGGGAGCAGGAAGGGAGAGGCTGCATTCCAGGTAGTGTCCTGCTCCTCTTATGCACAGGTTCTCACTGCTGAATATGAACCATGTAAGACATCCTAGTGCCCTGTGGTTCGAATTCAGTAGTGAGAGTTAGTGTGGCGAAGGAGAAGGACATGGCCTGATAAGCAGCCGTTCTCCTTCTGCTACTCCATTTGTTTTGAATGCTGGGAAGAGAGGGGCCCAATAGATAATGAATAGGTCAAGCCAGGTGTGCATGCTTGGGGTAGGGAGGCTCAGTGTGTAAGTTCTGGAGATTTAATTGTGTAGGCTGCTGTACCTCCTTGGGCTCTGTGCAGGATTCTGTGTGGCAAAAACCGGAAAATTCTGAGTAAATTCTTCATTGTGCAGAATTCCCCCAGAATATTTAAAAAATAAAAATAAAAAAAAATCAATCACATACCTGGAAGTCATTTTTGCTTCTTTGCAGCTCAGAGAATGGCATTCTTAAGTGTTCCTTCTCCAGGGTTTTTCTGCTTCCCTTGCCTTGGTTTTTGGCACGGCCTTTTTGTTGATTAATAGTGCTGTACAGCTGAGACAGCTTTGGTGGCACATGAACCTTCTGTGGTCCAAAAGCTCTGATAAGTCTGGCAGTATCAATGGTAGAAATGGAACTGCCTGTCTCATTCTGTGCCACCATTTCACTATTAGTTTGGGTTGCCACCTCAGATTCAGTAATGTCAGTCGTGCTACTGGGGTCTTCCTTAGAAACTTCACTTGGTGACTCTAAATACCTCTTTTGCTGTAAGATTCTTCTGATACGTTCAGTGGAGATCTCTTCCATCTGTGCAGGTCTGGAATCTTTGAAAAGTCCAAAGTCTTGTGTTTTCTCACTATACCATGCATCTGAATGTAATGCAGAATCTGGTGAATACTGGTGAAATACCAAACCCCTTGAACCATTGTCCTGTTCTGCCTTGTGTTTTGGATGTTCAGGCATGGCACCACTATATTGGACTTCCCCTGCCATTAGTGAATGAGCAACAGGATTCTGAAGGAGCCGAGCCAGTCGATCCAGGCGTTGCACCAAGGATAGCTCACCGTTTCTGTTGTAATGGAACCAATGCTTCCTCCGCCTCTCCGTAAACCTAGCCCAAAGTTCATCCAAGCTGCCACTCAAAAGGGTGCTTCGTTTTAGTGATGCTTCTGTTCGCCACCTCCTCCCTTTGGCATCAGTCGTTTGGCTATCGGTTATTGGATAAGCTGGAATTTGTTCTCTAGCTGATAAGTTGGATTTCTTAAGCATTTCACGCCGTACAGCCATGTCATTGGTAATTTCTTCATCTCTACTATAATCCATTTGGGATCTCAGGGGGGAAATTTCATCTTCCTCTCCCTGCTGGGCACCCTCCTCCTGATAAGGCAAAAACTGAAGATGACCCTCCTTTGTGGCTGATCCATCTCTAAATAAATTTCTGTAAGGAGGCAATGTATCCCAGGTATAAGTGTAAGCACCATGAATACCAGAGTTCTGTTGAAGGTGATATACTGCTTGGGACATGCTTTTCTCACTCAGTCTGGATATGGGCTGAACTGTTGTCATCAATTCCAGATGCTTTCTGGAGTCTGAAAAAAATACCCCCAAAAAAGATTTATTGTAATGGTTATATTGTTTCCTTTAGAAACCCTAAGATCACACAAACTGTATTGTTATCAATCACTCCAAATACCAACCTAAAATATTTGAACACTGATTTGGACCCAGAGTAAATTTTTGTGTTTTACTAAAAACAGCTTTCTTCAACAAAGGGGTGACATGATCAAATTTTTTTGAACCCTTGTCTATGAGAGCTAGTCTAGTTAGAGTCAAGTATATATTGTAGTGGATGCATTCTTGAATTGTGATACTGTCAAGGCTGAATAATTTGATTTCTTGGTTACCTTATGTCAATGCTTATTTGTGCCCTTATAACTTGGTTCTCCCCCATCTTGCAATATTTTTCCTTCCTATGTCAATTTCTCAGAGTTGTTCTATTATAAGAGAAATTCTTATGTTTTGCAACTAACCCTGTTCTTTCCTTGCCAGCCTCTTACCCCTCCCCCCACATGATTGAAAATAGTGGCATATGAAGAGTTGATGATTTTGCTGTGCCTACCATGAAGGAGAGGCTAAGGTCCCAAAGAGGAGCTGCTAGTGATCCTCTGAGAAGACTGAGAGAATCATAGACACTCTGTCCTATCTTGCCTGGCATAAGAGCCATAATTGTTTAAGTCTTCATAGAAGAGTAGATTAAAAAAGCAATGAGCTAAGATGCAGGGAAGCCAGGGTTCAAACTCCGCCAGTAAATATTGATTAATAAGCTTGATTATATGTTAGAATGTGTATAAATCTGTTTCATACTTATATATGTGTCAATAATATGATCGATATAAAATTATTGAGAACTAGAAGGATCAACAGATACCAATAATACCTCTCACTACTATATTATTTTAAATTTTTGTGGTCCATCAGAAGGTAGATATATCTATCAACACCTATATTTTTCATAGGTCTTTTTTCCATATATAAATACTCCAATATATTTTAAATCACCTTCCAAACTTGTAATTTTAAACAGCTCAAAGCTTCTCATATTTATTTAGCCACAAAAACCTTGAGCATCATGGAATCCTACTGACCATGGAATCACAAAAACAAAAGAGCTTGTTAAGATTTAAAAGGCTGTTTCCTAAACCTGATAAAAAAAATCTGAATGTTTCCCAAAAATAAACCCCCAACAGGATTAAAACCAGCCAATTGCAGAAATGAATAATTTGAAAGCTTTGGTTCCCTTTACAATAGTAACAGGATTGGCTCAGCCTGTCCATCCTATCACTTGGCAGCCCTGAGTTTTAGTTATATGGAGCTCAGAGTCAAAATAAGTGAACATAATTGCCTACAATCCTACTATATCAGGCTGATATTTAACAACTTCAAGTTGTATTTCTAATGTACAGAAAGGGGCTGGAGTAGGATCCAATTACCCCTACATTCTTTGACAATTAATTGTTTAAGCTTATGTATAGCACCCTGTACTTCTAGGCCCCTCCCCTGGCTTCTCCATCCTCCCCCTTCTACTTTCCCTCTTCCTCTCTGATCTGTCGCCTTGAGCTTGTATAGGTTTGTGCAACTCACAAATGGAAGATTAGATTACAAATTTGTAGTTTTATCTGCTAATTTTTTTTTTTCTTTGAGTCTTACCAGCCCAGTCCAGATGTGTGGGCAGAAAATAACTAGCATATTTATATCACCTTACATCAGGGGTTCTCAATTCGGTTCTTGAGACACATCTAGCTAGTCAGGTTCTTGGGATAACCACAATGAATATGCATGAAATAGGATATCCCAAGTACCTGACTAGCTAGGTGTGTCCCATTGGTCCAGGATGAGAACCCTTGCCTTATATAGAATGTTGCTTAATCTCTCCTATATCTTAGCCTATAACAGTTAAGAACCTACTCACTCCTTAAGCAGGGATGTAAATTGGAATTAATGCCCATAGAATAGGGTCATTTTGTGCGTCCAGCTGCCATAAGTTATGAGCCACTTTAACTGGTCAGAATAAATTTAATTGGAGTCTGTATTATCTAAACCATCAAAAAATTACAGACCCAAACAATCAGTCTCCAATTTACTAATATAGGGAATAACACAATTCCTTTCTCATCTTCTCATAGTTATTCATTTATTATTATAACTCACTCAATACTAGAGCCATCAGAAGCGGCACTCTAAAAGAATAGTTTATAGAGTTTCTTTGCCGCTGGGGTTCCTCATCGGCTCACATGTATAAACTAAATGGAAGTTTTTAAAGTGCTTTAATGTATATATAACTTATATTTTTATATGTTTTAAATGCTTAATATACTCTATCACATATACTTTAACACAGCACAGTAAAAACTTTTCTTAGCTGCCTGCAACATTCAAAATGCACCGCCGCCGACATGCATGTTTCATATTATAAATCACTGCTTCAGGGCGCAGTCATCTGTTTAGCTAGAAACTTGTTAAACCTGCAGTGGTTGGATCTACAGCCTCAGCACCCTGGGGTTGTGGGTTCAAACCCCATGCTGCTCCTTGTGATCCTGGGCAAGTCACTTAATCCTCCATAGCCCCAGGTACGTTAGATAGATTGTGAGCCCACCGGGACAGATAGAGAAAACGCTTGAGTACCTGATTGTAAAACCGCTTAGATAACCTTGATAGGCGGTATATAAAATCCTAATAAAACTTAAAAACTTAAACTTAAATTTCCTGTACAAGGAGATAATAACAACTAGACCAGAAGCATCGACTCTTTGCATTATCCTGTTTGTATGTTCTGCCCCTCTTAGTAGAGGAGTGTTCTTTTTCCTAGCTTGAGAAATGGTAGAATAAAATCCACCATGGGAGATTATAAAATCACCTGTTATTACATCCTGTGGAGTCACCTCTTTTTCTTCCCAGGCTCTTTTAGGTTCTGCTCTTCGGCTGTAGATACCTTCCTTGTGTTTAATGGTTATGCTTTCTGAATCATCACTTTCCCTTGAGCCGAGCACTTCTGCAGGAAACTGTGGAGCAATAGCATCATTTGATCCTGCAAAGAAGGGGGGGGGGGGGGGAAAAAAACAGTGGTGTACACATATATGAAACATTTGATAATACTCATTCTTTTGTGTTTTGTTTTCTGCTCTTTTAACAATTTTCTAAATGCTCTATTGATCTAACAACTTTCTTCTGATTTTTTGGACTTGCTAATCGGTCCCAGTTTAGCCCAGCCATCATGAATTGAGAGAGACAGATCACATTTTTTTCCCAGAATCTGACAGAATGCATTGTGAATTTTGTCTTCCCTATTCGTGTTGTGTTCCTGCAATTTTGGTGTAACTATGGCAGCAAGACCCAGAACATATATACAAACCACCAGAGCAATAATAAGATAAGTCTGGCTATTATATATTTTTTGAGCTGTTGCCTAATAGTAAAAATTTGGTAGTGCAGTGATAGAAACATTTCATGACAGCGTTTTAAACAACCGGAGCTTTCTGGGGGTTTTGGTCAGAGAAAAAAAAAAAAAATCTGTTTCTAAGCAGTATTTGGCAATTTATGACAACTGTGAGAGATTGTTTGCTAGATAAGAATTACGTACCTCTTCATTTTTTCTCATGAGCATACATTTTTTCTCATAAGCATACATTCTATAAATGGTACCTAGCTTAAGTGCTCTAATCATGGATGTCTGGAGACGCTTAACTTAGTTCTGCAGGCAACTTACCCTCTCTTCTACAAAGCCGCACAGTAAAGGCCCCGAAACCCATAGAGATTTAAAGGGCTTCGGGCTGTTGCCGCACGGTAAGTGCTAGCACGACTTTGTAAAAGAGGCCCTTAATTGTTAATTGGTTTAAATGGTGAGGTAATTGACTATGCCATTAAAAATCAATTTAAATTTAAATTCAAATCAAATGTTGATTGAGCGCTAGAGCTTTTTGGCTGTATATCTTCTTTGGAGATCGCGGTTTTCCGACTTCTCCTCTTTATCAGCAGCCAGCATGAAGCTTGTCAGATGTCTAATGAAATTTAGTCATGAGACTGTGACTGTTGAGCTGAAGAATGGAACCCAGGTCCATGGAACAATCACAGGTGTGGTTGTCAGCATGAATACCTATCTTAAAGCTGTGAAAATGACCCTACTGAATAGAGAATCTGTGCAGCTGGAAACCTTGAGTATTTGAGGAAATAACATTCAATACTTTATTCTACCAGAAAGCTTGCCTCTTGATACCCTGCTAGTTGATGTTGAGCCCACAATGAAATCCAAAAAGAGGGAAGCTGTTGCAGGGAAAGGAAGAGGTAGAGGCCGTGGCAGAGGAAGAGGAGGACCCCGGCGATAATTTTTCCTTCAACAGCACAGATGCCAAGACCAGAAGATATGGAATATTTTTTGTACAGGTTTTGTTTCAGTTTTTAATAAATAAGTATGAACAACAACAAAAAAAGTCAATTAAAGAAAACCCATTATTTTAATGATCAATTTAGGTTACGCACAGATATACATGTGGCACTTAACAATGCCTACTTTGAGGTGGCCTCTGATGCCTAATGATACCTACCTGAAAAGTAGACATGGTTAGGGGGCGGAGAATAGGCACGGTTGATTTAGGCGCCTCCAGGAATTGTAGTTAGGCACTGGTAAAGTAAGCTAGGAAAACCCTGGCCTAATATACTGACGCCTGTCACGAGGACACGTAGTGATCCCTAAGCACGCCTAGGCACCTCTAGGTGGGATTATATAAAGGACACCTAGTGGTTGATTAACAACTGCACAGAGCAGCGCATACAAGTTAGGTACCACTAGGCGCTGTTCAAAGAATCAGGCCTTAAGTGCTGTTGCTAAACTGCATCCTCAGTCTCTAACAGTATTCCTAGTCCCAGATGACTCCAGGATCTAAGTCCAGATCAAACAGTAGTACAGTTGAGCCTTAATTTTGTGTGTATTTACGAAATCCACTGTTAACAAGATAACCTATTTTTTGCATTTAGTTCAGATATGTCACATCTACTGCACCTTTCTTGCCTGTTGAGAACATGTATAAACTATCATTGTTTGAAAGCAAGCGTGGTATGTACAATAGTTGCATGAAATAAGATAGATATATTTCAGCACACTTGATTTATGGCCATTACCTTAACACTTGTGCTGTCCTTTACTATATTAATGTTAGAAATTGAAACTTTTTCTATATTACTGGAGTTTTGTAAAAAACAAAATAAAACAAAAAAAACACATTAAACTTCACTTCCCAATTTCTCTGATTCGCATCAAGCACGTATACATTTTTGCTTTCAGGCAACGATATGGTCTAAGCTAGGGCTCAACAAATCTTGGATGTCAGATCACCATAGCAACCTCAAATTTTACCCTGGCACTCAGGATTTTCACAGCCGCCTTCAGTTACCATCGCTTCCACTGCAGGAATAGCATATTCCTGTCTACCTACACCATGTGCTCTCAGTGAATTTGAGTTGTGTGGTATCCAAACTCCAATGCTTTTCCATGGACCACAAGAGTTCAGTTTTAGAAAGCATGTGGAAAGAGAAATCCAGATGTTCCAGCAACAGGCAAGAGGACGGAGAATTTCTACACTATTTTACAAGAGTCTCTGTCAAATGCAGAAGCCACCCTTTAAGACATTAATATTCTTCTCTTATATGTCTGCTGGACACCTAGTGATAATACTGTAAGATTACCTGCAGACGTCAAATTAGCCATTTATTGTATGTACCCAGGAGTCACTAAGTCTACCCTCCCTAAAGGCTGGGGATAGAATTGGGGAGTGAAGGGGTGTTCTGGGGAGGGAGGAGGTGTATTAATGCTGCAGGGGGGATAAGGTGGGGGTTTTGTCATAATTGCATATTGAATGCTGCATTCCTACATAAAAAGTATATGTCAGCTTGTAAAATATATTCCTAGTTGTATAATTTTGGTATAAACAAACTTTTGTTGTTTGTCAGTGTACGAATAGATAGCAGTCATTGCTGTGAGTGATAACTTAAGAACATAAGAATAGCTTTACTGGGTCAGACCGGTGGTCCATCAAGCCCAGTAACCCATTTTCACGGTGGCCAATCCAGGTCACTAGTACCTGGCCAAAACCCAAGGAGTAGCAACATTCCATGCTATTGATCCAGGGCAAGCAGTGGCTTCTCCCAGGTCTCTTAGACCTCTGAATTAATGTTGTATAATTAGCATGACTGTAACAAAGAATCAGATCCATTAAAATCTGACACCGAGCTGAGTAAAAAAAATAATCTGTCACATTAAAATGCCAAACTGTATATATACAGTGTATTTTATTTACAATATGCTACAAAATGAAAGTCTATGCATTGTCTGCTTATAAGATATTGTGCGTATTTGGTGTCCTTGGTTTTGATTTGCTTCAGCTTTTCAGTTACACATGACTGCGCGGTAGGTGGGAAAGAACTTTCTCCAGAGAAACATGCACAGATCGTAATTCTGGATAAAGAAAGAAACCAATAAGAGCAATTGCAAAGAAGCTGAAATTTGCTCATTCAACTGTTGTAGTTAACAGTCAGATGAAATGAAGAGTTGAACAGTTTTTTCAATCTCTCAGGTCAAGCAAGAGCTACAGATATGCAAATGGACAACGTGATCATAAATGCAGCTAAGCATTCTCCAAGAGCATCTATAATAATAAAATGCTAAGCGTGCATGCGCACTCTCACTGCGTATTCCCTGAGATCTGATCTGTCGGGCTGTGGCGGTAGGAGTGCACATGCGCGCCAGACAAGCCTCCCTGCTCTCCACCTCACACAATACGGCCCTACCGGCCGAAGTTTCTTTTTAACTTAAAAGACGCTGCAGCAGCTCCTTTCAACAAGCTGCTCCTGCGTCGGAGAAGGCGGCGATCGTGAGAGGAGCCGCCGGAAAGTTAAACTAGTTGGGGCTCGGGCTCCTGCGTCAGAGAAGGCGGCGATCGTGAGAGGAGCTGCCGGAAAGTTAAACTGGTCGGGCCTCGGGCTGTTCGATCTGTGCAGGCTCCTCTCTTGCGGTCTTGCCGGCAGACAGGAGGGGAGCAGCTGGCTGGAAGAGAGAAGGGGACGAGCTGGGAGATGCAGCTGTAAGGAAAAGAGCACCCATGCCGTAGCCTCATTGAGGAGCTGGCAAGCCCAGGCAGGAAGGAAACTGCAGACTGACGGAGCAGAGGCAATCCTGAAAGCCTGCCTCAGTGAGTCAACACTCCCTCACTCCTCACTCTGTGAGTATTCTCCCCTTTGATGCCTGTCTCAGAAATGCTCTTCTGGGACGTTTACTTAAGAGCCTGCCTATGGGGAGTTTTAGTTGATAGCCAGTCAGTAAAAGTAGTGAGTGTAGGAGTGTCAGGAGAAGCTAGACTGAGGGAAAAAATGCTGCTGCACAGGGAAATGGAGGGAGAGGGAATGCTGCGGCTGCTGCACAGGGAAGGAGATAGGAAGAAAGACACAGGGGCAGGGAGAAAGACTGAAAGACAAAGGGGGCCAGGGAGGGAGAGAGACAGAAAGAAAGACAGCGGGAGGAAGAGAGACAGAAAGAAAAAGACATGTGTAGGGAGAGAAACAGAAAGAAAGACAGACATATATTCTAGCACCAGCGGGAGGAAGTGAGACAGAAAGATAAGAAGAAAGACACAGGGACAGGGAGGGACATAGAAAGACTGACAGATAAAGGGGGCCAGGGAGAGAGACAGACAGAAAGAAAGACAGCGGGACAGAGAGAGACAGAAATAAAGACAGACAGACATATATTCTAGCATTCTAGCAATGTAACGGGCTAAAATACTAGTCATCATGTATTATCAGAGCTAGAACTGCAGGTAGTCCACTGAAGAGGCCAAGCAACAAGACAATATATAGGAGATTATTCAATGGACTTCTATGAGAATCGGAGCAGTTACCGCCGCTGCCGGAGCTAAAACCCATGCTATGCATTCGTAAAAGAGGGGGAAAGGAAAATCAAGCTTTCAAAACTGGAAGATAACATAAAACAAATATATATAAGTCATCAGGGTAAACAACTGACCTTACTGAATTATAGAAATCAAAATTTCAGTTTAATAGATTCATGAACTGGTATTCATAAGAACATAAGCAATGCCTCTGCTGGGTCAGACCTGAGGTCCATCTTGCCCAGCAGTCCGCTCATGCGGCGGCCCAACAGGTCCAGGACCTGAGCAGTAATCCTCTATTTATACCCTTCTATTCCCTTTTCCAGCAGGAAAATGTCCAATCTTCTCTTAAATCCCAGTACTGTATTCTGCCCTATAACGTCCTCTGGAAGCGCATTCCACGCGTTGGGTAAAGAAGAACTTCCTGGCATTTGTATTGTATCTGTCCCCTTTCAACTTTTCCGAATGCCCTCTTGTTCTTTTATTTTTTGAAAGTTTGAAGAATCTGTCCCTCTCTACTCTCTCTATGCCCCTCATGATCTTATAAGTCTCTATCATATCCCCTCTAAGTCTCCTCTTCTCCAGGGAAAAGAGACCCAGTTTCTCCAATCTCTCAGCGTATGAAAGGTTTTCCATCCCTTTTATCAGACGTGTCGCTCTTCTCTGAACTCTCTCGAGTAACGCCATATCCTTCTTAAGGTATGGCGACCAAAACTGGACGCAGTATTCCAGGTGTGGGCGCACCATCGCCCGATAAGCGGCAGGATAACTTCTTTCGTCCTGGTTGTAATACCCTTCTTGATTATACCTAGCATTCTATTCGCTCTCTTAGCAGCCGCTGCGCACTGTGCCGTCGGCTTCATTGACCTGTCCACCATTACCCCCAAGTCCCTCTCTTGGGTACTCTCATTCAATAACATCCCTCCCATCATATAGTTGTACCTTGGGTTTCTGCTTCCCACATGCAATACTTTACATTTCTCAACGTTGAACTTCATTTGCCATTTTGTCGCCCATTTCCCTAGTTTGTTCAAGTCTCTTTGCAATTCCTCACAGTCCGAGCTCCCCTAAATAGTTTGGTGTCATCCGCAAATTTTATTATCTCACACTTCGTCCCTGTTTCTAGATCATTTATGAATATATTAAATAACAGCGGCCCAAGCACCGAGCCCTGCGGAACACCACTCGTGACCCTCCTCCAATCAGAGTAGTGGCCCTTCAACCCTACCCTTTGTTTCCTACCTGCCAACCGGTTTCTGATCCATCTATGAACATCTCCGTCCACCCCATGGTTCTTCAGTTTCCGGAGTAATCGTTCATGAAGCACCTTGTCAAAGGCTTTTTGGAAATCAAGGTATATGATGTCTATGGGACCACCTCTGTCCATCTTTTTGTTAATTCCTTCGAAGAAGTGTAGTAAGTTGGTTAGGCACGATCTCCCCCTGCAGAAACCATGTTGGCTGGTTATCAGAAGTTCGTTTTTTTCCAAGTGATCATCGATGTTTTCTTTTATCAGTGCTTCCGCCATTTTTCCCGGAACCGAGGTCAGACTCACCGGTCTGTAATTTCCCGGGTCACCTCTTGATCCCTTTTTAAAGATGGGCGTGATGTTGGCCGTCTTCCAATCCTCCGGGATCACGCCTGTTTTCAGGGATAGGTTGCATATTTGCTGCAGTAGTTCTGCTATCTCCTCCTTTAGTTCCTTCAGAACCCTTGGATGGATTCCGTCCAGACCTGGAGATTTGTCAATTTTTAGTTTATCTATCTGCCTGCGCACATCTTCAAGGCTCACTTCCATGAATGTTAATTTTTCTGCTTGATTTCCATTGAAGAATTGCTCAGGTTCCGGTATGTTGGTTGTGTCTTCGTTCGTAAATACAGACGAAAAGAACATGTTCAGTCTTTCCGCGACTTCTTTCTCCTCCTTCACTACTCCCTTCCTGACTCCATCATTCAGCGGTCCCACCTCCACCCTAGCTTCTGTCTACTATGCTGGAATGAATAAATCTGGGAAAGTTTTGGCTAATTTACTTAAGGGCTCCAGGAAGAAATCTATGATTCATGCTATAAATAAAAATGATTCAATCAGTAGAAATTGTAGATAACTTTTTGGATTTCTATAAAAAATATATACTACTCAAAATATGGCTCCCACTGATCAAATTCAATAATTTTTACAATCTTTAAAATGTCCTCTCTCTCTGATCCAAACTATCTGCTTTAGAGAAAGCAATTACCTGTTTGGAAATCCAAAATGCCCTATCCTCTTTAAAATCTGGGAAGCGATAGATTCAATGCAGAGAAGGAGAGTAAATAGTGGTGATGCCGCGGGGATCTGTGCTGGGACCAGTGTAATTTAACTTATTTATAAAGTATCTAGAAATTGGAACGACGAGCGAGGTGATTAAATTTGCAGATGACACTAAACTGTTCAAAGTTGTTAAAACGCATGCGGAATGTGAAAAACTGCAGGAAGATCTTAAATAATTGGAAGACTGGGCATCCAAATGGCAGATGAAATTTAATGTGGATAAATGCAGTGATGCACATTAAGAAGAATAATTCAAATCGTAGTTATTGGATGCAAGGGACCACCTTGGGAATCAGCATTCACGAAAAGGATCTGGGTGTCATCGTAGACACTCAAGAGTACGTTCTGGAATGCGTTACCAGAGGATGTGGTAACAGAAGTTAATGTAGCTAGTTTTTAAAAAAAGTTTGGACAAGTTCCTGGAGGAAAAGTCCATAATCTGCTGTTGAAACAGACATGGGTAAGCAGCATGGAATGCTGCTACTACTTGGGTTTTTGCCAAGTACTTGTGACTTGGTTTGGCTTCCATGAAGAAGGGATACTGGGCTAGATGGACCACTGGTCTGTCCCAGTAAAGCTATTCTTAAGTTCTATAAACACTTCTCCAAGATATCATCATCTTGGCTTCTGCATTTATAAAAACTGATTACTGAGAATAAAACCTATTCTCTTACTATGGTTGAAGCAGTGATTGTTCTTTTTGCTAAACTGGTAACTATAGACCAATTTCGCTCCTTAACTAGGACAGTAAAATTTAAACAAAAATTTTAGTAGTCCATCTATCTTCTACTGCGACACCTAGATCCTTTTCGTGGGCAGTGACTTCTAATGTGGAGCCCTGCATCACGTAGCTATAGTTTAGGTTCCTCTTTCTCATATGTATCACTTTGCACTTGCTCACATTAAACATCATCTGCCATTTTGATGCCCAGTCTCACAAGGTCCTCTTGAAACTTTTCACAATCTACTTGTGATTTAACAACTTTGTCATCAGCAAATTTAATTATCTCACTAGTTATTTCCATCTGTAGATCACTGATAAATATGTTAAAAAGCAGCTGTCCCATTTTCTGTCTATCAACCAGTCTTTAATCCATAAACTTGTCCTAATTTGATACCTTTTTGGAATGAGATATGGGGAAGAATTTGTCTAATGAAGCTTATATTGCAAAACAATCAGACTCTATGCATGTTTTCTCACATAACTGGTCAACATTGAAAGAGTTTCTTGTTTTGTTACATGCAGTGAATTAGATGGCAACAGGTCTGTATCTTTTTCTGTTCATATGTTGACTATACTATACTTACCTCCTTCCCTTTCCCCTCTGTTCCTCTTTATAATTTATCTTTTTGAAATGGCATTGTTGTTGATATTATATCTGCTTTGAATTGTTACTTTATTATTTGAAATAAAAAAAACTAAGACCGGAAAAAAAAGAATTTGTCTAATAACAAATCTAAATTATTTCTTGTCTTATAAATTTATCATTATGAAACCTGCTTGTCTCTCTCATTCTGTACATGATAAAAATTATTTGATATATTAGTGGCTGTAGCTTTGACCACTATGATATACAACTGGAAAAAAAATTATAAGTTAATATTTTTTCAGATGAGAAGACTCAAAGGGCAGCAGAGGGGAAAGAAAAGAAAAAGGAGTTTCTGAGGTGAATTTAAGAAAGTAATCCTAAAAACTGATAAATACAATTCTACTCAATGTTCACCTAATCGTTTCAATCTTTCTTCAAAATTCTGATTTCTCATTTCTTTTATAGGAATTAAAAAATAAAGAGCCTTAATGACAACTATTAATTACCTGAGTGTGAGCTTTCAATGGTAGTATCTGATCTAACAGGAGATATTTTGCGTTTCTCTTCAGAGTCAGGGATGAAGCGCATATCAGAGCTTTCTGTTTGCCTATATGATAGCAGCTGTGACTTATCTGAGAAGAACATTGTTGTTAAAAATCACCTCTAACAATTACATATCAAAAAGTCTAAAAGCATAGCAGTTTAAACGCTATATTCAATACATAATCCACAATGAACAGCAAAGATTTGGTCCCTCAGCATAAATCTCTCCTCCAAGCATTACACAGAGTATTAACTTCAACTCCTATTATCATAATACTGTCTTTGTTGTCCTTTGATGTCATGTGTTCTGTTGAGTCACAGAGCTCTACAGCAATGGATTCTTTTGAAGTGTTTTATAGAGTACCTTGACTTCACAATCTTAGGCATATTTTTATTTTCTGTCGTTAAAAAAATACAATTCATCAAATTAGGACTTTGTTTCACTGGTCTGTACAACATACTCTATATTCACAGTAAACAGTTATAGAAATATTCAAATAAATTAATAAGAAACTGAAGTCCTGATTACTTAAGCTTTCATATTCTTTGCAACAACAAACCCAAATTGGCTCTTTATAAATTATAAATGTATCCAATCATAGTAGTCAAGTTAATTCAAATACTAAAATAAATCAAGCTGATCCTGGGTTTTGTTAAGGGTCAATATCCGTAGCTCACTGTAAATTCCAATTGATCCCAGCGGCTCTGGTTAGTCTGGATGCTGAAAAGGCGTTCGACAAAGTCCATTGGAAATACTTGTTTGTTGTCCTTCAATATTTGGGTATTTCGGGTTGGTTTTATAAGGCTATTCAGACTCTATACCATGATCCTGTAGCTTCTGTATTGGTGAATGGCCAGGTAACTCAGGCTTTTCCTATCTTGAGGAGCACACACCAGGGCTGCCCGCTCTCGCCCTTACTCTTCTTGATTTATTTGGAGCCTTTGCTCCGTACTGTATTGAAGGATAGGGACGTTCACGGCGTGGGGGTGGGAGGACAACAGGTGAAGGTCCTGGCTTTTGCCGATGATATACTTTTAGTATTATCTAATGTACAACCTTCTTTGACTGCTTTATTAGGGCTTGTGGATGAATTTGGCTTTTACTCAGGATTTAAACTTAACACCACCAAATCTGTTGTCCTCCCACTGGACCCTGCTATTCCTGCTGCTTGGAAGGGGCCCTTTCCATTAACATGGGCAGAGGGAGAAATAAAGTACTTAGGAGTCAAGATGCCTAGTTATCTCTTTTAACTCTATTCTCTAAATATCACCTCCCCTTTACGTTTCATGGAACAGAAGCTGACGGTCTGGAGGGCTTATCCTCTTTCCCTTTCAGGTAAGATTGCACTGTACAACATGCTTTGTTCCCCTATTGGCTCTCTTTCAAATGCTGCCGTTGACACTTATACTTCAAACTCATACTAACATAATTCAGGCCGTAAACAAATATTTCTGGAATGGAAAGAGACCACAGCTGGCATATAGAGTTGTTGCTACCCCGAGGGACAAGGGAGGACTGGATCTCCTTAATATTCAATTATTCGCAGTGGCGTGCAAACTTTGCCATATTAATGGCTGGTTTAGAGATCTTTCTACTTTTTTAGTCACTTTGCTGGAGATAGCTTTACTATATTCCTTTCACTTCAGTGCACCTCAGAAACACTTTCATTCTCTTATCCAGGTCTATCCAATCTCCTCCACCATGCACATGGCTTGGAAACAGCTATGTTCGCTCTTAAAACCTCAATCTGATTATTTACCTTTACTGCCTATACAAGGTTACCCTGCCTTTTAACCAGGACGGACCTCTAGAGTACTCCACCATTGGCGGACCTGGGATATCAGCTATCTCCATCAGGTTCTCACAGATGAAGGGGTAATACAAGGAGAACTGTTCCAGCAGGTGGTAATGGAATCCATGCGGGATGGGGTCATATTGGACTAAGTGCTTACAAACAGGGAAAGTGTTTCTGATGTTACAGTGGGTGATAGTCTGGCATCCAGTGATCACCACATAGTACGGTTTAATATTAAGGCGGGTTTAGAGAGGGCTCTCATTCAAAAGTAAAAGTTCTAGACTTTAAAAAAACTAACTTTGTTCAGATGGGGGATTACGTCAATGAATTGTTGTCTGGATGGGAACTAGGCCACTAGGATGGTCTCCGGACTCAAGGGTCTCTCATACGAGGAAAGACTGGGCAAGTTGCAGCTCTACTCTCTAGAGGAGCGCAGGGAGAGGGGTGACATGATTGAGACATTTAAGTACGTCACGGGTCGTGTCGAGGTGGAAAACGACATATTCTTTCCTAAGGGACCTTCAGTCACAAGGGGGCACCTGCTCAAACTCAGAGGAGGGAGATTTGGTGGTGACACCAGGAAGTATTTCTTTACAGAAAGGGTGGTGGATCACTGGAACAAACTACCGGTGCAGGTGATCAAGGCCACTAGCGTGCTCGACTTTAAGAATAAAGGGACATCCACGTGGGATCTCTATGTGGGTCGAGCAGCACTCTGATTTAATGGGGTGGGACAGTAGAGTGGGCAGACTTGATGGGCTATAGCCCTTTTCTGCCATTATCTTTCTATGTTTCTATGTTTCTATCTGGAAGGAGAAGAAATGCAGTGGGAAAAACTGAAAGGAGTTATTGTAAGGGCGACAAATCTTTCTGTGAGGCAAGTAAGTAAAAGTAAGAGGAAAAGAAGGCCGCTTTAGTTCTCAAAAGTACATTACATTACATTAGTGACTTTTATTCTACCATTACCTTGCGGTTCAAGGCAGATTACATAAGAGGTTATCTGGACATTTCCAGAAGAGTTACAGAGTTGAACGGGTTACTTCGGAGGACTGAAGAGCTTCCTGTGGTGTTAGTTTGTTTTGATGGATTTCTTGAATAGCAGGGTTTTCTCAGGGTTAGCTGAGAAGGTAAGGAATAAGAGGCTAGCTTTCATAAACTACAAAAGATTGCAGAAAGAAGACAGGCAATAATTTCTGGAAAAGTTAAGAGAGGCTAGTCGAGAAGTCAGAAAAGCAAAGATACAAATGGAAGAAAAAATAGCTGACACATAAAACGGGGAGACAAAACAATTTTTAGATATATCAGTGATAGGAAAAGTGCAAAAGTGGCATTGTGAGACTCAAAAGTGAAGGGGAGGAATATGTAGAAGCTGATAAAGAAAAGGCTGAATTGCTTAACAAATATTTCTGTTCTGTGTTCACAGCTGAAGATCCAGCAGCGGGACCACAGAAGACAAATGCAAATAGGGACGGTGGAGTGGTAGATCCCGATCGATTTTCAGAGGGTTGTGTTTGTGAGGAGCTAGCTAAATTAAAGGTAGACAAAGCGATGGGGCCAGATGGTGTACATCTGAGGGTCCTGAAGGAACTTAGGGAAGTTCTGGTGGTTCCGTTAACTGACCTTTTCAATGCTTCTCTAAAATCAGGAGTGGTACTGGAGGACTGGAGAAGGGCGGATGTGATCCCTCTACACAAAAGTGAAAGTAAGGAAGAAGTAGGGAATTACAGGCCAGTAAGTCTGACTTTTGTGGTAAACAAATTAATGGAAATGCTTTTAAAACAGAGAATGGTGAAGTTTCTGGAATCCAGTGGATTACAGGACCAGAGGCAACATGGATTCACTAGAGGTAGGTCTTATCAGACAAATCTGATCAATTTCTTTGACTGGGTGACCAGAGAATTGAATACAGGGAGTGTGCTAGATGTGGTGTATTTAGATTTTAGCAAAGCTTCTGGCAGTGTACCACACAGACGGCCAATAAATAAACTGAGTGCTCTTGGGATGAGCCCCAAAGTGACGGGCTGGGTCAGGAACTGGTTAAGGGGAAGATGACAGAGGGTAGTGGTCAATGGAGATCGCTCTGAAAGAGATGTTACCAGTGGTATGCCTCAAGGTTCTGTTCTTGGGCCTGTTCTTTTTAACATTTTTATACGCGATATTGCTAAAGGACTGTCAGGTAAGATTTGCCTCTTTGCAGATGATACCAAAATCTGCAATAGAGTAGACACTCCAGATGGCGTGAATGACATGACGAAAGACCTAGCGAAGCTTGAAGAATGGTCTGAAATTTGGCAGCAAAATATATGCTAAGAAATAGAAGGTCATGCATTTGGGCTGCAAAAACCTAAAGGAACAGTACATTTTAGAGGGTGAAGAACTTTTGTGCACAACAGAAGAGCGGGACTTGGGTGCGGTTGTATGGGATGATCTTAAGGTGGCCAAACAGGTTGAAAAGATGATGGTGAAAGCTAGAAGGATGCTAGGGTGCATAGGAAGAGATATGGCCATTTGGAAAAAGGAGGTATTGATGCCCTGTATAAGGATCTGGTGAGACCTCATTTAGAATATTGTGTACAATTCTGGAGGCCGCATTTTCAAAAAGATATAAAATGAATGGAGTCGGTCCAGAGGAAGGCTACTAAAATGGTGTGTGGTCTTCATCATAAGGCGTATAAGGATAGACTTAAAGATCTCAATATGTATACTTTAGAGCAGGGGTGTCCAATGTCGGTCCTCGAGGGCCGCAGTCCAGTTGGATTTCAGGATTTCCCCAATGAATATACATGAGGTCTATTTGCATGCACAGCTTTCATTGTATGCTAATAGATCTCATGCATATTCATTGGGGAAATCCTGAAAACCCGACTGGATTGCGGCCCTTGAGGACCGACATTGGACACCTCTGCTTTAGAGGAAAGGTGGGAGATATGATAGAGATGTTTAAATACCCACGTGGCATAAATGTGCATGAGTTGACTCTCTTTCAATTGAAAGGAAGCTCTGGAATGAGAGGGCATAAGATGAAGTTAAGAGGTGATTTGCTCCAGAGTAATCTAAGGAAATATTTTTTACAGAAAGGGTGGGCAGATGCGTGGAATAATCTCCTGGAAGAAGTAGTGGAGATAGAGACTGTGTCTGAATTCAAGAAGGTGTGGGATCTCTCAGTGAGAGAAAGAGGTAATGGTTATTACGGATGGGCAGACGAGTTGGGCCATTTGGCCTTTATCTGCCATCATGTTTCTATGTCTAACTACATCACATTGACGGATTTGAAATAGGGTTAGCTGATGTCAGACATGGAAAACTAGTGAGCAGACAGAAGCTGCCATTGTATGAGGATTACATTTAACTAACTACTGGTTAAAAGGGTAGCCTATGGTTGTTGTGGATTGTCATAAAGTGGTGCAGCAGCTATTTCTTCTCAAATCCAGGAGCTTTATGAACACATACCAGGCTTTCTTTTGAATAGGCTGAAAAAAGAGGGGGGTTCCCAAAGTCTTATCTTCACAGCCTTAGGTGCTATTAATGTGCATGGTCACAGTCTCCTTAGATACAAGTATCGAAGTCAATGATGTCCAATATTTCTGCTCTCAACTTCTAACTTAAATGCGATGACTTCAGCCATCTCTCTGACAATACTTGTAAAGCAGAGTTTCTTAGGAGGAGACTTTCTCCTCTCATGTAGTGGGGAGGGATGAGAGAAGTTCAAGGGATTCCACCTTTGAAAGCTCATTGAGCTACTTTCTCAGAAGCCTCGAAACTAATTCAACTTAGACTGAGTCTGTGTTCTCATTTGCCTTGGATGATTAGACTAATGTGCAGGCTCAAACTGGACCTATAGGAAAGCCCTACCCCCAGGGGCTGGACATCAATCCCTCCCCAGTCAGTATCAACCCCGATGCCCCTTCAGGCATTGGTCTTGATGCTTGGCTAATAGTGAGGGCACAGACCTCCAGATCATCTGTACTGACATTGGGTCCAACACCAATGCCTTTGATGCCATGGCATTATGTTGGGTGAGAAGCCTCCCCAGCTCCTTCTGAAGTATGAGAGTTCAGTCAAGGGTGGTCAGAGTCCACAGAAGACATCAAGGCCAAAATAGAAGCCTGGTGTGCCGAATCTCTGGGAGGAAGTGTCCCTTATGCATGGGTGCTTCTCAGGAGTTGGTGACATTGATACCCTGTGCTTCTGGCATTGTGCTTCAAAGGGGGAATGATTGTCAATGCTTCTTGGTTTCACACTGCATCAAAGTCTCTTTTCATTGACATGGATGACATTGAATCCTGGCAAGTCGTTGGTGCCAGATCCAAGAATGTTTGGATTCAATGGGTATTGTAGATGCTCATAGTATGAGAAAGGCAAAAAACCTCAATTTTGTTGCATCTCCAGTTTCCATTGCAGCTCCTGAGGCCATATGGATTGATACTTCTGTTGCTGATTGACTAGACTTTTTGGCTAACAAAAACATTTCTGTGCTTTTCTCGACTCTTGATGATTCTTTTGGACATCTGGTGACAGAATTTACAAGAAAAAGCATCATAGTGAGGCCCCAACATGCCAAATTCCAATTATGAGTCAGTGCGTGGTATGGTCTTGGCACACTGGAAACACTTTTTTAAATCACTGGGAATTCTTTGGGATATGTCGAGGAAGGTAGCTGAAAAAAATCAAAGGAAAGACAACAACAAACCAACTGGAGAGCTCAGGCCTAAGCAGGCCAACAAGCTGCAGAAAAGGAAACTTAAAATTGCCCAAAAATCCACTAAGCAAACTAAAGGGGGGATAAGAACACACTTGTGAGGAGAGACTTTGATGAGCAACTTCACAGTTCTGCAGAAGAAAATGATGACAATGTGGTGGGAAGGTGCATGTGTGATGGTGCTTCCAAAGGTTTATGGAAAATAAACTGAGAAGTTTTCCCACACTGTCAGATGATGTCACCCATCTGTGTGAATACATTGTTCTGCTTGTCTTTGGAGAATACTTAAGTTATGATTAACACTATTCAGAGATACAACCTTGACAAATACCAAACAAGAAAAATAGATTACTTTGAAGGATAAGGAATACAAAGTACACTATTTCAGTTTCATTCCACATTAATGCTAAGTTCAAATATCTCTGCTATGAAGTATATCAATCTATAGAAGGGTCACTTATGCTGTCACAATATGCAGAAACATAAAAGGGATGACAAAGAAATGAAAGAATTCATATTTGACTCACCATCTGGTTTTAAGAAAGAAATTTGATTTGGAGGCATAAATGAGACATCTAGGGTCCTAAGAACCTTCTGACTAGGGGGTCTGTTGGTGATGTTTTCTTCATTTGTAGGGCTGATGTAAATCTCAGCTGAAAAGGTGGTCTTCTCAGGGCTCTCAGTTGTTATTTGAGTCATAGCATCAGATGATGCTTTCTCCCTTTGGGCTGGATTAACAGTCTTTGAAATATCCTGCAACTGAGTCTGTTTGCTTGAATCACAAGGCATGGCATGCATCTTCCTGGACAATGACATGACTGGGCTACTACGTAAAGGCATAGGACTTGGATCTTTGGATGTATCAAGTCTATTTAACGATGGATAATCCATACAATATGACTCAGAATAAGTCATTGGAACTGGAAAGTATGCTGATCCTTGAGTTTTTGATATAGACTCACTGTCTATCAACTTTGGCACAGTCAATGATCTTGAAGGAGATGAGAGTTTTTCTTGTCTGTCTGACTCACAGTTCTTAACATAATTTTCTGTCTTTAAATAAGATTCATCAGCCTTATCATGAAAGTCAAAATTGACCACTTTGGTGTTACTAGATTTTGGGGACAGCGTTAGATAGACACAAGAAAGAGCTTTCCTAGTTGGTGATACAGCAAAGACAGTGTCTGCAGTTTCAAGGTGTGCTGCTGAGGAACTCTGTATCACACTGTTATTCCCTGTTCCAACACCCCCAGAGTTCATAGATGAGTCTTCAAACTGGGTTTTGGTTACTTGTGGTAAGATGTCTTGAACTCTGTCTTGTCCTAAAGTTGGAGTTGTTTTGAAACCCCCCGTCTGTGAACTGGAGCTCTGATTTTGTTCTATTGCATCAGATTTAGAACCTTGGACTAGTAGAATATCTTTATCTTGAAATGATTCACCCTTGCTGACCTCAATCTCCTGCAACTCCTTGTCTCTATCTCCAGGAAGCAAAGAAATCTTGGTATCTAATGAAGAGATTACTCCAGGAACTCCTGATTGTCTGATGAGAGGTATCTGTTCTTCAAAAATAATGGTTTGATCCTCCAGGGGCACGGTATTATGAAGATTTGGCTTATCTTCAGAAGTGTCAGTATGGACAGGGAAAATGGATGGTGACTGAGAACATCTGTGGGATGAAAATGTGATTGAAGTAACTGGTTTTGAGATGTCATCAAATAGCTGTTGAGTTGAAAAAGACTCTAGATCCATCTGTATCTTGGCTGTACATGCTATCCCATTCAAACTGATGTCTGTATTCTTAGTTGAATCTTTATGAAGTTCAATACTAATGCTGTCAACAGGAAAATCTTTGCCTTGCTGAGGATGATGTAGTACTGATGGGTCTTTGGTGGAAGATGCTTTATATTTTGAGTAACATGGCAGTAAACTATCAACAGTGTGACTTGGGATTGTATGACTGACATCAGTGGATGTAAGGTGCCTTCCACTTTTATTACATAACCAATCAGGTTTGGAATCTTGCATTAGACTCTGATCTGATGGCTGAGAAGAACTTGAGGTGCTGAACTGTTCTGTATATTGCCGTTGGTTGAAGTCGTCAGACTTCAAACTTTTATTCCGCAGACTCTGCAAGTCCAACATGTAGAAAAAGAGATTATATATTCATGCATGTTCAAATTATTCATACTAGTGCACTAAAGTTAATTTTGTCCATTTCAGCAGGTTTAATTAGCTGTCATAATTCTACATTCTAGGTAACTAATATATTATTCATATACCCAACAAGATCCCTGATTTTTCTAGAAACCATAGGACCAATTTAAAGGGATTTTGTCAGAGGAATAACTTATCCAGTTAGGTTTGCAGGCTCTCTCCAAGAATAGTTATGGCTGTATTAAAACAAGTCAATTTAAGCACATTTTCAGCTACAACTAAATCAGCTAGGTTACAGGTGAAAATTAGTTTAAAGATAATTGGATAAATATAGCTGACTAGCTGGATGCTATGTGGCTCTTTAATATCAGCCCCAGTCTGTTATGTTTTTTCATAATGAATAACTAGTCAACTATAATACAAACATCCTATACTTGTATTTGAATTAGCTAATCTCTAGAAACTCCAGGTTAAAATGACACCGACAATGAGCTGAATTTGAATCCTAGTCTGGAATCACACTTTTGAATAAGGTTATATTTTAAAGAATTCTAAGATTATCTGATTATAATCTGGCCTGACTTTCAGACATAGAAAACCCTCTGCTAAGTCAGATAAGTTGGAATTCTCTCCAACTCATACTGTATGTGTGCATGTAAACATTCTTATGTGCATGTGTTCATGTTGCTTATCTAGGTGTATGTATTTGTATTTGCCTTATACGTATGAGTGATTGTATATGTATATCTGTATTTGGATGGATGTGATCTACCTTTTGTGTTTTCATATACGTATGCTTTGGAGTTTTGAGCTCATTTGTATAACTGCTTTACAACACTCTATTAAAGTGTTGATAAATTATGATAAATTAGTATGATAAAGTATGATAAATTAGTTGTCACTATCAATGTGCTCTGTTTTGCAAAAAGCAGAAAACATGGCTTTTTCAAAATTCTTTTCTAGAGGTTTTGTTCGATTTTGACTCTGTACTGTATATATATCTTTGTGTAACGAAAATGCTGTTTGTAATCCACTGTTTTAGAAGGGAAGATTAGATACTTACTAGAGAATGGTACGGGAAGGGTTCCCGTTAGAGGTCTGCATGGGAACGGGTCCCGTGGGAATCCCCCCCTAACCCACGGGGACCCCCTTCTAGCCAACGGGACTCCCATGGGGATGTAAGGCTTTGGAAGCGGGGTTCATCCATATAATATAATGGACATGTCAGTTTTAGTAAAAGAGGGGGTTTATAAGTTAATTACCTGAACAGAAAACAAAAATAGGGTTCCACCAAAGAGATTCCACAAGGAAAATAGCAGCGCAAACACAAAAGAAACTGGAATTGATGATACTGTCAGAAGTAATTGCTGCTTTTTATGGGGACGGGCGGGGATGGAGGTAATTCCTTGCGGGGATGGGTGGGGACGGAGAGGATTCTGACGGGGACGGGTGGGGATGGAGAGGATCCTGATGGGGATGGGTGGGGACGGAAAGGATCCTGGTGGGGACGGGTGGGGATGGGTGGGATTTCTGTCCCTCTCAACTCTCTAGTTCCCGTGGCAAACTGCGGTTACTCCACAGGAATGGGAAAAAATGTGGCCACTTTACAGCAAGAATGGGAACAAGGCCTTCTACTGCCCTGCAGGAGCAATATAAGGCCTTATTCCCGTGGCAAAAAAAAAAAAATTTGCACCAGGATTTGTGAGAGCAACAATACCCCCTCTCCTCATGGATCAGCATTTCTACCCCAGCTCCCATTGCGCCTACCTTACCCAAACGAGCCAGCCAAACCATGCCAAAAAATTTTCAGAGACCTATTCTGAGGCCTTTCTTCTACCTCCTTGATGTAACTTCTCCTCCTTGATGTAACTTCCAGTTTTGCAAAACCAGAAGTTACATCAAGAAGGGGCTCATTGGTAGAAGGAAGGCCTCAGAACAGGCCTCTGAAGATTTTTCAGTGTGACAGTTTTACTTGAAGAAGACAGCCGCACTGATGATGAAAAATCTTCAGAGCCCTAATCCGAGGCCTTTCTTCTGCCGACAAGTCCTTCCTTGATGTAACTTCCGGTTCTGCGAGGTAGGTGCATGGGAAGTTGGGGTGGAGATGCTGAACCATGGGGAGAGCGGGGTGTTGCTGCTATCATTGTACCCACGGGAGGGGGGGGGGGTGTTGGTGCTGGCTAACTCCAAAGCTGGAGCCTTAGAAAGAAGATAATCATGAGGGGATTGTCTTTCTGGCAAAGGCCATTTGGAGGGCTTTCTGCGGGTGACAGTTTTCTTATCCATAAGGGATATATTGTGGGGAAGAAGTGCATTATGAATCATTGGCTTCAGGACTCCCCACCCACCATTTGGTATTGGCGCAATAAATTTCATCTTTTTTTATTTATTTATAAGTTTCCACATTTATATCAAGTAAACACTTGTATAGAAAGTTGGTTAGATGGAACAATTCTCTCAAAGTATAAAAACCTTCATACCTTGATTATCTTTAAAAAGGAAAAAAAAATTAAAAGAATTTATAATTTCATCTAGCACAACTCAAGTCCTCAACTTAAGATCCAAGAATTCACATAAGCGAGAGAGAAGAAGAAAAAAAAAAGGAATAATAATCATTCAAGAGATATGCTAAGCATAGTGCTGAGGTAGGAGATACTTATTAAACTTCTAGAGCACTTGTTGTTGTTCTGCCATCTTTTCAGGACATAGCCAAGAAAGCAGTTAACTGACAAGATTCAAAAAAACATTATTTAACAGAACGGTGGGATATAATACACTTACAAGGATATATCAGGTAAAAAGTTGCCCCTAACAGAATGACCCCTGGTCTCATAAGAAGAAATTCTCGACAACGTTTCTGAGTCTCCCTTGAAAGATCAGGGTACATTTGAATTTTTAATCCTAAGAACTCTTTCTGTTTATTTTTAAAGAAAATCCTCAATAACCATCCTTTGTCAATCGAAAGAGCTATGGTTAATATCAGTGCGGAAGATATTACCATGTCCTTATCAGACGTCTCAAAAATTTCCGACACATTTAAAGTTGCTTGGAAGAATTATAATAACCTAAATTACACATTTTGGTGGAATACAATATGTCATATATTTAAAATGGAAAGAACAATAGCAATACAAAGAGGGACATATATTAAATTCATAAAAATATGGGGGCCATTGACAAAATATTACAATGAATAATTAGTAGGATTTTCTTCTTCTTTTCTTCTTTTAAATATCTTCTTTGTGACACACATAGAGGGGGGGCAGTGAAAATAATTTTACATAATAAAATATAATATGATTTACAATATGTAATGTATGATTGAAAAGTAATAAAAGGGTAGGGGGAGGGAGGGGAGATAAAATACATTTAGAATATAATGTATTAGATATAAAAGTGATATTGTGTATTTATCAATTGTACTTTAATATTTTGTACACTTTATGTAAAAATTGAAAATAAAAAATAATATATAAAGTTGCTTGTTCTGGTTTCTTCTGTGATTGAGGCCCATTTTTATTGGGAAGATAATAAGCTTGAGAAAATGGAGGAAGTGTTTCTTCAGGAACTTGAAGAATTTCTACCAGGTATCTCCTAAGCATCTCCCTAGGAGTCACCATTGTCAATCTTGGAAAATTAACAAGTCTCAAGTTATTATTTCTTGATGCATTCTCAAGCATTTCCAATTTCTTTCTAAGATTAACATTATCCTTAACTAGGGCTTCTTGCAATTATTTAGAAGCTGAAACATTTTTGTCAAGCTTTTGTACTAAAATTTTTGATGTAGTCTGATCTTCTTTTATGTCTTTAAGCTCCTTAGTGTGATGAATCAGTTTGTTCTCTATGTAGTGGAAATTGGGGCTAACAGTTTTAGCAAAATTAGCCACTAGGTCCCATAGAGACTCCAGAGTCACCTGAGTGGGCTTCTCCCATATAGGAATTTTTTGCTGGGTGTAGAAATGCTCACCTTGAAGAAAAGTTCCCTGGCTTAGTTCCATCTGGTTTATTCCACCTCCAGTAGTTGACAAAGGCTCAGAATCTTCTACAGACTTGCCCTGTACAGGGAGTTCTGGCTCCAAGCTCTCCATAACGCTGTAAACTGCCTTGGGAGTAAGGTCCGCCCCCATCTCCGGGGTTACCTCGCCCCTTGGAGAGCTGGTGATCCGAGGCTGCGGGGGTGGTGCTCGTACGTCTGGACTCAGGGTGGTATCCGGCCCAGGAGGCGCAAACCCGGTCTCGCTCAACCCCGGTGCCCTCAGCAGGCTAACTTCAGACGTCAGGTTAGTAGCTCCCTGCATCCGCTGTAACAGGTCTTCAATATTGCCGAGAGTCAGCACAACAGAGCGCTGCGAGGCACCTAAAGAGCTCTTGCCTCTCCTCTTCGACATAGTTAGGAAGTCGGGACGCAAACCCTCCATAGTAAGTAGACAAAAAGAAGATCTGAGCAGCAAGATGCGTACTTTTCAGCACGACTTAGCAGCCACCATCTTGGATCGGTCCTGGTCCCCTAAATTTCATCTTTTAATGGTGTGGGAATCTATGCCAACTCAGTTTGCCAGACATCGGAATAAGAGTTTTCTGCCTTCTGGTCCTCTTATTTAGATACTTTACCCCCTGTGATTAACAGTCAGGTTGTTAATAGGTTATGGAAGCCAGCAGTACCGTTACTGCCAGTGGGTTGAGGGGGGTGGGGGAATTTCCAGTAGGGAAGTTGCTTGGTCAAATCCAGGTTATAAGAACCCAAGCCTAGACTCTGATTGTCTTATTCTGTTCCACTTGTTAGCTGTTCTTTTGTTTGTTGGATATTGGAAAATGTTGTATCTGCTTGTTTGTATCCTGCATTTTTTCTAATAAATAGTTGTGTTGGTTTTTTTTTGGGGGGGAAGATAATCACAAGGAGGAGAAAAGGATATAAGGGAGAGGGAGAACTTTGTAAAAACAATTTGCCCATAGCCTCTGCAAAAGTGATTGCACTGCTGTTGTTATGGTTCCTGCTAACAAGAGACGGAAAAGTAAGCCAGCTGGTTCAGAACACATCTTCTGGAGTGGTCTTGGTTACTGATGAAGTCAGGAGTGAAGTGTGGGTGGTAACTACTTACAGCCTCCTGGTACACACAGTCCTAGCTCTAGTCCCAACCTGAATAAAAATACTGGTATTTGAGGGATCCCCTGCACAATCAACAGGCATACAAGGAACCCTCTCTTATATTAGATGCATCCAGTCTCGCTAACCCTATCATTTTCTCCTTACAGTCGTACACAATAACAAAAACAGCAATATATCATGCAGGAATTCTGACAGTTTTATTTTTTTAAATATATATTTTTATTAATGATCTGAGCAACAGTCAGGAACAATCAAAATAAATAAATGTAAGGCTGAAATGGCCAAGTGGAAACAGTGAGCAAAAGGGCAAATTAGGCTTCTGGAGAAACTGTAATACTTTATTGTACATTGTGGAAACAATATAAAGATGTTTCATTGAGGAATAATGGAAGAAGAGAAGGCAGTGGGGGACGGGATAAACTAGAAGAAAAACTGTTCAGGGTGACTGGAGAAATTGAATGCTTACAGAGATATGGTTTATGTTTTACTTATTTGTATATTGTACTGACAGTCTCTTTAGATTCTATTTGTTATTTTGGCCTGGCTACAAGCAGGCTTTAAAAGCATGAAAGTTGTGAGGGAAATATGTATGAATAACAAAGCCTGTGAAGTAGGTGGCCCAAGTGCATAGCCTAGCCCAACTCTGTATGTTAGTCAGATAAGAGATATTTGGCAAATGCATAGAGTACTGCATTAATCACAACGCTTTCTCAAATAGTTACAATGCCTTTTCAGTTGCATTTTGTAGACAGCAAAATGTGAAAAATACACAAAGGTGTGAAGCCTTAAGAGGCACTGCATAAGGAAATCAATACTGTTTACAAAAACAAAAGCACTGCCTCTTACCTGAAGAGCTAAAGCTAGAAATATTAAAAGAAGCACACAAGAAACCAAAATAGCACACACACAAACAAAATTACACAGCAAACAAACCAAACAAGTATATATCATCGTATTAAACAGGGTAGAAATGAAGGAAGACCCATCCCCCCGCTCCCAATTCCTCTCCTTGCTCCCTCCCCAATTTCCTCACCTACCAAATGCCCTCCCATCCAGCATCTCTCCCTTCTTCCTCTTTCCCTCCCCACCACCCCTGGGTCCACCAAATGCCCTCCCATCCAGCATCCCTCTCCATTTTAAAATCAGCTGCTCCAGGCGGCACCTGTGGGCCAGGATGTACTTCCATTTTCTCATTTCAGTTCCGAAGCCCCCCTCATCTATAAAAGTGCAAGGAAGTTGCTGGCGTGGCAGCAATTATCTAACGCTGCCTGCGGCCTCCTTAGCACTGCTCTTCTGCCACAGTCCACCCAAGTGGAACAGGAAGTTGTGGCAGATGGGGGGTGGACCATGGCAAAGGAACAGTGCTGAGGAGGTAATGTAATGTAATGTAATTTATTTCTTATATACCGCTAATTCCGTTAAGTTCTAAGCGGTTTACAGAAAATATACATTAGGGTGCATTAAAATTATAAGTAAGATAGGTACTTAGAAATTCCCTTACTGTCCCGAAGGCTCACAATCTAACTAAAGTACCTGGAAAAATGACAATTAGAGATAATCTGCACCACCAATGAACCCACTTTAGGCAAAGCAAACCACTGCTGAAACTCAGCATCCATCGGGTAGAGCTTAGCCAGAGATTTAGTTACCTCTAAGGGCCCCTTAGGAACATTTCAGTGCTCTGTTAAAATCCTAATAATCTCTTAATGTGAGGAAAAACAGGCATTCTAGTCTTTGATGCCATTCATAAGTGAGTGCTGAACTGTGGAGGCTTGAGGCAGCTCCAACTTTAATTCCTGGAGCACCTCTGCAATCAAACCTTGCAGGTAGAGGGCTGCTATTTGATCATGGTAAGGTCCTCCTGGCTGGGATGGTGAATCTCCCAGAGTTGAGGACTCTGAACCTTTGTCCTCTGAGTCCACCAGAGCTTGAGTCCCTGTGAAAAACGCATAGATCCTTGGAGTGGAATGTGCGCCTTTTGCTAAACTTCTGCTGAGGCCCTCACAGGATTAGGTTGGCTTTTGAAACTTAAAAAGACTTCATATATATCATGTGTATGAATTTAGGAGCAAACCACTTCACAGGTTGCCAGAGGGTCTTGGCAGGGTCTCCCGCACTGGCTTCTGGTATGGCATGGCTTCTGGCACTGGCATGTGGTTGCACTTCGCCGGGGATACCAAGTCAACTTTCTCTGGTTCCTGCTGGAGTTTCAGGCACAGATGATGGTCTAGCTGATGAGCACCTAAGCCACTAGAAGCATAAGGAGAGATGAAGACCGAAGCTCCCATTCCCCCCCCACACACACACACACAAACGCTGTGAGGCATGTAGAAAAATTACCCCCTTCAGATAGGCATCCGCCCCAAATCTGATATGAATCCAAAGTATCTCCACCTGAGGAATCCATCTATACTGTTTCTATCAAAAATAAGAGGTATCCAAGATAGCTGCCGCATTAGCAATTCTGGTACCTAAAACAGCCTATGGAGAAAAAAAAAAATGCAGGGAAGGGGTTTTAGGAGGTGGGGGTCATAGAAACATAGAAATAGATGGCAGATAAGGGCCATGGCCCATCTAGTCTGCCCACCCCAATGACCCTCCCCTACCTTTCTCTGTGAATAGATCCCATGTGTCTATCCCATTTGGCCTTAAAATCAGGCATGCTGCTGGCCTCAATAACCTGAAGTGGAAGACTATTCCAGCGATCAACCACCCTTTCAGTGAAAAAGAATTTCCTGGTGTCCCCATGCAGTTTCCCGCCCCTGATTTTCCACGAATGCCCCCTTGTTACTGCGGGACCCTTGAAAAATAAGATATCTTCTTCCACCTCGATGCGGCCCGTGAGATACTTGAATGTCTCGATCATGTCACCCCTCTCTGCTTTCCTCGAGTGAGTACAGCTGCAACTTATCCAGTCGTTCCTCGTACGGGAGATCCTTGAGTCACGAGATCATCTGGGTGGCCATTCTCTGGACCGACTCCAGTCTCAGCACATCCTTACAGTAATGTGGCCTTCAGAATTGCACACAGTATTCCAGGTGGGGCCTCACCATGGATCTATACAATGGCATAATGACTTCAGGCTTACGGCTGACGAAACTCCTGCGTATGCAATCTATGATTTGCCTTGCCTTGGATGAAGCTTGCTCCACTTGATTGGCAGTCTTCATGTTCTCACTGATGATCACCCCTACGTCTCGTTCTGCTTCAGTTCTTGTTAGGATCTCGCCATTAAGGGTGTAAGTCTTGCATGGATTTTGGCTGCCCAGGTGCATGACTTTGCATTTTTTGGCATTGAAGCTGAGTTGCCAGGACCTAGACCAGCGCTCCATGGACAGCACTAGAGAATTGCTGCCACACAAGCGATCTCCTTGCATTTTTACAGGCAAGGAGAGCTTCGGAATTGAGTGGGGAGAAGGGAAAGACATCCCAACCCACCGGGACCTCTGGAGCTGGAGCCTGTTTCCCCATCCCCTTACACCAGCAAGAAAGTTAAAACTAAAAGTCTTTTAAGTCTCTTTTATCTACATAGTTTACAAACTGAAATAAACCATACTGTGTAAAATGTGTTTTTCATACGTCTTATACGTCTTATGGTGTCCAGAAAGGTGTCAGTCAACACTCCACACAACATGCTTGAAAACAGTGGTAATTATAGCATCACAAATCCTTACATCAATTCATTGCATCACCTCTAGCCGCTGATTAGAATCTGTGGTTTTTTCTGGTTGTCACATACTGGAAGAAGTTAAATAAAAATTACTGAGCAGCTTTCATCTTGGCAACTGACTTTCCCAGGTATATTAGATAGATTGTGAGTTCACTGAGACAGACAGGGAAAAATGCTTGAATACTTGAATAAAATCATGTAAACCGTTCTGAGCTCCCTAGGGAGAACAGTATAGAAAATTGAATAAATAAAAATAAATATTACACATTTGTACTTGGGTTTGGAGCTTCACTTCCTCAATTTTGGACATATTTTTTCAATTAATTGATTAGTTATGCTTTTGACAGAAACCCGCTAATTAAATAGTTGTTAAGCTGATACAGAAAGAGTGAGTTTCTGTTTATATGCTGTGTATTAATGTCCTGTTACCTTGGCAGTTCTGGTATCATAGGATAATATTATAAATGCCCTTATTCTCACAGGTAGGAAGCCTATAGAAATTGTTTTATCAAAATTATAGCCCAGCTTGAACAAGTCTAAGGAATATTTTGTAAGGACTGAATGAACTACATTTATGCACCTTTTTTAGGCTGGAAGGAGCATGAAGACCTATAACGGTAAAAGGATCTCTGTTGCCCTCTGCTGATACCTCCTAGAAGAGGAGGACGAGTACAGCTTGGAGAGGATCTTAAGAATGTTACTATCTACTTGATGAGAATGGCAACCTCCTGTAGCTCATCTCTGAAGAGACCCAAAGCATGGCAAGGCATAAGCTTTTCCTGCACATCTAGTCTTAAGACTAAGGCCCTCAGCCAGGTGAAGGGGACAGAATTTTTCCCCATGTCATTCTCTAATCTAAAGGCTTGCTAAAACAGTGCTCTTGCAACAGACAGTTCATCTTGACCGGAATGCTGGAATCAGTTGCTGGAATGTTTGGATTATATGAAGTGGGAAACTGGAATTTAAAAAATAGGAAAGGGTCACTCAATGGCTCAGTGGCAATGTTCTGCACTGTCATGTGAAGGACCCGAGTTCAATTTTTGTCTCATAATAGATCTTCTGCTCCTTGGGTCACGCTGTGCTGGGGATATTGTACAGTCCCAATTACTAAACAAACGTGACACCTAGCAGAAAAACTAAGGACTTAAGGCTAGATTCTCAAATTTTCATGTTAAAAAATTTTGCGGCTCTGTAGGGATTTTAAAAAAGTGCATCTGGGCTCCGGTTGGCCCAGGTTGTTTAAAGCCCCCTCCTATGGTTAGTTTGTAATATACCACCAGCCTCTTTTCTTTTTGTTACTCCAGACTACACTTGTCTGGAAGTTTTCTTCAGTGCACAAGAGAAAGGGACTTGGGGGGTTTTGGTGGACCGATCAATGAAGCTGGGGGCACAATGCGCAGCAGCCTCCAAGAAGGCGAACAGAATGTTGGGCATTATCAAAAAAGGAATCACTACCAAAACCAAAGCAGTTATCCTATCGCTATATCGGGCAATGGTGCACCCGCATCTGGAACTGCATTCAGTACTGGTCACCGTACCTTAAGAAGGATATGGCAACACTCGAGAGAGTCCAGAGAAGAGCAACAAAAATGATAAGGGGCATGGAAAAGCTTCCACATGCTGAGAGGCTGGAGAAACTGGGGCTCTTTCCCCTGGAAAAACGGAGACTTAGAGGGGACATGATAGAAACTTACAAGATCATAAAGGGTATAGAGAAGGTAAAGAGGGACAGACTCTTCAGACTGGTGGGGGAAACAAGAACAAGAGGGCACTCAAGAAAAGTGAAGGGAGACAGATTCAGAACGAATCTAGGAAGTTCTTCTTCACGCAGAGGGTGGTGGATACCTGGAATGCGCTTCCAGAGGAGGTGGTAGAGCAGAGTACGATTTTGGGTTTCAAAAAAGGGTTGGACAAGTTCCTGAAGGAAAAGGGGTACTACACAGGACAAAATGTCTTAAATAAAGGATCACTTACAGGTCACTGACCTGGGGGCCGCCGCGGGAGCAGGCTGCTGGGCGCGATGGATCTGTGGTCTGACTCAGCAGAGGCGATGCTTATGTTCTTATGTTCTTACCCTTTTCTAAAACCCTGAGCAGGGCAGCCAGCTCAGAGAGACTTAGGAGTTCAAGCATTTCAGCAACCTAGACCCTGTTACTGTACTATGAAGAGCATTGTGATGGCCAAGCAAGTCTGGGCAGGTTTTCTGGCTAAGCATAATCTACCGATTGCTGGCTGAACTCAACAATTAATGTTTTCACTGGACAAAGAAAAACTCCAACGTTAACTACAAAGCAGGGATTCATATTTTGTAACCCTAGAAACAAACATCGCCTATAGCCTACTGCAAGCAAATCTTTTCCAAAGGAAAACTGGCATCTAATAAACAAATCAATCTGTGCAGTAACAAACAATGTTTACAACGAATATGCTAGGTGGGGATACTGAATATTTTTCAGCTCTATACTTAGCAACATTCAATGCAGTAGCTAAATCGGTGTGTTGGTACTGAAACCAAAGGCAACCCCAGTCTGTTCCTTTCAAACAGGGATCTGTGACTATATTGGATACAAGGAGAAAGCAGAAATACTAAATAAAAGAAAACTCTAGCTGGAGCAAGTGCTGACTGAGCTGAATGCATGAAGAACACAAAAAAGCTGTTGCTTTAAATAAAGGAAAAGCCCCAGAACAAACAAAAGACAGGGTTTCATTTTGGTAAACTGCCTTTTTGAAAGCTGAAACAGAATGTTCTAAACACCAAGCTTTCTAGATATACATCAAAAAACTGAAGCTATAAAATAAATTAGCTTGAAACAAACTAAAGGCTATAAGTGTGTGAGGGGGGGGGGGGAAGGGGGAAAGAATGTCTCCGAACAGATATCAGTATCTCCTTAGTGCTTTACATGACTGTCTCTTAGATGATGAGGAGAGCAAGTCAGAAGTGGCTGCAGAGTATCTGAAGACTCGGACGGACCAATACTATTAGAAAAACAATAATATGAATGATCACAGAAACATAGAAACATGACGGCAGTCTGCCCATCTGCAGTAACCATTATCTCTTTCTCTCTCTGAGAGATCCCACGTGCCTATCTCAGGTCCTTTTTGAATTCAGACACAGTCTTTGTCTCTACCAGCTCTTCCGGGAGACTGTTCCATGCATTTACCACCCTTTCTGTAAAAAAAAGTATTTCCTCAGATTACTCCGGAGCCTATCACCTCTTAACTTCATCCTATGCCCTCTCATTGCAGTTTCCTTTCAAATGAAAGAGACTCGACTCATGCACATTTATATTACGTAGGTATTTAAACGTCTCTATCATATCTCCCCTCTCCCACCTTTCCTCCAAAGTATACAGATTGAGATAAGTCTGTCTCCATATGCCTTATGATGAAGACCACATACCATTTTAGTAGCCTTCCTCTGGATTGACTCCATCTTTTTTATATTTTTGTGAAGGTGCGGCCTCCAGAATTGTACACAGTATTCTAAATGAGGTCTCACCAGAGTCTTATACAGGGGCATCAATACCTTCTTTTTCCTACTGGCCATACAGCACAGTTACTTACCGTAACAGGTGTTATCCAGGGACAGCAGGCATATATTCTCACATGTGGGTGACGTCATCTACGGAGCCCCAGCGCGGACAGCTTTTCAAGCAAACTTGCTAGAAGTTTCAAGTTTGCACACTGCACCACGCATGTGCATGCCTTCTCGCCCACTAGAGGGCGCATCCCACCTCGTGGTCCTCAGTTCCATAACTAGCAAAGAAGCCATCCCCGGGAGGCGGGCGGGTTGTGAGAATATATGCCTGCTGTCCCTGGATAACACCTGTTACGGTAAGTAACTGTGCTTTATCCCAGGACAAGCAGGCATGATATTCTCACATGTGGGTGACCTCCAAGCCAACCAAAAAAGGGCAGGTGGGAGGATGGCAATTCAGAAAAACAGGTTACGTAACACCGACTGGCCAAAACGACCGTCGCTTCTGGACAAAGTGTCCAGACAGTAGTGGGAGGTGAACGTATGAACCGAAGACCAGGTGGCAGCTTTACATATGTCCTCCATAGGAGTGGATCGGAGGAAAGCAACCGAAGCTGCCATCGCTCGGACCTTATGCCCCGTGACTCGACCCGGGGGCGGAAGTCCTGCCTGAGCATAGCAAAAAGAAATACAAGCAGCCAACCAGTTAGACAGAGTGCGCTTGGAAACAGGATGCCCTAATCGATTAGGGTCGAAGGACAAAAACAATTGAGGAACCTTCCTATGAGACCTGGTGCGTTGAAGGTAATATGCCAACGCCCTCTTACAGTCAAGCGTGTGAAGCGCCGTCTCGCCAGGATGGGAGTGGGGCTTAGGAAAGAACACAGGAAGGACAATGGACTGATTGAGGTGGAAATCAGAAACAACTTTAGGTACAAACTTAGGATGGGTGCGGAGAACCACCTTGTCATGATGGAAGACAGTGAAAGGAGGGTCCGCAACCAAAGCTTGCAACTCCCCAATCCGTCTAGCGGAAGTGAGGGCAATCAGAAAAATCACCTTCCAAGTCAGAAATTTCAAGAGAGACTTGTTGAGTGGCTCAAAAGGAGGTTTCATCAGTTGAGCTAAAACCACATTCAAATCCCACACGACTGAAGGAGGCTTAAGAGGGGGACAAACCCTGAGTAACCCTTTCATGAAGCGTGTCACCAAAGGATGGGTCGACAAAGGACGCCCATCCAGATGTTGATGGAAAGCAGAAATAGCACTAAGATGCACACGCACAGAAGTGGTTTTCAAACCAGAGTGCGACAGGTGAAATAAATAGTCCAAAACCGAGGACACCGGAACCGAAACCGGATCCAGGTGAAAAGACGAACACCAAGTGGAAAACCTGGTCCATTTCTGCGAATAACAAAGCCTAGTCGAAATCTTGCGGGAAGCTTCCAACACTTCCCTCACAGATTGAGACAGATCAGGCGAAGTTAAGGAGCAAGAAACCAAGCTGTCAGGTGTAATGACTGCAGATGGATGTAACATGGATCCTTGACTCTGAGACAGCAGAGAAGGAAACACAGGCAGAAGAAGAGGCTCCCTGGTACTGAGCTGAAGCAGCAGGGAGAACCAGTGCTGACGCAGCCACCGAGGTGCAATGAGAATCATCGTGGCAGCGGACGATTTGAGATGTACTAACGTTCGCATGATCAGAGGAAAAGGAGGGAACGCATACAGGAACCTCCCCTCCCAATCGAGAAGGAAGGCATCGGCCTCCAGACGGTCCCGGGAGTACATCCGAGAACAATACAGGGGCAGTTTGCACGTCTCCGGAGAGGCAAACAGATCCACCTGCGGCGTTCCCCAGCGAGCGAAAACCTCGCGCAGAACTCCGGAGTGTAGAGTCCACTCGTGCGTCTGTAGAAGTCGACTGAGTTTGTCTGCCAGACAGTTTTGTTCTCCCTGGATGTAGACCGCCCGAAGGAAGATGTTCCGGGAGACCGCCCACTCCCAAAGGCGAAGAGCCTCCGAGCAGAGGGGCCAAGAACCCGTTCCATCCCTGCTTGTTCACATAGTACATCGCCACTTGGTTGTCCGTGCGGACGAGGACTACCTGATTCTGCAATATGTGGACGAATGCTCGAACCGCCAGAAAGATGGCCCGAAGTTCTAGCACGTTGATGTGACACCGACGGTCCTCGGCAGACCACAGGCCCTGCGTTCGAAGACCGTCGAGGTGGGCTCCCCACGCATACTCCGAGGAGTCCGTGGTCAGAACCTTGCGAAAAGGAGGGGTGAGAAACAGTAAACCCCTGGACAGATTTGAAGAGTCGGTCCACCAACGCAGCGATTTCCGTAAAAGCGGAGTCACCGCAATGAGACGAGACACCGGATCGTACTCCTGACGCCACTGGGAAGCTAGGGTCCACTGAGGAATCCTCAGGTGAAGTCTGGCGAACGGAGTGACGTGGACCGTCGACGCCATATGGCCGAGCAGCATCATCATGCGCTGGGCCGACACCACCGACAGTTGAGAGACCTGACGGCCCATCCGCACCAAGGCTTCTAACCGCTGGGGCGGGAGATAGGAGCGCAGGCGCACAGTGTCCAGCACTGCGCCTATAAATTGAAGAGACTGAGCCGGGCACAACTGTGATTTTGGAAAGTTTATCTCGAACCCGAGGCTCTGCAGGAAGGCAATAGACTGTCGGGTCGCTGAGATAACCCCCTCCCTGGTCGGGGCTTTGATGAGCCAATCGTCCAGGTAAGGGAACACATGAAGCCCACGAGACCTCAGGGCTGCCGCGACCACCACCATGCACTTCGTGAAGACTCGGGGAGATGAGGCCAGGCCAAAGGGCAGGACCCTGTACTGAAGGTGCAGATCTCCCACCTGGAATCGTAAAAATCTTCGAAAGGCGGGATGCACCGGAACATGGGTGTATGCTTCCTTCAAGTCGAGGGAGCACATCCAGTCCCCTCCCTCCAAGAGAGGATATAAAACCGGGAGAGACAGCATTCGAAACTTCTCCCGGACCAGGAATTTGTTGAGCTTCCTGAGGTCCAGTATGGGCCGCAGGTCCCCGGTCTTTTTTGGGACCAAAAAGTAACGGGAGTAAAACCCCGTACCCCGCTGGTCCTTTGGGACCGGTTCGACCGCCCGAAGCACCAACAGAGCCCTGGCCTCGGCCAGAAGGATCGGCAGTTGCGCTCGGTTGCAAGAGGCCACCGTTGGGGGATGATCCGGTGGTGAGGACACAAAGTTGAGCGAGTAGCCCTCGGAGACGGTCCGGAGCACCCAAGCGTCTGATGTTATCTCGGTCCATGCCATGTAGAAGAACCGAAGACGCCCCCCGATGGGAAGGGGTTCCTGTGATTTCGCGGAGGGGAACCCGCCCCGTCCGCTCAGCCCGTCAAAAGGAAGGCGCGGGTTTAGAAGGACCTTGCGCCGGGGCTTGGGTTTGTCCCCCTCTGCCTCGTTGAGACGGGCGTCTCGGAGGCGGCCTTGAAAAAGCCGGAGTCGACTTCTGAGGGTATCGGCGCGGCGGAGGACGGAAAGGTTTCTGCTGCGGGGGCCTAGGTTTGGGGCGGACCAGGGATGCTAACGAGCGCTCCTGCTCCGACAACCGCTTGGTCGCCGCATCTAAGGACTCATCAAATAACTCGGACCCCACACAAGGCAAGTCTGCAAGACGTTCCTGCAGGTTTGGGTCCATATCGAGGGTGCGAAGCCAGGCCAGACGGCGCATGGCCACTGCGAAGGCCGACACCCTCGAAACCAGCTCAAATGCATCGTACACCGCATGAAAGAGGTACAACCGCAATTGAGACAGGTTGGACATAAACTTATCAAATCCTGCTCTTTGGGAGTCCGGTAAGGAGTCTCGATATTGAGGAAGGTCCTTCACCATGCCATGCAAATAGGAGGAAAAGGTGAAGGCATAATTTAGAACCCTGGTGGCCATCAGGGAATTGGAATAGAGGCGACGGCCAAACTTGTCCAGGGTCCGCCCCTCCCTGCCGGGTGGAACCGCCGCAGAAACCCGTGAGGGCTGTGATTTTTTAAGGGCAGACTCCACCAGAAGAGACTGGTGGGAGAGCTGCGCCTTTTCAAACCCTTTAGGGGGCACCGTCCTATACTTCGCTTCCATTTTGGAAGGCACAGACGTGACTGTAAGAGGGTTCGACAAATTCTTCAACCAGGTCTGCAGGAGGACTCTGTTGAGGGGAAGCCTAGGCACCTCCCTAGGAGGATTGGGAAGGTCTTGCTCTTCCAAAAATTCTTTGGAATATTGGGAACCGACCATAAGGTCCAACCCCAGAGCTCGGGCCATGTCCTGAACAAAAGAGGAAAATGAGGACGGCCTGGCTGGAGGAGACCGGGTTCTCGACCTCCCCGAGGAGAGGGGAGAGGCCTCATGGGAATAATGAGGATCCCTGACCGACCCCGAGCCCCAGGATTCTCTTTCCAAGGCCCTCGAGGGGGAAGGAGAAGTTCTCCGCCTCGAAGAACCCTTGGGTGAGGACCCCGGGGTCCGGGGGGCACTCTCCCGCTTCCTCGGCGAGGCGGCACGGGAAGACTTCCCACGGGGTGATCGGAGGAGCCTCGGGTTGTCGAGGCGCAACTCCGATACCTGCAGCGCCTCGCCCTCGAGCGGCGAGGAACGACTGTGCCTCCGAGGCGAGCCCCGCGGGCGCTTCGGCTTCCTCGAACGGCGCCCCGTCCGAGGTCGCGTCGAGGGCGAGGCGTCCCGGGAAGACCTCGAGGAGGAAGAGGAGGAAATACGGCGCACTCTGCGCAACTTTTCCTTAGGCCGCACACTCCGCTCAGGCGGCTCCCCCGAGGTCGAGGGCACAGCCGGGGCCGAGGTTAAAGGGGCCACAGTACCCGAGACCGAGGCCACCGAGGCCGGGGCTCCCGAGGTCGAGGGCGCCGAGGCCGGGGCCTCCGAGGTCGAGGGCGCCCCGGCCGAGGCCTGCGAGGTCGAGGCCGCCGGAACCGCAGCCCGCTGCAACACTTCCAGGGCCCCCGACAGCTCCGATGAAATAAGAGCTCGGAGGAGGTCCTGAAAGGCCGGAATCCCCACGAAGGTCGGGAGTTCCGGGTCCGGAGCACACTCCCTGGAGGGCGACCTCGGTCTCGAGTATTCCCTCGGGGTGTGCGAAGCCGGGGTCCGAGGCGGGGCTGGGGTCGACCCACTCGCCTTAGCCGGAGCAGAGGATGGCTTCTTCGCTGACGGGGATGGAACAGAGGACTTACCCGAAGCCGGTTTTCCCGAGGACGCCTTCGAAGTCGAGGGCCGAGGCGAAGCCGAGGCCCCCGAGGACGCCGAGGCCGAGGTCAAGGCCGGGGCCGAGGCCGAGGCCGACGTCGAGGCCTTAGCCGGCGCGTCCACGGCGAACAATTCCGCCATTCTGGCCTTTCGGCGGCGGAGGGCTCTGGCCTGAAAAGTAGCACAGCGATCACACGAAGCTGTCGGATGATCCGGCCCGAGACAAACAATGCACCACCGGTGAGGGTCAGTGATAGAAAGCAACCTCTCACACCGGCTGCACTTCTTAAATCCCGTAACAGGACGGGACATTAACGGAAAAGGAGGCCGGGAACGACCGACGTCCCGCGGCCATGGCTGCCGGGAGCCCCCGGAGCCCAACGAAAAGAAAAATTTTTTTTTTTTTTTTTTTTTAATAAAAACGAAGGAAAAACACAAAAAAGAAAGGAGCACCGCGAACCGATCGAAAAAACGAAACGCGGCAGCAGAAAGGCATACAAAACTGGAGCTCAAATCCACAGGGCTTTCTGGCTCCGCGGAAAAAATTGAACTGAGGACCACGAGGTGGGATGCGCCCTCTAGTGGGCGAGAAGGCATGCACATGCGTGGTGCAGTGTGCAAACTTGAAACTTCTAGCAAGTTTGCTTGAAAAGCTGTCCGCGCTGGGGCTCCGTAGATGACGTCACCCACATGTGAGAATATCATGCCTGCTTGTCCTGGGATAACTCTCCCTATGCAACCTAGCACCCTTCTAGCTTTCACCATCAACTTTTCAACCTGTTTGGCCACCTTAAGATCATCACATACAATCACACCCAAGTTCCACTCTTCCGTCGTGCACATAAGTTCTTCACCCCCTATACTGTACCGTTCCCTCAGGTTTTTGCAGCTCAAATGCATGACCTTGCATTTCTTAGCATTAAATTTTAGCTGCCAAATTTCAGACCATTCTTCAAGCTTTGCCAGGTCTTTCTACAGGTTATTCACACTAGAGAATGACACGGAGAAAAAATCTGTCCCCGTCACTGCCCCATCCCCAGCCCACCATCCTCTGCACCGCCCCGTCACCGCCGTTCCCTTCACTGCCCCGTCACCATCACCACCATCCCTTTCACTGCCCCGTCACCGCCACTGCCATTCCATTCACCACCCCGTCACCGTCCACGCAGCATCCATATAATCCTTAGTACTGTAATATTTAGCTTATTCCTTTCTTATAAATCAAAGTTCCTGCTGCTGAACTAGAGAAAGAGATGTTCAGCTGGCAGGGCTTTGTTTATAAATTTTTATCAACACAACTAATATACTACTTTATCCTAAAGCAAAAAATAAATAAATAAATAGAATTTTTTTTTTCTACCTTTGTTGTCTGGTTTCTGCTTTCCACATCTTATTCAATTCCTTCCATCCACTGTGTGTCTTCTCTCTGCGTCTTCCATTTGCTGTTACTGTGCCTCTCCCTTCACCCCCCCAATTGGTCTAGCACCCATCTTCTTCCCTCCGCTCCCTCATAGTCTGGCATCTGTCTTCTTCCCTTCCAGCATCTTCTCCCCACTCTGTCTTCCACATTTCCCTTCAGGGTCTGTTCCTCTCCACCCCCCTTCAATGTCTGTTCTATTCCTTTCCACCACCATCCTTCCCTCCCTCCTTTACCATCTGTTCCTTTCTACCACCCTTCAGCTCCTCTCACGTGGCCTATTTATCTACCTTCCTCCCTCTTATTTTCGTGGCATGTTACAATGTAATTTGTGCAAGCAACTGGAGCCTGCGAGCTCGGTCCCTGTCCCATCCCCACAAACCATCTCGCTTCTGTGCTCCTATTTTCCCCATTTCTAATATCTCCCCTATGTATCTGCCATTGCCCCCCCCCATGTCCATATACGATCCCCATGGCATGTCCCCTTTATGTCTCTGTCCCTATGCCCCATGCACATAATTTCCCCTCTTACTGTTACCTTTCTGTGTCCAGATTTCCCCTATCTTCCTCTTCCATACCAGTGTGTCTCTTCTTTTCAACCCCATCTAGCTTCTTTCCCTCTTTCTTCCCCCCCCCTGCTTCCAACATCTGGCTCACCTGCCTGTCCTCCCCTTTCTTTCCTGCTGTGGGTTTTTTTTTTCCTTCTTCATCCCCTTGGCCCAGAATCCTTTTCCCTTTCACTCCCTCCTTCCACTCTGTTACAAACCTTGGTATCATCAGCAAAAAGGCAAAATTTACCTTCTAACTTTTCTGCATTGTCACTCACAAATATATTGAACAGAATCCTTGTAATGAATGTGACTATTATTTTGTAACCTGCCTTATGTTGAAAGACAGTATATTAAATTTTACTACATTAATAAATACATTTGCAAGACTCCTGCTTTTCTACAATCTAGAGAACCAAAGCAAGTGGTCCTTCTCTGTGCTCCTCCACCTTCACACAGCACATCGAAGGCCAGTTTGAGCAGTCTTTTTCTGCAATCCTTCACATTCCCACAAACCATCAGGGTCTAGTGTGAATGGCCCTTCTCTGGGCTATATGAAATTTCAAGCACCAGCTATACTTTTTTCAAACTGAATTGGATCATTTCAACTAGGGAGGAAGAGGAAAAGGTGTGTTAAGGTGTTTTTTTGGGTGGTAAGAAAAAGAAAGCCTGCAAACTAAGATGAGGTGAAGGGAGGGAGCTGGCTAAATGCTACGATCGATCGCGCGGTCCCCGCAGCCCCCACCTGCCTGCCCGATCGATCGTAGCCAGCTCCCTCCCTTCAGCTCACCTTAGTTTGCAGGCTTTCTTTTTTGGCGACCTGCATGCGCGGCTGCTCAGTGTTCAATCTTCTGCTCTGCTGCAACTTCCTGTTTCCGGTTGCGTCAGAGCAGAAGATTGAACACTGAGCAGCCCCGCATGCGCGGCTCTTTTATAGCGTGCGGGTCGCTGAAAAAGAAAGCCTGCAAACTAAGGTGAGGTGAAGGGAGAGAGCTGGCTAAGATCGATCGGTTGGGCAGGGGCTGCGGGGACCGCGCGATCCTTGATGCCTCACTGCGGAGACAAGACCATTCACCACTCCACGGGGCGGTGAATGGCCTTGTCCCCGTCCTCACAGCGACTGCTATTTTTCTTTTCCCGTTTCGGCGGGTTGCCTGCGGCTAGCCGCGGGTAACTGCCACCGTGTCATTCTCTAATTCACACCATCCGGCGTGTCTACTCTATTGCAGATTTTGGTATCATCCACAAAGAGGCAAATCTTACCCAACAACCCTTATATTATATTCTTAAAGGCCAATTCTCAGAACTCCTGCACTGTTGTGTACAGCACAGAATACTGCTGGAATAGTGCTGAAAAATAACTTCCTAACATTAAGCACTAATAGCATGCAAATCATATGATGAGCATCAGGAAGTTATTTTTCTGAACCTGTCTCATGCGCACAAGAATGGAGTAGTAAGCAAAGCTCTTATGCACATGCCCAATCAAACTGGGGAACTGGGAAGAGGACAGTCTGGTGAAGCAGAGGAATCCCGTGGAAGAGGATCCCGTGCCACTGATGACTAGGGGGGGAGCACAGTGCTTGGTGACCTGAGCTCCAGCTGTTTCCCGCTCCGCTGACGACTGAGAGGGGGGATGAAGTGCTCGACGACCCAAGCCCTGGCTGTTTCCTGCTCTGCAGTACCATACTGAGGAAAAGTCTTACCACTTGCCTCTCTGTGGGAAGATCAACAGTAAAGGGCCAGAAAAGAGGCAGAAGATAGCATTGATGTGTGGAGCGTGGCGTTCTATTCTATCTCCAGCTGAATGGCTAGAACTTTGGGCTGGGACCCCTCCAGCTTTCCACACTGATGCCACTTTCTTGAAACTGCGCTGGTGCCTTCTGAATATGTGCGCAGCCTAATGCCAGTGCTAGTCTGGCGCTAAATGTCTCTAGCGCTGGCATTAGGATTCTGAACATCAGCTTGTTAATTTGGTGGTTGGCATATGCAACTCAGGTGGAAATGTTTCCTCTAAAAACGTTGACTGAAGAGCTTCTGACCCAGTGGTGTGATGGAAATCTCTATACTGTACATGCTTGAAACATTTTGAAATGGCTTCCAGCTTGACACATCAATATGATGTTTTCTTATGAGTACCACATGGCTCACAGATACACAGAGATGTATAATATCAGGGTTAAAAAAAAAGAAATTATGGACTTACCCTGGTATGCTCTTTTACAGTAGATAGGTGAGGCATTCTAGACTCCCTGCCTTGGCTTTTCTGTGCCTGTTTACAGTTTCAGTGTTTATGCTTCTCCAACCTGCTTCTTGGAGGCCTCTCAGCCTTTGATGGCTGGGAAGAATTTGTTTCTATGTTCATTTTCATGGAGAATTGTGCTTCGCTCCTTTGGAGCCTGTATAGGCGGTTAGGTACTGTTTCATTACTTTCAGCAGAATACTGTTATTACAGGTGCCTCTACTTCACATATGTTGGTGCCTCTCAGTGCTTGGGTACTGACTGTAGAGGGCGCTAAACTGATCAGTGAAGTACTACAGAGGCAGAGTGAAAAATCCAGAGTGGATTCCTTCGGCAGAGCAAGCGAGTATGGGGAAATAACCCTATTGTCTAGAAAGTCTCACCTATTGCACTGGAACAGGCATTAGAAGGGGATGAAGGGAAGATTAATCTAGGGAAGGGTGTAATTGGTACTGTGAGAAGAAGGAAGTGGCTAATCATCCCAGAATCAGCTTATAATTTGCTAAAGAACAAGGTATCGTCTTGGAATTTTTTTTTTGTTTTTTTGGGGGGGGAGCAAACTGTAGTGATTTCATTCTGCTCCTTGGAGTTTCTAGCTTAAAACTGAATGCAGCTTCTGTTGGAATCATGAAGTCATGTGCTTGCATTTACAGCTACACCCCATTTTTCAACCTATTCCTTTTTAAGTGTAGCCCATGATCATATTAACAATCCTTGGTCAAAGTCAGAGACATTACATTACATTACATTACTGGCTTATGATTCCCTGTAGAGCCCAGTATCTGTGCACCGAGAATTTGGCCACTAGGTGTTACCAGTTTGTAATAGTTGCAAACCCATTACCCCAGAAATTATAAATATTGACTCTGCAACAGTTCCAAACTTTGCCAACCTGAGATGAAAAATCTGGGTTTAGCAAATGAACTCGGGTCTCCTGCAGAGCAACAAGCAGCATAGTAGCCAGTTGGGCCAGCTTAAGAACTGGAAAATTTAATGTGTAAACATCACATTGCATAGGTTCAAATCTTTCTGTGCCCTATGGCCTCATCATCAAAAGAATATGCGACGTTTACAATTAATGCAAAATACAGCAGTCAGACTAATCTTCGGGTAAAGAAATTTGATCACATGACACCTTGCTACCAGCAGTTGCACTGGCTACAGATGGAAGCACGTGTAAAGTTCACCTGCTTCTGCTTCAAAGTACTATATGGACTAGCCCCTAAATACATAATTGACCTTTTCTCCTTCTCAATCAACAGACACAAGAGAAGCTCACATTCGAACTTGTTCCCCCCCCCCCCCCCCCCAGTTAAAGGATGTAAACAGAAAAAAAACCCATGAACACCTACTCTCACATCAGGCAGCATTATGGGGTAAAGATCTAGAACAATTACTCTCGCCCACTACTTACGAGGAATTCAGAAAGCGCCTAAAAACATATCTGTTCTTAAAGTATCTAGACAACTGACCCAATCATCTCTCTCTCCTCAAAGGTTCTTTTGACCTATTACCACTTTTTCGTTCACCTCTTTTAAGTTCAATCAATTTGTACCTTCTTTTAGTCTTTTGTAAACTGCATAAAACTTCACGGTACTGCGGTATATAAACTGTTATTATTATTATTATCTCATTTTTGCTGGCGTCACCTATACCTTCATTGAGCTGGTCTTTGCATTCTGTAACAGTTCTGCTTTGATTTCTTCAATTTTCTTCCTGTCTTCTTCATTGAGGTCAAACCCAGAGCCTCGGGGCTGGCTGACCAGCTTCATTTTCTCCCAGACTGTGAAAAGAGAATAAAATCATTACCACAGATAGCCTCTGGAAAGCTCTCAACAGCAACTGGTACTCTCATTATATGTTACTTCAAAAGAAAGTTAAGAAAAATGTATTACATTGCTAGCACTTGCACATAGCAATGAATAACCTATGCAAAAAGTAACTGCTTCCTGATGCTAGCACTGCCCTACTTCAGCTTATGTTTAAATCACTGTTTCACATAAAGGGATTTTTGTTGCTGCTTCATTACCATTTTTTAATAAATCCTGTAGGCTGCTGTTATATGTTAGGACACATACTCATGTTTGATACTGTGAAATGTCTAAACTGCTTTCAAATAGACTTTTAAAGCAGCAGTACACTTACCAGACTCACAAACATAAGCTCCAAAAACTTTCACCACCCTAACACTAACCAAGTTTCCTAGTACCAGAGTTCTTGGGATTTCCACAACCCAATTTCTGGGCTAAACCAGACAAGACCCTGCTAGGCCTTCCTTTCATCCAGCATTGGTATCCACAGCACAGGAACAAGAAGAGATATGTGCATTTCAATTCTTGCTGGAGAGAAGAGCTAGGGAGGTAAAGAGCTGGAAAGGGAATACCACGGGGGAGAAAAAAATGTGATTGTTTACTTGATCATGTGTTTCTTCATACACAAAAAAATAGTCAGCCGTAAAAGCAAGTGATGTCATTTAAAAGCAATGTGAAAAAATTCTCTCCTAGCCCAGAAAACACAGTTACTTACATGTAGCAGGTGTTCATCAAGAACAGCAGGATAAGAATCTACACATTTGGATGATGTCATTCATTGGAGCCCAAGCAGGAACTTTTCTTTGTCCCCCTCCCCCTTTTAAAACTTGACAACTTCCCACTATATATGTACACCCTTCCCGCCTGCTGCAGTAACATGAGACTCCCTCAGTCCAGTCAGCTACAAGTTTCTTAGAATACAACTCCTTGCAGAGGAGGGAAAATTTGAGAGGATTCTTATCCTGCTGTTCTCAGAGAACACCTGCTATCAGGGGCATAGCCACAGGTGGGCCTGGGCCTGCTTACTTTAGGCAAGTCCATCCAAATGCTAGTACACTGGGAAAGAGGAGAAATATACAAAAATCTCTCCATATTTCCCCATCCTTGTCCTCTCTGCCCACTGGGCAGCTCCATCTTGACCCAGCCCTCCATGCTTTATCACCTCCTCCTAGCCTTTCTCCCCCCCACTCTTCAAACCTCCAGTTCTCCTAGAGCTGCAAACTTTAATGGTGAATTGCAGCACAACAGCCTGAAGACTTGCACTCATGATCTCTGCTGGACCTAGTCCCACTCCTTCTGATGTACTTTCTGCTGCAGAGGGGGAAAGGTCTGGCACAGTCTTGCAGTGCACATGAGCGCAAGACTCCATAGGTTACTGTGCTGCAATTCACCATTTAAGTTTACGGTGCAAGGAGAATCAAAAGGTTTGAAGAGGGGGGTGAGGGGCTTAGGGGAGATAAAGCCCGATAGAGATGCCTGATAAGAGATGAACAGAAAGGAGAAGAGGACAGAGATGGGGAGAAGCTGAACCGAGAGCTAAGGGACCAGAGAGAAGGAGGTTGTGGAAAGGGGTCTGACAGATGGTGGGATAGGAGAAGGGCAGGACAGGCAGAGAGAAGGGAAGTGATAAGGGAGAATGTCCTGATGATGGGGCTGGGAGAAAGGGACTAAGAGCTGACACAGCAACTGTAGTAGTGGAGGAAGAAAGCTGATGAAAGGGTGCAAGAAGGCTGAGCAAGACAGTAACTAGGGGCTAGGTGAAGAAGGGCATTTGTAATGGAAGATGGAAACAGAGAAGCAGAGGAGTGGATGCTGGGGGCAGGAAGGAGGACGGGTAGGGTAAATGAATATAGGAGAAGAGCCATATGGTGAGGAAGGGGGTTTAGGAAAAGAGACAGAGAATGGATTCTAAGGATGTAAGAGAGGTAGAGGCAATAGAAGATGGGGAAAACAACAGAAAGAAGAAAAGAGGGCTGTAGAAATGATGAGGAAAAAAAGAAAGGGATAGGGTCTTTGAAAGTGGTGAGAGAACACAGGAAAGGGGAAGTAAAAGAGAGAATAAGGAACGGTATAAGGTAGAAAGAAATAAGACAAGAACTGGAGAGTGTAGCAGGGATGAGTGACAGGAAAAGAACTGGGCTTGGTGAGAAGAAGAGAGGCAGAGGTACAAGAGGCTAGAAAAGGGATGAGAACAGAAAATGAAAATGGGGGACTACAAAACTACTAAAAAATTGGGAATAGAAGGCTTAAAAAAAGGAATAAGAGATATAACAAAAGAATAATCTTACTGTGTCAGACCAATGGTCCATCTAGCCCAGTATCCTGGTTTTCGGAGGCCAATCCAAGTCACAAGTACCTGGAAAAAACCAAATAGTAGCAGCATTCCATGCTATTATCCCATGTCTGTCTCAACAGCAGACTATGGACTTTTCCTCCAGGAAATTGTCCAAACCTTTCTTAAAACCAGCTATGCTATCCGCTCTTACCACATCCTCTTAACTATTCTCTGAGTGAAAAAATATTTCCTCCTATCGGTTTTAAAAATATTTCCCTGTAATTTCATCGAGTGTCCCCTAGTCTTTGTAATTGTTGACAGAGTGAAAAATCAATCCACTTGTACCCGTTCTACTCCACTCAGGATTTTGTAGACTTCAATCTTATCTCCCCTCAGCCGTTTCTTTTCCAAGCTGAAGAGCCCTAACTGTTTTAGTCTTTCCTCATACAAGAAGAGTTCCATCCACTTTACCATCTTGGTCACTCTTCTTTGAACCTTTTCTAGCGCCACTAAATCTTTCTTGAGATAAGGAGACCAGAATTGAATGCAATACTCCAGATGAGGCTGCACCATGGAGCGATACAGGGGCATGATAACATTTTTAGTCTTGCTAACCATCCCTTTTTTAAAAATTCCTAGCATCCTGTTTGATTTTTTGGCCGCTACCGCACATTGAGCAGAAGGTTTCATCATATTGTCTACAAAAACACCCAGATCCTTTTCTTGGACACTAATCCACAAGGTGGACCCTAGCACCCGGTAACTGTGATTTGGGTTATTCTTCCCAATGTGCATCACTTTGCATATGTCCACATTAAATTTCATCTGCCACTTGGAACCTGGCTTCACATGTTCTCAGCCCACTGTTTCAACAATTACCTGTAGACTATTTCTTCACTGCATAGTTGCCTGGGGATAAAAGAAAAATGGCTGTCTGGCAAGTGGGTATAAAAGAGGCAGAGAGAGGGAGAGCAAACAAGATAAGAGAGAAATAGGTTGATATTGGGGGGGCTTAGACTAATAAGTATAAGAGACAAGCGGGGGGATTCTTAAAAGTTACTGTGCCGTTATCATGGTCACTAAACTGGTTCCAGCCGGTAATTTTACCTGCTGATTTTCAGAATGGCCTTTTCCAAGCTTCCTAACAGTCTCAGACTCTACCATGCAAATGTAGCACAAGAAGATCAATAATATTAAAATGGTAGTAAAAGAGAATTGGCCGAAGTGCTTCTATCATTCCTAACCCCCCAAATACATTTTTCCTGTTGCAATACAATACATTTCCCCCTCCGTATTCGCGGTGATAGGGGAATAAGTCAGCGAATACAGAAAAACTGCAAATAACTTTTTGTATGTCATTCGCAGTTTTCTGCTTAAAAACCCTAGAGAATATGATAAAACCGCAAATAACCTGACCTGTTCCTGTGAAGAAAGTGCAGCGATTTTCTTTGTACATACTGAGAGCAGTGATTTTCTCTACAATGCTGGGAGCAGCGATTTTATCTGATGTAATTTTGAGGGCGGAGCCTGCAAATGAAAAGCCGCGAATAACCGAAACCGCGATTGGTGAAACCGTGAATACAGAGAGGGAAGTGTAATACCATTCGGCGGCTGCTGTAGCAGCTGGATAATGTCATTACAGCAGGACCTGCTGTTCCTGCTTGAAACAGCTGTGAAACTGAAGAGAGATGAGGGGTCTCCATCACACCAGCCCAATGAAGAGGCAAAGAGACAAAGAGCTTTTGGTATAGGCACAAGCTATGCTGATATGGGTCCTATTTAAGGGATGTTAACACACTGCTGACACCATGCTTGGGAAAGGGAGGTTGCTGGCTTCTGATAGTGACGTGCAATACCACATTAAGGAACTGATTTAGTACACTATCTTTATTCATAAATGCAAATTAGTTTCTAAGAGAGTTACTGCAGACCTTGAAGGGGATTTTCTTTCCCTTCACACTCTTCAATTTAAGAGAGAATAATATGGTAGTGGCAGGTACAAGAGAAGTCCTAGCCACTAGCTCCTAAGTTTTTGGAGTAGCTCCTAGAGAATTTTTATTTTTATCAAGGTCTGCTATAATACTATGAATACACAGTATGGTGGCTTAATTCTATGAACTGGATACACTATATTCTGATGATCATGCCGCATATACAATAATGTTGCACTATATAGATTATGGGCTCCTTTTACGAAGGTGCGCTAAATGTTTTAGCGCATGCACCGGCTTAGCGCGCTAGCCGAAAATCTACTGCCTGCTCAAAAGGTGGTAGCGGCTAGCGCGCGCGCTATTCTGCACGTTAATGCCCTAATGCGCCTTCGTAAAAGGAGTCCTATGTCTCAGCTATTATCTAAGCTTGGAAGACCTCTTTTCTTACCACATGCTCTTTTCTGTTCTTCCTCAGCATTCTCTATCAACTGTGTTGCATGTGTCAAGGGGTCTTCCCCTTTCAGCAAACTTGCAACACGGGCTGCCAGTGAATCAGCACTGCTGCTGTCATCGCTCTCTCGAACACTGTCCCCCTTTGCATTACTTATTATGCTCATCTGAGTCAGTGCATGTTCAAGGCCTTTGAGGGAATGAGAAACTCCATTTAAGGTTTCTGTGGTGAAGTTACTCTGCAAATCAAAGCCCCTATCCTCAGAAGAAGCCTCACTGAGGCCACCTTCGTCAGGGTGAACAAGAGCAGGTGCATTTGTAACCGCTACAGCACCACTGCATCCCTCTGGCTCTGACCGCCTCAATGGCTTTGCCAGCTTACATTGTTCCACAATGTTTTGTACTGCTGGCATGGTCTTCTTTTCCACAGTCTCCCATTTTAAACTGTCCTTTAAAGAAGAAAGAGTTTTCATCTGGCTGCTGTCTTTTGATAAGTTGCTTGAGGAGCCCCATGACAGTCTTCGTTCAAGCAATGGAATTAGGTTTCCAGTGCTAGTCCTTGATGATGTGGAACCCTGAAAGCAATCTGAAGGTGAAGAAAATTCATTGTATCCTTTCAGGGAGCCAAATAGAGAAGAAGGGTTTGAACTGCCATGAGTAATATCTTCTGCTTCCTCTAACAGTTTGCGGATCTCTTTAAGAGTCCTAGACCCAACAAGTGATTCATTTTTCAAGTCTTTGTTTTGTTGGTTGAATGATGCACCAAAACTTGAAGACAACTCCCTATTGCCTTCCATTTCCACTTCAGAGTTCACTAAAGAAGTTTGACTGTCTTGGCTTAGGACAGGACTTCTAGACTCAAATTTATCAATTAGCATTTGCATACGTCTGGAAATTATTTGGGGGGTTTCATCATAGGAGTGGGAGGTAGACAACTCTGGCAGCATCTGTTTGTCATTTGATTCTTTGGTAAATGTTATTCCTGCAGTAGCTTCAACAGGGATCTGGGATGGACGCTCCACTTGCTTAGTAGGACAAGGGGTGATGTTAAACTGACTGACTGGTCTCTCCTGGGAGGATCCTAAAAGTGATGGAGGTGAGAACTCAGTGGGTAATGGAGTATCATTACCAACATCAGAACCCATTGGGATAGACATGCTTAGAGTGGACAGACCAGAATAAAAGCTGGACTGGGAATTTTCAAGATCCTTCTGTGAGTCTCCTAAAAAGAACAAAAAACATTACATTTAATCCTGCCACATATACAAATTTATTTTAGTATAATCTAAATAGACATTAATAGGAAAGTATTTGCTTATCAAAGGAAGTACCAAAACAAATATGAATTAAAAGTAGATCTTCATTCTAATTTATGGTAAGTCTCTAGAACATATGCATCGTGAGCATAAAAGGAACAAATTTTTTCCATCCCTCTACAAATTATATATGCAATTTATGGTAATATTTATTAGAAATGTAGTTTTCTTATCTGTGCATTTCAACTGAGCCAACCGAAACTGTTTCAGTTTTGGATGAAATTGCTACCGAAACTGTCCAACCAATTTTGGGACTGAAACTGAAACTTATGGCTTGGGTTCAGCAAAAACTAATTGTCTGAAATTGGAACAGAAAACTAAAGTTTGGTTGTGTGAATGTGAACTTCTGAGGCCTACTGGAGATTGTCAAGCTTGAGTTGGCAGCCTTTTGCTAAACCCACAGGAGATTGCATTACCTGGGACTGGAAGGTAAACATAGGCTGACAACTGGGAGATCCATTTTAACAAAGACTTCTCAACAAGTCTGCATGTTTAGGTTCCCAAGTCAATGCAGACATAGTTAAATATCCTCTGGGACAGGAACTTTGTGAGAACATGTTAAAAAACAAAATTTTTAAAACATGATAGCCAGCTTTTAGGGGCAAATTCTATAAATGATGTTCCAATTATAGGTGGTGGTAGGCATCCAACTGCTGTCTAGACAGCCAATCGGGATACACTTTTTTTTTTTTAAAGCCCCATTGTAGGCGTTTTGCAAACCTAGGAAGATGCGTAGGACCGCCCAAGCTCGTCTAAGGCTAGGCGTGGTTTTACCTGGAAGTGGCCTTAGGTGAGCTTAGGCAGTTGTAGGCATCTCCCTAGGATCATGATAGGCCTGAAATGTAGGCCAGCAAAATGCTGGTCTACATTTCAGATAGACATGGCCACTAATCCGATTATGGTAGGAAATCTCCCTGCCACGATCAGATTATCAGCTGCGGCAGGGAACCCATGGGTGGGTGACCTAAGGGATATGCCCAATCGGAATGTCAGGCAACTCCCATGGAAGAGGCCTTAAGCACCTGGGCCAATTAGGGCCTTAGACCCCCTCCCCGGTGTATCCGACGATGCACTGTGCAGGGGAAGGCCCGCCATTCAGTGGAGGTGGACCTGCCGGCCGTAGGGAGTAAGCATTCTTCCGGCCAGCCATCTTAATAAGGTACTTGGGGGGGTCCGTGTGGGCTCGATGTCTAGGTTGGGCATCCCTCCTGCTGGGGGATATCTTGGGGTGGTGGCGGCAGGAGGAATTGGGCACTCCTCCTGCTGCGGACATTTGGAGTAGGGGGACGGCTTTGGGGGTTCTGGCAGGAGGGCCTGGGCATCCCTTCTGCTGGTAGTCTTCGTGTTGGGGGGTTTGGTTCCCTGCTGCTAAACTGATCACAGCAGGGAGATTACCTTGCCACAGTCAGCCCAGCGGCAACCCGATTCTCTAACCAGCGTCTATGACATTGACGGTTAGAGAATCATGGTGATAGGCGGGCTTAGGCATCTGTCCACAAGGACAGACACGATTCTATATAGGACGTCCCTGTGCGATTCTCAAAAGCCGCTTAGGCGGCTTCTGAGACCAGGTCTCTTATACAGAATCTGGCCCTTAATACTTACCCAACCTGTGCACAAATAACAAGAGAAAGCAGTATTGAGATATTTCCTATTTTGTATTTAGGCAAAGGACAAGCATGATATAAATTGTTATTAAAATATGGTAAAGGCATCCAGATACTGGTCTACACTTTGGGCATTATACAAGTCTGATACGCAATCCAGAATAAAAAAGCACATTCATGTTACTGACTGTTAAGTTTGACCAATACTTGTGCTTGAAAACAATCGCTGCAAGTTCCTCTCTCTCAAAGAATCTAGCTTCTGCACACCAAAAGATTTGATTAAAATGCTGAATCCTCATCATACCCAACAGAACCTGGAAATTCTTTAAAATCACCCAAATAGAATCCAAGCCAGAATATATAAATTATGGAAGACCATAATTTACATTCAAGCAAAATAATCTATGCACACATGGACCTCAGCTAATGAAAAACTAAAAACACAGGGGGTCTTTTACTAAGGCACGCTAGCCAATTTGGCGCACACTAAATGCTAACGTGCCCATTATATTCTTTTTTTTTTTTTTTTAGAATTATCTTTATTAGCAATTGCAAAGGGAACATACAGTCAGTATTAAGAAAAGCGTAGAAAAATACAACAGCCAGAGAAACAAGTGAAAACCATAACAGCGTTAGCATTTAACACGCGCTAAATCAGCTAGCGTGCCTTAGTAAAAGACCCCCACAGTGTTTTTACAATGGCTGACTTTGCACCACTTTTGGAGGCGACAGCTATGTCATATCTCCAGGGAGGCTAATTCCGAAAGAGTTTATCATCCCAAATTTACGGACTTAAATTCCTGCTAAACCTTTGTATCAAAAGCATTTATTTGGAACACTAATTACCACATAAATTAACTAAGCAGTATCATAACTAATCATACTTAAATCTTAAACAGTAAGTATTACTTGCAATCACATTACATACACAAAAAATACATATTTGCATTGCTAGCCAAATTATTATGGATTTTATAACATAAGTTGTTTTTATTGAAAATGACTCAGATACATAAAAATTTCAGTTAAGCAGGTCTTGGTTAACTGGCACTCTCAACAGGCAAAAAATAATCACCTGTGGAAAAAAAAAAGACACCCCCCCTCCGAAACACCAGCAGCAGCGGTCCTGAGCCGCATACCCCCTTCCTCCCTCAAGCCCTGAAGAATTACAAGCAGTAGCAGTCTTGAGGCCGCGAACCCCACCTCCCTCCTGACCGGAAGCTCCGTACGTTTTCTGTTCTAATACAATATTGATGCTCAATCAATCTGGTCTTAAATTGTCTCAATGTTTGTCCAACATAAATCAACTTACAGGGGCATATTAATAAATAACTCGATGAGCTATGCATGAGGTATTATTCTTTAAAAAATTATATATATATTGGGACCTAGGATCTTCAAAACTATCCGTTCCTACATAATGTGACATACAGAATAGCACCAACACTTACTGTGTCTACCAGAAAACTTCCTAGCCTCCCTCTCCCTATTCTAACACCTCCGCCATGCATAATAAATCATTTAGATTTAATATACGACAAAATGAAATCCACAATTTGAAAACATGGATGTACATTCAAAATTCTCAAATATTGTTTCAAGCTCTTCATTACTTTATACACCTGCTGATTTCTATTGTAAAACACAAAACATCACATCCCCACTATCATTCTTCTTTAAATATTACAAAAGATCTTCCCTCTGGTAAGGCAGAGCACGTTTTGCTGCTTGTTTCACCACTGATTTTGGGTAACCCCTCGCCATAAATTTATAATTCAATTCTATGAATTTTGTAAAGGTATGGAAGGTAGACCATATGGCTGCCCTACAAATTTCATTGGGTGGCAGTACCCTGGAGTATGCCCAAGATGCCACACTTCTGGTAGAGTGAGCTTTCACGGCAAATGGTGGCTGCTTTCCACAGCCAATGTATGCCAAGGAAACAGCCATGTGGATCCATTGGGAAATAGAAGCTGTAGAGGCTGGTCTGCCACAACAGTTAACACTGGTCAAGACAACTAGGTGAACAGACAGGTGGAACTCATTTGTCACCTTAAGATAACGCAGAACTCTCCTGACATCCAACAACTTCAATACTTTGTCTGTTTCTTCTTGCCTATGGGCTGAAAACTGAGAAGCCACACTTGCTGGCTGACATGAAATGTTGAAACTACCTTCAGTTGAAAGGAAAGCATGGTGCATAAAGACACCCCTACTTTCATGAATCTGAGGAAAGGCTTTCTGCAAGATAACACTTGCAGTTCTGACATCCTCCTTGGGTTTTTTTTTAATTTTATTTATCATGTTTAAAATACATATCAAGTATCTAATTGTACAGAAAGGTAAAGATAAAACAAGTAATCGACTCAAGATAACACTGTTACAATTGAATAAGTTAACAAAGGTAAATTAAAGTTCATAATAAAGAAAACTTTGCTTAAATTAAGCTCAAGTCCTCAAATTTGAGATCCAGGAAATAGCAATAGCGAGTTTCATTCTAATAGAAGCTTAAGGCAAAAGGAAAACAAAAGACTGGTTAACTAAGCTTGGATAATCCTTAATCCTAAATCCTAAACAGCACTCATATTCTTATTCTTCCCTTTTCCAGGCATGATATTGACAAGAAAGTTGTCAGCTGACAAGGTTCAAAGAAAATATATTTTTTTAAATGATAATGTATTACACATTTACATGGATGACGAAGGAAAAATGTCACCCTCCAGAGCTATAACTCCTGGTTTTAAAAGTAAAAATTCTCACCTACACTTTTGTGTATCACGTGCTAGATCTGGAGGAGCATCACCAGTAGGGTGCCGCAGGGCTCGGTGCTTTGACCCATGCTCTTCAACATCTTTATAAACGATCTAGAGATTGGTACGATGAGTGAGGTGATTAAATTTGCGGACGATACGAAGTTATTCAGAGTAGTGAAGACACAGGGGGATTGCAAAAATCTGCAATGTGACATAATCAGATTTGAGGAATGGGCATTGACATGGCAGATGAGGTTCAACATGAATAAGTGTAAAGTGATGCATGTAGGTAACAAAAATCTCATGCACGAATACAAGATGTCCGGGGCGGTACTTGGAGAGACCTCCAAGGAACGAGACTTGGGAGTTCTGATCGAGAAGTCGATGAAGCTGTCCACGCAATGTGCGGCAGCAGCGAAAAGGGCGAACAGAATGCTAGGAATGATAAAGAAGGGGATCACGAACAGATCGGAGAAGGTTATCATGCTGTTGTACCAGGCTATGGTGCGCCCTCACCTGGAGTACTGCATCCAGCACTTGTCGCCGTACATGAAAAAGGACATGGTACTACTCGAAAGGGTCCAAAGAAGAGCGACTAAGATGGTTAAGGGACTGGAGGAGTTACCGTACAGCGAAAGATTAGAGAAACTGGGCCTCTTCTCCCTCGAACAGAGGAGATTAAGAGGGAGGGGACATGATCGAAACATTCAAGGTACTGAAGGGGATAGACTTAGTAGATAAGGACAGGTTGTTCACCCTCTCCAAGGTAGGGAGAACGAGAGGGCACTCTCTAAAATTGAAAGGGGATAGATTCTGTACGAACGTAAGGAAGTTCTTTTTCACCTAGAGAGTGGTAGAGGACTGGAACGCTCTTCCGGAGTCTGTCATATGGGAGAACACCCTCTGGGGATTCAAGACAAAGGGCAGGATTCACTAAACCTCCAAAGCGTGTGCGATCCATTTCCGTTTGCATGCCAGCCGACTGATTCAGTAAAGGCCTGCATGCAAATGGGGAAGATCGTTAGCACGCCCCCCTACCCACGGCAAGAACAATCCCCGCTCATGCGCACACCCTGACAGTAGTGACAGGAGAAGCAGCCTCCTGTCATTCAGGGCTCAGCCCTGCCCAGATCTCTCTTGCCTGCTCCCGGACTCTCCTGCTCTCTGCCGCTGATCCCTGCGGTGCAAGCCCGTGGTTTTAAAGCGGGCCTGCACTGCGGAGAACGGCAGGAGAATCCGGGATCAGGCAAGAGAGATCTGCCTGACAACCCCCCCAGGCTCTGATCTCTCCTGCCTACCCTGCTCTGCCATGCCCGCCCCCCCCCCGCCCCCCATGGAGAAAAAAGCAGGAGGGATACCAACTCCCTCCTGCCATGTTAAAACAGAATTTTAAAAAAAAATTTATAAAAAAGCAGCGCAGCACTCCCCCCCCTGACCCGGCCCACCCCCGACACCAAAGTTGGGAGCAGGAGGGGTGCTTGGTCCCTCCTGCTCCTAGGCCTCCCACCCCCCGCCCAGTCCTGGTCGGGCCCGGCCCTCCCACCCCGGTACCTGTAAAATTGTTGGGAGCAGGAGGGGTGCTTGGTCCCTCCTGCTCCTTGGGCAAGGCTCCCCCAACATCTTCGGGAGCAGGAGGGGTGCCCGGACCCTCCTTCTACTCCTATGCACTGGCAATTTTCTTCAGGAGCAGGAGCAATGGACAATAATGGCCTTAGACCACGCCCCGGTGCATCATCTGATGCACGGGGAGAGGCCTAAGGCACTGATTGGCTGAGGCGTCTCAGGCTCCTCCCTTTGGAGGGGTCGGGGCACCTCAGTCAATCAGGAACTTCCTTAGGGAAGAGTCTAGGGAAGTACCTGATTGGCTGAGGTGCCCCGGCCCCTCCAAAGGGAGGAGCCTGAGGCGCCTCAGCCAATCAGTGCCTTAGGCCTCTCCCCGTGCATCAGATGATATGCCAGGGCGGAGCCTAAGGCCACTATTGGGCGGCGGCGGGGCAAGAGAGTAGGAGCAGGAGGAGTTTGCTCCTGCTCCTGAAGATATTGCCAGTGCATAGGAGCAGGAGGAGGATCCAGGCACCTCTCCTGCTCCCGAAGATGTTGGGGGAGCCTTGCCCAATGAGCAGAAGGGATCGGGCATTCCTCCTGCTCCCAACAATTTTACTGGTACCAGGGTGAGTGGGTGGGCCGGGCCCGATCAGGACCAGGCGGGAGGTGGGAGGCCTAGGAGCAAAAGGGACCGAGCACCCCTCCTGCTCCCAACTTTGGTGTCGGGGGTGGGCCGTGCCAGTTCGGGGTGGGGGGCCCGTGCCGGGTCGGGGGCCATGCCGGTCGGAGGGGGGAGTGCTGCGCTGCTTTTTTATCTTTTTTTTTTATTCTGTTTTAACATGATGGCAGGAAGGAGTTGATATCCCTCCTGCTTTTTTCTCCGGGGTGGGGGGACGCGGCAGAGAAGAGCAGGGCAGGCAGGAGAGATCACGGCCACGGGTAGATCTCTCCTGCTCTCTGCTGCCATTCCCCACAGTGCAGCCCTGCTTTAAACCTGCGGCTCGCACTGCAGGGAAAGCGGCAGAGAGTAGGAGCTCAGGGCAGAAAGCAGGGCTGGAAGATCGGGGCAAGCAGGCAGGAGACATGGGGCAGAGCAGGGCTTCTATGGAGCTGGAGAGTCGAAAAGATGTTTTCGACTGATCTCCAGCAGTCGTTTCTTGGGTTTGCTTAGTGAATCTGGCCCAAAGTTGGACAGGTTCGTGCTAAATCAGATTGTATGCAGGTAGGGCTGGTCTCAGTTGGGGCACTGGTCTTTGACCAGGGGGCCGCCGCGTGAGTGGATTGCTGGGCAGGATGGACCACCAGTCTGACCCGGCAGTGGCAGTTCTTATGTTCTTATGTTAAACCCAAGAATTTCCTTTTGCTTATTTTTGAAGAAAAGCCTAAGCAGCCAGTTTTTGTTTGGTGCAAGGGTTACAAAAAGAAGAAGCATAGCACCTGTTGCCACTTCCCTTTCAGAAAGTTCCAGTATTGTGGTTATATTAAGTGGCTGTTGATCATTTTCTTGCATAGCTCCATTTTGTTTCAAAGGCAAATAATAAACTTGAGTCAAAAGTGGCAATGTTTCCTCAGGAATTCCCAATAGTTCTTTCATATACCTCTTCACCATTTCCCTAAGTGTTACCGCCATCACCCTGGGGAAATTAATCAGCCTAAGATTATTATTGCAGGAAAAGTTCTCCAAAGATTCTAACTTTTTTCTTAGGGTTGTATTATCTTTAATCAATGTCTCAGAAATTTGTTTAGTTAGTTTCATTTCTCGTTGAAGAGTTGTAATAGATTTTTTTGAATCGTCAGTTTCAGCCCTTAAATTCTTAATGTCTTTTTGCTGAAGATTAAATTTGTCATCCAGCCGTTTAAGTTGGGGTTTTAATGAATTAGTCAGATCAGCCATGAGATTCCATAGGGAATCAAGAGTAACCTCTGAGGGCTTTTTTTTATCAAAGGTAAAGTTTTAAGTTCAATCTCACCAGTTGAAAGCTCTCTTTGAATATTCTCTTCCTGGGTTCGGTTCACCCCCTTGATCGTTGTTGCCTCAGATTTCACCAGGCTCTCCTGTAAATGCAGGGAGCCTCTCTCCATACTCCCCTCTTCGCTCTCTCTGGCCTCCGAGGGAGAAAGCATATCTTCTCCCGGAAGCTCCTCCACTCGTGGGGAGCTGGTAATCTGAGGAGGAGGGGGAGGTGCCCTTGCGTTGGGACTTAGAGTTGTTTCTAGTCCCAAGACATCAAGTTTCAAGTTTCAAGTTTATTTATTCTTAATGAATCGCCTATTTTAAATTACTAGGTGATGTACAATGCTACAAAAAAATACAAATAAAACATTGGTGTCAATATTTAAACTAACTTTTGTTATTATATAAAAATACATACATATGAAAAAAAAAATATTAGTTATGGGTGAAAACATACATGAGTAGTGAGGATAAATAGGGAAGAAATTACAATGTTTAGATAGGAAAGAGAGAGAAACAAAAAAGGAAAGAACACATAGGAGGGAATTCTGAGCTAATCAGTTAAAAAAAACTATTGTTAAAATAATTATGTATCGTAAGCATCTTTAAAGAAAAATGTTTTTAGTGTTTTTTTAAATACTGCTAAATCTTTTAATTCTCTAATATATTGTGGTAAGAGATTCCATGACTGAGGGGCCATAATTGAAAACATGCCATGTCGTCTGATACCTATTACTTTCAACGAAGGAACCGAAAGAAGGTTAGAAGAGGTTGAGCGAAGAGAACATCCTCCTTGTTGAAGTGCTTGCGACTAAGAAAACTGTCTTCATGGTTAGATCCATGATAGACGCCTCCAACAGAGGCTCATACTGTGCTTTAGTGAGGGCCCGTAACTTAATGTTGAGATTCCACATAGGGACTGGCTGCCACACTGGAGGGCGGAGCCCGAGAGCTTCCTTCAAGAACCTGGACAGATCTGAATGAGGGGCCAAAGACCTTCTGTCTACTCGAGTTCTGTAATACGAAATACCGGCTATCTGAACCTTGAGATATCATATCGCCAGGCCCTTATCTAGACCTTCCTGCAGAAAGGATAGGACTTCGGAAATGGGAGCACCTAAGGGATCTAAATGCTTCTCCTTACACTAGAGTTAAAAAAAAGTTTCCACACTTTCACACAGGCTGCTACAGTTGCTGACTTCTAAGGCTGCGTGCTCAACAGCTATACTGTAAGTCCAAAGCGTTCCGGATTCTCTAGGGCAGGGCTGCCCAAGTCCGGTCCTCAAGATCTACTGGCAGGCCAGGTTTTCAGGATATCCACAGTGAACATGCATGAGAGAAATTTGCCTGCACCGCCTTCTTGGTATGCAAATCTCTCTCATGTATGTTCACTGTGGATATGCTGAAAACCTGGCTTGCCAGTAGATCTCGAGAACCGGACTTGGCCAGCCCTGCTCTAGGGCTATGGGCCTCTGGAACAGAAGATCCTGGTGTAGCAGTAGTCTGAGACAGCTGTCTTGCTGCAACCAGACTAGATTTACATACAAAGACAACACGGCCAATCCTATTAGTGTAAAGTTAACCCATTAATATTTTTATATAAAGGCATGACTGAATTTTGCTCAGCTTTAATCTGATAGTCCATAAAAAAATAATAGGGTGAGGGTATTCTGTGGTTGTGATTTGGATGCAGGGAGACATATTTAGAGGAGATCAGCTACCCAGTTTGCTTCTTTAGATCACTAGTGGCTTGAGTGAACTTCCCTCTATTGAGCCTACTGAAAATATACAGATATATTGTATATCTCATGTCATTTCATACAATTTGGTATATAATCTCTAAACAGAGTCGCTCCTATACTATGTCACCTTTGACAGATAAATCAGGTCTATGTTACTATATAAGGAGCTAAAATACTTTCAAGAAGAACGCCAAATCTGCTCAATTCCAAGGTTGCTATCTTTCACCAGAAGGTATTCAGAACAAAGAAAAGAAATCATCTTTGCTTTCCTCTAACAATTCATGAAACTACCTTTTCATTTGTTCCCATACCTTCAAACTGCAATACACTTTTTGTTGGGGTGTCTGTAGAATCCTTCACTGTTTGGAGCTCTGAAGGTGAAAATTCCAGCTCTTTAATTATTCCTGGTGGGACAAATGGTTTCAGTATAGTTGAAGGTGATTGATCAATGCCAAGGTTATGAAGATATGCCTACAGTAGGAAAAGAGCAGTAAAAAAAAAAAAAAGGCAAATCAATGTAAAAATAACTCTACTTTCTTTTTGCAGACCTCTCATTTGCATTTCAAAACAGAAGTCATTATACATGCTTATCCCTCTCTCTTATGGTACTATTCTGCTAAGGTGGCAATCTTTGTCAAATATTATTATAAAATCAAGACTCTATATACCCTCTGTACATCAATGATTCCCTAGCATTATTCTTTTTAAGGTATAGTATCCTAGTGCAGCTAAAATCCTACATCTTATACAATCTACAGTGGAAAGAAACTAAGAATGGACATTAGCAACATGGGCTACGATGAGTCAGGTTATTTTACCACAAGTCAGATTATTTCACCACAGAATCCTACTGTACTACAATAACCCGATTTGTGGTAAAATAACCCGTCTTAACAGTAACCTATGTTGATAACTTCTAAGATGTATTACTTTATCATTAACCCCAGTTCTTACTAACTTAACAGTAGCCCAGGTTGATAACTATGTCAACTAAATACTATGCTCCATATTCTGATATTGCCATCCATGTTAAGCTATACACTGGAAGAAATAGAGGTTGGCAGATTAGCTGGAAAGAGAACAAGTTAAGGAATCTCATACAATCATATGTACTCTACAGCAACAATTTAATGATCTGTTGGCAATAGCGACACGATTGCCATACTGGCAATCCGGGTATTAGTTGCTTAAGGGATGGAGAATTTTAACTAATTGTGTGAAACACTAAAAACGAAACAAAAGACAAAGAAAAAAAAATAGGTACAAAAATCAATGCATGCTTTGTGCAATGGCAATAAAACATAAATAGGACTTCAAATGTTCCTTTACAATAAGTGTTTCCTAAATAAACACCACTTCCTCAAGCACTCTCACCCCACCCAGAGTTCTTATAGCCTTAACTTAGGGCTCCTTTTACTAAGCTGCGTTAAAGCATTAACACGCGGAATAGCGTGCGCACTAGATGCTAACGCCAGCATTGAGCTGGCGTTAATTCTAGCTGCGTAGCGCACGGTAATACCCTGCGTGCGCTATAACCGCTAGCGCACCTTAGTAAAAGGAGCCCTTAGTTTTCGTGCCATTTCTCTGGTGACCAGTGGCGTATTAAGGGGGGGAGCAGGCCACCCCAGGCACCATCTTCGCGGGGGTGCCAGCACCTCTCTTCCTCCTCCCAGGACCAGGACGTAACGTCAGAAAGGAGCCGAGGCCAGCGCAAGCAGCAGGTGGAAGATGCTTCTCGTGCCGGCAACATTTCAAGAGGTACGGAAGGTCGGGGGAGAGGCACGCAAGCGGTGAGGGGCGCACAGCATGACTGGGGAAGAGCAGGGGGGCACACAGCTCAGCAATGCCGGGCACCATTAACTCGGGTGAAACTTCCCTAGCTACGCCACTGGCTGAGACTGCCTAAGTAACACAAACTTACATTATTTGATTCCACTAAACGAGGTATGCGAGAATACCAATTTTTTTTGTACCCTCATTAGCTTGAAAAGAAACACCTAGATTAAAAATTTAAAAACCCCTAAGAAGTCCTCAACATAAGCAACGTTATAAGAAATTCTTGACATATTGGTTTAGAAACTTTGAATCATTTGCAGTTCTTGAGAATGCACAACTACAGTCAAATATCTGTAAAATTATTGCTCCGTCCCTCATGAAGGATACTTTAGGCAGCAAAATATCTAAGAACTTACCGGTATTCTTTCTTCAATGTTTATTTCATTCATGTCAGGTGTCTTTATTGTAGGTGACCAGTAAGAGGCATAATTATGTATCTCTGGATTAATGAGTGTGTGGTCAGAAACGGTTCCGGTCGATTCTGAAGCTGTCGGTTCACAAGGGCTGTTTGACTGAGAAATATGACAAGTTTCAAAATTGGCATCTACGGAACCATCACTGAATTGATGCTTACTATTCTTGCTGGTAGTAAAAGTGGCATCTGGTGGTTGATTGAGAATGTCGCACTTCTCCTCCCTGACAAATGCAGTTTCTTTAAAAGGTTTAGGTACTTTTTCATTAAAACTGAGCACGTTTTCTTCCAAACTTTTGTTACTGCTCTTAAAATCAGAGGTAGACATGGGTCCACTAATATCAAGAGAAGCTTTAGTGTGTTTTTCCCTAGAATCTGTCAGATCAGCATTATTTTCCCACTCATCCAGCATGCCAGTCTGGCTGCTCTCATTTATGCCTTCCTCTGATAAGACTTGGACAATTTCCTTCTGGATCTTTCTCTGAGGTTGATCAGCCTGTAAATTATCTTTGCTCGCTATATTTACAATGTTGTCAGACTGAGACCTAGTTAATGGTAATGTACATATTGGCATCTTGTCTTCAGAATTTAAACCAGATGGAGAGGATGTGCTGGAAAAAGATGCATCTAAAGCTCTCTTTGGGTTGCTATAGTTGGCCTGCTTAGACAGCATGTGGTTTAAAGAATCAGCCACTGCACTGTAGGCCTTCTTCTTAGGAGATACTCCTGTCAGACCGCGCAGAGCTAAAATATCAAATGAAATTTTCTCTGGTGGATGGTTTGTGTTCCAAGCTCCTACCTTCTGTATGTAATTCAAAGCAGGGAGAGATCCAATTCTTCCTGTAGGAGATGACTCTCTTAAAGATTTACTACTCTCAAAATTAGTTTTATGGCCACTTTGATCTGACTGCGCCCACTGAAATGAAATAAGTGTATTTTTAGATGATCTGCTAGAAACCTCTTCACTTAAAGACTGAAGATTTGATTTAATGGTGGTCAGTTTAGAGGGCAACTCTGGTTTGCTGCTTTTATTCATAAACATTCCTGGAGTTGATTGTGAGATTGGGTCAACCAGTCGCCCACAAAAAGGGCTATCATCCATGGGAGGGTTCAAAGAAGGAGAAATGTCTGTATCTTTATGTCCTCTCTCTATGCTACAAACAGAAGAAACTGTCAGATCAGCCTGGATATTCCCTCTCTGGATTTCACAGGTGTTCTTTTTATTACTATATGTTTCTGTAGATTTAACAGTGGTTGTATGAAGCAAGAGATTCTGAGAAGATCTGTTTTTCATAAAGTCACAGGCTTCTTTATCTTGATGCTTGTGCAGGATTTCAGAGCAGAGCTGCTTCAACAGTTCATCTCTGGAGGCACCGCTGGGCTGACTAGCCACAGGGCAAATAGTAATGCCAGATACATCTGACTGAGGAGAGCCATTCAAGTCCACACATTCTCTCATGGTTGTCATTAGCATTTTGGAAGACTTTGTTGGAATATTTGCCTCAACAGAATCTCTAAATGAAAGACTGGATCCAGGAACAAATCTGACGTCATTAAAAGATTGACAGGATTCTTGTCCCAGACCTTCTAATTCTTGAAAATCTGCATTCTCAACATGCTGTGCCTCATCTTTATCAGGGGTCCTAGTTGATGAGGCTTTGCTGGAAGAGCTCTCAGATCCTGACGAGAATCTGGCACTGCTGGATACTCCTACTTCTTTTTCCAGCATCTCAAGCAGCAGAGGGGCAGGAATACTGCTATCCAAAAATGAAACTTCATCAGTAGCAAAACGCTTGCGAACCTCATCAGCAGAAAAAATTTCATGTTTTTGTAACTCTGTCTTATTGTTGGTCATCACCAATGTATCTGGACCAATACAGTCCTTATTGCCATCTGGGTTGCAATGCACAGAACTACAGTCTGTTTGGTTGCCATATTCTTTAACTTCTTTCTCTTTCGCCTCCTCGGTCCTCGGACTAAAAGGAGAAATGGGGTGCTGTGATAAAAAGCATGTACTACTGGCATCGCCAACTTGGGAGGCACTCAGAGCAAGCGGGTGCTGGGATAGGGTGAAGCAGCCACTGACAAGGTCCGTAGAAACTTCAGTGGCTGCCAGCTGCACAGCATCACTGATATGTAGAGGCCGTGTGTGCTGTTCAGAAACATCAGGGGACCCTCTGGAACAGAACAAAAAAAAAACAAAATCTCATTAAACTTTTACAAATCTTTAAGCAGAAAGTGCAGTCATCTATCTAAGGGCTCCAGCTAAGCTGCGACAGCGTTTTTAGCGCGCGCTATGCGGCTAGAACTAATGCCAGCTCAATGGTCATACAGCACTGAAGGGTGACATCTGAATCTAGCTCTTATGATTCACAACTACATTTCATCTTATCACTGTCTTTTTCCCTGTTTTTTAGGGGAACACTCATAGGAATTGAATGAGCGTCAGAGCATTTACTTTGCTGGCCAGCATTAAAATGCTCTACTGCAGCTTGATAAAAGGGAGCCTTTGCATTGATACCCTAGCTTCAGATATATTTTCTGTCTTGGAACTCTCTAATTTGGTAGACTGTTAAGCACTACTGTTTTCCTTATTATTTATATATTGGTTCACTTTTTGGTTTATTTTCTAAAAGTGATTTTCCTGTTTTAAATGTGATACTTGTTAATTTTACTGAAAAGTCAAAATAAATAAAATTTAAAAATAAAATTGTATCTGGAGAAAGGTTATGGTTCTCAGACTGGTGCAAGAGTAAGAGATGCAAAAGAGTAAACATAAAAAAAGATGCAAGAGAGTAAGTATACAACATATTTTGATAAAATTGTGAGAAACTGGCTCAATTGATCACCAGAATCACAAAGAGGGCAGCGGTATAAATCACTTCAAAACATACTATCATAAACCCACTGTGGAACAGCCACCATTACTTGAGACTTTTCCTACCCCATGTTGGAATATATAGACAAATGGAAAAAAAAAAAAAAATCAAAATACTGAAAAATAGAAAAAATAAATTCCTGTCAAGTAATGGTGGGTATTCCACGGTGGATTTATGAATATATTTCAACTGATCACCATTCAGGAAACAGTAGAACTAAATCAGTTCACACTGAAGAAACTTCACAACAGTTGAAGAACCAGGCAGTGAAGTGATGTTGCTTAGGTGCAGCAGCCGGCATGAGTACAGGCTTATTGAAAATTTATTCAGGATGATATTTCATAAATTTTATTGAGATTGGTTAAGGTTTTGATGGAGCTATGCAGAAAATAAGCTTTGTATAGTTTGTTTTTTCGTTGGTTTGTTTTTAACACAATGTAGTTAGTTACTTGTTCTATTTTCCTTCTGCAATCCTCAAAGTTGCTCTGCTCTTACTGAGAAATCCTTACTCCCCATCTTGAGGTCAGAGGCAGATGGGAAAACAGAACCTGAGAAAAACTGAATATGGGAGAAAGTAGCTTTCTTAAAACATTTGCTCTTACAAAAGTTATCTAGCATTTTAGAGCATGTACAAAACTGGCATAAAGGAGAAGGGCACTTTCATAAAAGGTTCTTCTGTATGTAAAGCCTGTTTTATATACAGAAAAGGCCTTTTATTACATTGTACAGCAGTTTACATGTGTTTGAGTATACATATGGTGACAAGATGGTGTCTACTTATAAACGTCCTGTGTGTAGCCATTCCAAGGGCTCCTTTTACAAAGCCAAGCTAGGGCCTTAACGCGCCCTAGCCGCTACCGCCTCCTTTTGAGCAGGCGGTAGATTTTTGGCTAGCGCAAGCTATAGTGCGCGCTAATCCAGTGCGTGCGCTAAAACTGCTAGAGCACCTTTGCAAAAGGAGCCCCAAATCTCTCACGTGGTTTTGTAGAAGGGGGCTGTTAATTTGGTACTCAACCTTTCATTTCACACAGCAAGGCAATTTACAAGTCATACTGTGTGAAATTTTGCATATTGAGGCTGTATTTATAAAGTGTTTCAGAGGAAGGTTTATACTTTACAATGCTTGTCTTTGCTTTATTTAATATCTGTTGGGTGCATGGAATTCAGTGGGATACTCTGTTATAATGGAAAAATGTCAAACCTCTGCTCTTGTATAATTATTTCTAATTATCTAGTATATTATTCCAAGTTTAACACTAAAATTAAACTGATGGTGAATAAATAATTTCAGAATAAAACAAATGTTAAATGTAATTAATAATCCACCATCAAAATTAAAGTCCTCAAATGCAAAGGAAACTCAAGCCCATTAACCAAAAGAAAATTTATAGAATGAGGAATTGGAACATGTAAGAAAGAATGGAAAATTCAAATGAGATTCCAATAATAGATATATTTGTAGTGGAAATGTGACAATGCTTAATAGAACTACTTAAAGGAACCGATTTTAAAATTGAGAATTTTCAATATGGATGTCGGTCTAAATTTGAGAAAAGACTTCAACTTATTATTAACAAATAAACTGAGATAGGCTCCAGAAGTCATAGGGCTCCTGTTACAAAGCCGCGTTAGCAGTTTAACGCGTGTAATAGCGCGTGCTAAACTGCCGGCCGTGCTAGCCGTTACTGCCTTCTCTTGAGCAGGCGGTAGTTTTTCGGCTAGCGCAGGGGTTAGCGCGTGATAAAAAGTCGCGTGCGATAAAGCCACTAACACGGCTTCGTAAAAGGAGCCCATAATTTCTTATTGTATTTTTAACTATTGAAATATTGTCCTGCTTTTCTGTGTGCTTTGTATCATCACTGGAATGTCCAGTCCTCTTTATTCTGTGAACTGCTTAGAACTTTTTGGGTGTTGCCGGTATAGAAAAATAAAGTTATTATTATTATTATAACTGCAATGTATGTGTCCATAGTTACACTAACTTTGAAGTTAGTATAAATATGTGCATCAGGGACGAGTTACGAGTGCCTATTTTATAAAGGTGCATGGGTACCTATGCTCCCTTTACAGAATAAGCTTAAAGGGTGCATTTTTGCATTGCTCACATAGAAATTCTTTTATAAAAAAAAAATCAAGCCCCAGGAAGCTAAGCTAAAATGCTGCTGTAAGAGCTTGTTACGCTGGGAAGTACAAACATTATAATACACTGGGGGTGGATGATCAATCGGAACATTCATCATAGTGTGGGAAAGTGAACTGTAAAATTAACACTAGAGAGGATTACAGGGAACACACGGAACAGGAAATCCTTAGAAAAGAACCCTCTCTTCTTACCTCAATGGAGCAAAATCCAATTCACTTTGCTGGAAAAGGGTTTCTTCAAAAAGTCTTTTTCCTTGTGTGATATTAGATATTGGTAGCGGGAGGCAAGGAGACAGGCCACTGTCCTGAATTTCTGGAAAAGTGAAAACACATTTACAGGAGTAATCATCATGACACTCTTGATATGTTCATCAACCATGAAAAATAGAGCCACAGAAGTGGCTACAGCTGGCTATCTAAAAAAAACGACAGATAACCTCTTTCCAAAGAAAACATGATGGTTTACACTAAACAGAGCCAAACACATAAAATGTATGATTAAAGACTGGACAGAGAAACATTAAATATTTTCCTTATGGTCACACAGCACTGAAGGGTGACATCTGAATCTAGCTCTTATGATTCACAGCTACATTTCATCTTATCACTGAGGTTATACCATCAGCTCATGGAAGACACTAATACATTTAAAGACATGTTTTCTGCCCTCCATGGGGACAATGATGAGCACAAAGATGGCACAGAGAACTTATGTCTACATGCTTAAAATGCAGGACCTTCAGAGGCTGACATATTCAAACTGTTAACTTCCTCACTTCAAACTGATATTGAGACAGAGAGAGAGAGAGACATATACCATATACAGTACTCTGCCAATATTCGCAGGGGTTCCATTCTAGAAACCACCATAAATGCTGAAAAACCGTGAATACGGTTTTTAGCGGGGAAGATAGGAGAAGGCACCCAGAGAGGCAGGAGAGAGCAGCCGGAGCACCAGCGAGTGAAGGAAATCACTCGCGGTATGCTCCGCCCACCTCTTCCTGCACTAAAGTCCTGATTCCTGATTGGTGAGGCCCGACTTTAGTGCAGGAAGAGGCGGGTGGAGCATACTGCGAGTGATTTCCTTCACTCGCTGGCACTCCGACTGCTCTCTCCTGCCACTGTGGCTGTCCTCTCCTGCCCGGTCATTTGCAGTCGGAAAATTCGCGAATGACCAGGACCGCGAACAGTGAATGACTGGGGGAACACTGTATACTCAAACAGAGATTATTAGGCCATAAAAATGTTTGGGTCAGCACTCACCCACCCCCCTCATGAACTGTCGCAGGCTTCCACCAGGCCTGCCATAAGACCTGGTGGTCCAGTACTGGGCAGGAACAGGAGGGATCCCTCCCACCTCCTGTCCCGGCTGACTAACAATTCTCACCTCTCTCCCGCTTCCCTGATTAGTAAAAAATGGTATCTTCAAAATCCCTGGTGGTCCAGAGGTGAACTGGAGCAGGAGCAATCTTCCTATGCTCCTTCCCCATACAGAGCCACTACCTAAATGGCTGCCGTGAGTTCTCGTGACAACTTCACAAGTTCCTGTGGTCTTGCCACAAGAACTCATGGCAGCCCTCCAAGTAACTACAAATCCAAAATGTTGCCCTGCAAAGGGTTTGAGTTTGAGACCGCTGCCTTAAAGGCAATATACATCTGCAGCCAACTTCCTGAGCCTTCACAGACTGTGTATACAGCCAACCACAGAAACAGAAATTCAAACTGCTGAAGAAGGATCAATACACAAGCTATGGAAGAAATACTATTCCATAGACCAAATTACAAATGTATAAGCTCAGTGATTTGCCAGCACAATCTTTTTCGTATATTCATGTGTTCTCCCTGCATGTTTTAAGGCTCCTTTTACTAAGGTGCGCTAGCATTTTTAGTGCACGCAAAAGATTAGCGCGTGCTAGCCAAAAAATTACCACCTGCTTAAAAGGAGGCGGTAGCAGCTAGCACGCGCGGCATTTTAGTGAGCACTATTCCGCGCGTTAAGGCCCTAATGCACCTTTGTAAAAGGAGCCCTTAGTTGATTGGTCTCTACGGCCATATATTAAAATGCTCTTGTATTATTTTTTCCTTCTAGCATACTATATTTATATATACAATCATATTTCAGTATTGAGGGCTCTAATAAAGGTACATTACATATGTGTTTTTAATATATTTTTTAAGTATCTGTTGGCTATTCATAGGTTGCTTCTGTCCTCCAAAGGCAAATTTTGGTCTTACGATTATGTTTATGTTACTGTGCGTATCTCATTTACTTAATGTTTTTTTTAAAGGCACTGCTATTTTATTTTTAAATTTTAAAAATCTCTCTGGTTTCATTTATTTGTAGGTTTCTCATATATTAATTAACATACGTTACTTTATATGTTTTCATTGTAAGCACTTTTTCTTATGTATGCTTGCTGTATTTGTCTTTGTTTATTGTAATTAATTCTTTCACATTTTTATATGTTTGTAAGGTCCATTTATCTCCTGATGACAGTTGACCAGCTGAAACACGTCCATGTCAAGACACCTTCCTCAACATTCTTGAACACTACTGTGAATAAAGATTTGAAAGAATCCTGACCTGTGTCCTACTTTTCTGCTCCTTGTGTTTGCATACCCGTGAACACTGTTCTCCTTTTTTTTTTTTTGCCTTCTATCTCTGTAACTAACACAGCACTGCAGATATATAAAAGAAGGAACACACACAAAACTCTGCCCCCGCAGTCTCGCTAGATAACAGCCCTTTGATGCTACTCTGAAGGGTACCTTAGGGAAGACACATTTGTAGTTGTTGCCACTGAAGCAATAGCTAATTATGCAGCATGTAAAGCTCCACTTCTGAAAACAGGATTGAAGGCACACCTGTAGAAGAGCCCTTGCATATGCCAAAGGAGAGCAAAAAACACAGCTAACTCATACAGTGCCAGAGCTGCAGATAGGAACCCATGCCTGATGAGTAGAAATTGGTGCAGAGGTAGCTATGGGTAAAGAAACAGCCTGGAAAACCGGCAATCCAAGGAAAGGCCATACAGTCATGATGAAAAGTACAATATACTGTAAAGTGACAGAACAGCAGTAAAATACTGCTGGTAGTATAGTGCATTGGAATAGATTAATTTAACAGCACAGCCCAATAGGCCACTGCCACAAAACCATCCAGAAAGGTGCCGTTAAGTTTAAATAGGCTGTAGCCACCTTGCAGACAGAGATTGGTGCCACTACACAGGCCGGCAGGCCATCGCAAACATGTTGCTCAAGGGGACGCAGCGACTATGTAACCCAAGAGGATGTACACACACACACACACATAATAAAACAGGGGAAGCAATTCCACAAAATCAAACAGGCAAGAGCAAAGTGGAAATGTCCAATCAGATTGGTGCACAAAAAAGTGTCTTTCAACTCATCTGATAAATCCAATGGTCTTTATTAATCCAAATTAGCTCATACATCCAAAGCAACTCAACGACTCGACATGATCATGTTTCGGCCACCCGGCCTGCATCAGGAGTCTTTGGGTATCAAATAGTCTCAAATGGTCTAAAGCAAAACGAACAAACCGTTGCTCCGAATCTGTAACACCACGGAATAACACAGCTTTGCAGTGAAGGAGATCAAAGTAACAGCGCAATCCAAAATGCTGCTGCCCCCAATGAGACTAAAGAGCTGCCGTCCCCGCATACCTGACAGGGCAGATTCCACCCCAATAGTTGCTCCTACAGTGCAGGCCAAGTGGCTGCAGACAATGTAGAAGCAAGTGACCACTGCCACAGTGCGGTCCTAAAAGACCGCTGCCAGGGTTGGCACAGTGGAACCCAAAAGGCTGCTGCTACAATGAAATCCAAGTTGCTGCTGACACAGCAAAGACTCAGGCTGACGCACAAGACAGGAGGCTGCTACCACAAGACAGCCCAAGAGGCCGACTCCAAGTGTAGCCAAAGAAAGTGTTCAGACCGTATAGTACAAGGAGTTGCTGTTTCAGGGGTCCCTTCCACAGTGCAACTCTAAATGCTGTTGTGATAGGGTGCCAACAAGGTCCCATGATAGAGGAATCCAGAGGCTTCCATTATCAAGAAGTTGAATAGAGTGCTGCTAAGGCTAATCCAAGAAGCCTCTACATCAGAACAACTGATGGGAAGACTGGAAGAGGACACTGTCCCCAAAGACTAACAGCTGCTGCTAAAGAGAAATCAAGAGGGTTCCAGACAGGCTTGAGATCATGCTATGCCACCAGAGGGGCCTTGTGGTGGTACTGTGTGGCAGGAGAAGGAGGCGTCACCACACAGTACTAGAGTGTGATGAAGTGGTTAAGGGGGAGAGTGTGGCACAGTGGTTAAAGCTACAGCCTCAGCACCCTGGGGTTGTGAGTTCAAACCCATGTTATACCTTGTGACCCTGGGCAAGTCACTTAATCCCCCCCCATTGCCCCAGGTACACTAGATAGATTGTGAGCCCACCGGGAAAGACAGGGAAAAATGCTTGAGTACCTGAATAAATTCATGTAAACCGTTCTAAGCTCTCCTGGGAGAATGGTATAAAAGAAAATTGAATAAATAAATAAAATAAAATAGAGACTGAAAATTATGCAAGCTTTGATACTATCCCATTTGGATTACATAAATATTATGCTTTTGGGTTTGCCAGATAGAAACTCCACAGACTACATGTTTTGCAGAATGTAGCTATGAAAATGACATGGTAGGGAAATTGGGTGGAACATGTTATACTGTTTTTAATTAGCGCTCATAGGTTGCCATTAAAGGCAAGAATTGAGTTTAATGTTTTAATATATACATTTTAAAAATTTTATATGGAATGGCACCCAATTATATGTCAAAATTTTGTGGATTATACACTCTGAGCTGAAGTTTAAGGTCAGGGTCTGAAATTCGATTGAATGTTACAATTTTATCTGAGATCCATTTATAATCTACAATGCATAAAACTATTAAGGGTCAGGGCTCTCTTAAAAAAGGAGGAAGGAAGACCAAACAGCAGCAGGAGTGATTAACGAGTGAGGTGAAGAAAGCTATTAGAGCTAAAAGAGAATCTTTCAGAAAATGAAAGAAGGAACTAACAGAAAATAATTGTAAACAGCACAAGGAATGGAAAGTCAAATGCAGGGCACTAATAGGGAATGCAAAGAGAGATCTTGAAAAGAAGATTGCACTGGAAGCAAAAACATACAGCAAAAACTTTTTAGGTATATTAAAAGCAAGAAGACATGAAAAGAATCAGTTTCACCGCCAGATGACCAAGAAATAAAAGGGGATCTAAGGGACAACAAGGCCATAGCGGAGAGATTAAATGAATTCTTTGCTTCAGTCTTCAATGAGAAAAATGAGGGAGTTTGGATAATTTCCTGGAGGAAAAGTCCATACTCTGTTACTGAGAAAGACATGGGGGAAGCCACTGCTTGCCCTGGATCGGTAGCATGGAATGTTGCTACTCCTTGGGTTTTGGCCAGGTACTAGGGACCTGGATAGGCCACTGTGAGAACAGGCTACAGGGCTTGATGGACCTTTGGTCTGACCCAGTAAGGCTATTCTTATGTTCTTATTTAATTTTGATGAATTAGAGAAACTCAAAGCAACAAAAAAGGAAGGAGGGGTCCAACCTTGTCTGCAGAAAAAACCAACCAGAAACAAACAAAAACAAACTGCAGATGTGTACAAGATGCAGGCAGAATTTATTGTGACAAATATAAATTTATAAAAACCTTTTTACCAAACAAGGGACCCTTGTTTGGTAAAAAGGTTTTTATAAATTTATATTTGTCACAATAAATTCTGCCTGCATCTTGTACACATCTGCAGTTTGTTTTTGTTTGTTAGAGAAACTCAAATAAATCTCTGTAACACTGGAAGATGTCATGGACCAATTTGACAAACTTGGACAATAGCAAAAAACTTGGATTGGATAGTATGCATCCCTAAGTGCTGATAGAATTGAAAAATGAACTTGCAGAGCTTTTATTAGTAATTTTCTTTAAAATCCAGCATAGTACCGGAAGACTGGAGGGTGGCCAATGTGATGCCAATTTTTAAAAAGGGTTCCAGAGGTGAAATTATAGACCGGTGACGCTGGTGCTGAGCAAAATAGTAGAGATTATTATAAACAAACAAAATGACATAATATATATATGATTCAAACCAACCACAAACTGCGATCCAACATGTTTCGCGTGACTACGCTTTAACAAGGATCATTTCCCTGCAAAAAATCAAAACAAAACAACCATTTTAGAATTCTCAGTTGTTATAAAGTCCTATACTTTATCTTTAATTTTATCAGCACCGACCTCAACCATGCTGTCGCCATCCAACCATTCACTTATACAGTGTCAAAGATGACGGCAGCTTGTATTCACTTCTTTTTCTACTTTCTTTTAAACAGCTGACTCGTGACGTCAACGCTGCAGAACAACCCCATTCAGAACAGGGACGCCCAATCTGAATCCATTTGGCTCAACTACATTAAGTCTATAAATCCATCTTTGTTCCAGGAAATTTAAATATCTATCTGCATTACCACCCACCCACCTATCTTTCTACTTAATCTATAATACGCCATCTAAGATCTGCACTAGGGAGACAGGATTTGTAGAAACTGTGAAGGACTGCTTCATGGAGCAACTAGTCAAAGAACCGACGCGAGGGGGTACTACTCTTGACCTCATCCTAAACGGATTAGGGGGGCCTGCTAGAGGGATAGAAGTGGGAGGACCACTAGGCAACAGTGATCACAACATGATCAGATTCACATTAGAAAGAGAGACACCCATAGTAAGGAGGACCGCAACAACTGCGCTGAATTTCAAGAAAGGGAACTATGTTGCTATGAGGGAAATGGTGGGGAGGAAGCTCAGAAACATCTTTAGGGTGGAGACTGTGGGAAGCGCCTGGACCCTATTCAGGGACACCCTGCAGGAAGCACAGAGAATGTACGTCCCCAGTTTCAGGAAAGGCTGCAAGAACAAGCGATCAAAGGACCCGGTTTGGATGTCAACAGAAGTAAAGAGGGCGATAAAGGACAAAAAGGTATCCTTCCGGAGATGGAAAAAGGACCCAACGGAGGAAAATCACCAGGCGCACAGGAAATGCCAAAAGGAATGCCACCGGGAGGTTAGAAAAGCAAAGGGGGAATACGAAGAGGGGCTGGCCAGAGAGGCGAAAAACTTCAAAGCATTCTTCAGTTACGTTAAGGGGAAGCGACCAGCGAGAGAGGAGGTGGGGCCGTTGGACGATGGGGATAGGAAGGGAGTGATTAAGGAGGATAAAGAGGTAGCTGAGAGGTTGAACACGTTCTTCTCGTCGGTTTTCATGAGCGAAGACACATCTAATATACCGGACTCAGAGGAGCTCATGAGTGGGGAACAGGCTGAAAAATTGGATCACATAGAGGTAAGTAAGGAGGATGTCCTCAAACAGATAGACAGGCTAAAATGCGGCAAATCACCGGGCCCGGACGGGATCCATCCAAGGGTTCTGAAGGAACTAAGACAAGAAATAGCGGGCACAATCCAGCATGTTTGAAACCTATCCTTGAAAACTGGTGAGGTACCAGAGGACTGGAAATTGGCGAATGTCACACCTATCTTCAAGAAGGGATCGAGGGGTGACCCCGGGAACTACAGGCCGGTGAGCCTGACTTCAATTATAGGGAAGATGGTGGAAGCTATGATCAAGGATGGCATTTGCGAGCACATTGAGAAAAATGACCTATTGAGAACAAGCCAGCACGGATTCTGTAAGGGAAGGTCGTGCCTAACGAACCTTCTGTACTTCTTTGAGGGAATAAGCAGTCGGGTGGACAATGGGGAACCCATAGACATCATTTACCTCGATTTTCAAAAGGCTTTCGACAAGGTGCCACATGAAAGGCTGCTTAAGAAGCTGTGGAACCACGGGGTGGGAGGGGATGTGCACAGATGGATCAAGCACTGGTTGTCGGGCAGACTGCAGAGGGTCGGAGTAAAGGGTCAATATTCTCACTGGCGGGGAGTCACGAGCGATGTGCCACAGGGGTCGGTGCTGGGGCCGTTACTCTTTAACATATTTATCAATGACCTGGAAAAGGAGGCAAAGTGCGAAGTTATAAAATTTGCGGACGATACCAAACTGTGCGGAAGAGTCAGGACCAGGGAGGAGTGTGAGGACCTACAAAGAGACCTGGACAAGCTGGAAGACTGGACAAACAAATGGCAAATGCGCTTTAACGTGGACAAATGCAAGGTCATGCATATAGGGAAAAAGAACCCGTTGTTCAACTACAAATTGGGGGGGGGGGGTATTGTTGGGAGACAGCAGACTTGAGAGAGACTTGGGTGTGCTGGTGGATGCATCACTGAAGCCATCTGCACAGTGCGTAGCAGCCTCGAAAAAAGCCAACAGGATGCTTGGCATCATGAAGAAGGGCATAACAACCAGAACACGGGAAGTCATCATGCCATTGTATCGAGCGATGGTGCGTCCACATCTGGAATACTGCGTTCAGTATTGGTCGCCGCACCTCAAGAAGGACATGGCGATACTTGAGAGAGTCCAAAGGAGAGCAACGAAAATGGTAAAAGGGCTGGAACACTGCCCATACGACGAGAGGTTGGATAGGCTGGGGCTCTTCTCTCTGGAGAAAAGGAGGCTCAGGGGAGATATGATAGAGACCTTCAAGATCATGAGGGGCATAGAGAGGGTGGATAGGGACAGATTCTTCAGACTGAAGGGGACAGCAAATACGAGGGGGCATTCGGAGAAACTGAAGGGAGACAGGTTCAAAACAAACGTAAGGAAGTTTTTTTTCACCCAAAGGGTCGTGGACACTTGGAATGCGCTACCGGAGGAAGTGATCAGGCAGAGTACGGTACAGGGATTCAAACAGGGATTGGACGGATTCCTGAAGGATAAAGGGATCATGGGATACTGAGGGAGGAGCTGGGATGTAACACAAGTATAGAAAGCTAACCAGGTAATGAGTATAGAAACCAAACCAGGTCGTGCATGTGCAAGACCGGAGGGTTAGGACTTTGATAGGAAGACAGGACTTAAATGAGAAACCAAGGTGGCAAGGGAGCCCCTTCTGGTGATACAGACAGGTCGTGACCTGTTTGGGCCGCCGCGGGAGCGGACTGCTGGGCAGGATGGACCTATGGTCTGACCCGGCGGAGGCACTGCTTATGTTCTTATGTTCTTATCTGCCAATTTAATTGGCGGTCTAATGCAAAGAGCCCAGTGCAGAAATCTGGCAATGGCAGGGTGAGAAATCCAAGACTAAGGATGGTCCCAGACTCTGAAACAAGAGAGCCAAGCCACTTGGACATGATGGGATGCCACAGTAGGGTCTGTATTTATACCAGTTAGAAGAAAAACGAGAACCACTGAAATTGGAACATAATACGGCTCTATACATTCCTGGTTACATCAATGCTGGAAAGTCTGCCATGCCCTAGGGTAGGCAGACACAGTAGTCGACTTCATAGACTTGAAAAGTGTGGCAATAACTACCTCCAATAGTCTGTGTACGCTAAAGCTGCACATGCAAAAGCCATGCCAGAAGAACAAATGCCCCAGGTCCTCCATAAAAACCAGATCCCGAGAAAGCAGGTCTGGAGGGGCGCAGAACCTAAGGCTGCAACCTCTACGAAAATGCAGCTCTGAGTATCACAGCCTGCAAGGCCAGTCCAGAGCCACCAGAATGACATGGCCGGGAAGGGTCGCTATCCGCCAAGTGATTTGGCCTATCATGAATCCCCTGAGGTCACTGTTGCATGAGTGCATCGAGATCTGTGCTGTTGGACACGGATCTGCGACTAAAGAATTGAGGCATCATCAGATCCTGTGCCATGGAAACAAGGATGAAGCGGGGACGACCCCAGAACTGCACAATGGCTGGGAACGCTGCTAAGGACAGCTCCCACTATTACAGATCCAAAGTCTGTCTGCTGAGCAAGTCGACTGGTACACTGACAACTCCTGCCACAGGTGCTGCAGAAAACGCCTGCAGTGACATACAGTCTACAGAAAAAGAAGGCAGACCTCCTGAGCCAGAGAGGTTCTATTGGCACCTCCCTGGCAAGACACATAGGCTACTACCTTTGCATTGTTGGAGAAGACTCTGATCACTTGTCCCTCTAGAAACTTCTGGAATTGTACCAGAGCCAGCCGAATGGATTTCAACTCCAGCTGGTCGATCAACAATGTCCTCTGGGAAAGATTCCAATCCTGTTGGATGGAATGTTGAGTATAGTGGACTCCCTAGCCCTAAAAGCTGGCATCCGTCATCACTATGGCCCAGTGGTACACCCCTGAAGAGCGACTGTGGGAGAAGCCACCAAGCCATGCTGGTCCAAGTCTCCAGAGTCCAGGGAGGACTGGCTGAGAACTGGTAATGATTGTTTCTCTTTGTCCATCTTTTTTTAAAATATGCAACTGCAAGTATGCACAATGTGGCAAAAGCTAGAAGGATGCTAGGTTGCATAGGGAGAGGTATAGCCATTAGGAAAAATGAGGTATTGATGCCCCTGTATAAGGATCTGGTGAGACCTCATTTAGAATATTGTGTACAATTCCAGAGGCCACACCTTCAAAAATATATAAAAATAATGGAGTCGGTCCAGAGGAAGGCTACTAAAATGGTATGTGGTCTTCATCATAAGGCCTATGGGGACAGACTTAAAGATACCAATCTGTCTACTTTGGAAGACAAGCGGGAGAGGGGAGGAGATATGATAGAGACATTTAAATACCTACCTAATGTAAATGCACATGAGTCGAGTCTCTTTCATTTGAAAGGAAACTCTGCAATGAGAGGGCATAGGATGAAGTTAAGAGGTGATAGGCTCCAGAGTAATCTAAGGAAATACTTTTTTATAGAAAGGGGGATAGATGCATGGAACAGTCTCCCAGAAGAGGTGCTGGAGACAAAAACTGTGTCTGAATTCAAAAGGGCCTGGGATAGGCATGTGGGATCTCTCGGAGAAAGAGATAATGGTTACTGCAGATGGGCAGACTAGATGGGCCATTTGGTCTTTATCTGCCATCATGTTTCTATGAATCATCTCCTCTCCCTCTGCTAATTTCAGGCTGAACAAATCTGGTGAACATGCATGCCCTGAAAACATATATAAAATCTTTCATATACAGTGTATATTTTTGTCTGTTTATCACTATAATAAAATCCCAATATAACTACCTACATTTCAACTTTTGGTTTTGTATATTTTTTTACCCTCAAACCCACTCAGCACTAACGTCTACCATACATGACACAGATCAGTTAACCATAAGGTGTCATCACATGCTGCTGCTTTTGAGAAAAAGCACTCTCAAGATAGTGGTTGCCTTGGAAATACAAGTCTCCTATTATCGATCACACCCAAGCTAGCAAAATTCATTAAATGAATGATGGTGTACCTGTGTAGCTCCATTAGCAAATGAAACCTACAGACAAGGCAGCTTTTCCTAAAAATGCCACAAGCTTCAGAGCACAAGGAAATAAATCCTAACATAGTACTGCATCACTATAAAGGTCACATAAATAAAAAAAACTGCATGAATGAATGAATGAAAATTATATACCACCATTGACAATCACAACAGGAAGGGAATTAAAAAAGTCAAGCTGGAACCGGATATTGGGGGCTGTGTGAATTATTTATTTCTTCAGGTACTAGCTAAGGTCATTCAACTTCAATTTTTATTATACTGTCAGTGAAGGCCAGGGTTTAGCAAGTCAGGCCCAATAAAGACTAGGGGCTAGATTCACTAAGGACACCGATCATGTCCCGACCACTTTGCGACCCAATTGTTCCCCGACCCGATTCACTAACCTTGGTGCCGATCAACCTCCGATCCGATCCACGCATGCAAATGAGGGAAATGGCATGTAGGATGTAGGATGTAGGAAGGCAGCGATTCACTAAACAATTTAAGGAACACCGACTAGGCTGGCCGATCAAAAAACAAGCGACTGCTGAGGACCAGTCGTTCATGTCGTTTCCTGCTCTCTGCACCCTAAAATCCCTGCCCTGCAGCAAAATCCCTGCTCTCTGCCCCCTGCCTGCATCTCTGCCCCGAAATAAATCAGTGCCCCGACTCTCCTGCTCTTGCCTCCCCGACTCTCCTGCTCTCTGCTACCCTTCCCCGCAGTACGAGCCCGGGGTTTTAATCCGCAGGTTTAAAGTGGGGCTGCACTGCGGGGAAGGGTAAACTAAACTAAACCTTAAGTTTGTATTCTGCATCATCTCCATAAAGATAGAGCTCGACACAGTTTACAGGTAATTCAATAAATGAGGGAAGGACATAATAAGAAATTAGAGGTTATGAAGAGGATAGCTAGCTTTACATTTTAAATAGATAGCTTTATGTTTTGGAGAAAAGCCAGGTTTTCAGATGATTTTGGAATGGGTAGCAGAGAGCAGGAAAGTCGGAGCGGCAAGGGCTTGCGAAAATCCTTCTGGCTATGCCATGTCTTTTCCTCCCCTTTTCCGATCAGCTCTTAAATCTCCTCTTTCAAACCTTTACAGCTTCATCGCTGCAACCAGCGTCATTTAAAGAATCAGGGCTGTTTTAACATGCACTAGCTAGTGCTTCAAGTGAACGCATACTACAACCAGCGTTAACTGCTTAGCCTCTTCCCCCCCCCCCCCCCAACACACACACAGTTCCGAAACACATGGAACAAAGCAAAATTGAATAAATAGTATTACCATAGTTTGGGGTTGACCCACTAAATTGTCACCTCCCCCACCCTTTATTATAAGAAACAAGCCTAGTTTAACTTCTGTTCCAATGAGGGCTGCATGCATGGAACATCCAGAGACTAAAAACTGGCACTTGGTTTGCCAGGTTGCATTTGTTCCTTTCTGTTTCATCCAAATAGACTTTTTGTATTATTTTGCTTCCTGCATTCCTGCATGCCGTGATTAAATGCAAGAAGGCTAGACAAAACTCAAAGGAGCATATGCGCAGACCATCTACAGCAGTGGTTCTCAACCCTGTCCTGGGGAACCCCCAGCCAGTCGGGTTTTCAAGATATCCCTAATGAATATGCATGAGAGAGATTTGCATATAATAGAAGTGACAGGTATGCAAATTTCTCTCATACATATTCATTAAGGATATCTTGAAAACCCGACTGGCTGGGGGATCCCCAGGACAGGATTGAGAACCACTGATCTACAGGCAAAGAAGATGGTCTGCGCAAGCTTCGGGATCACTCTTCAGTGATCCATGCAGTTGGTTGGGGGCATGACTCTGATCGCCGCCATCTGCATGAGGGCGCTTCGTGAATCAGCCCCCCGGCCATGGATCGGATCGCTCACGGATCGGATCTGTGGGCTTAGTGAATCTAGCTCTAGGTTAAGGTTTTATGATGACAATCATCATAAACGCAGAACAAAGAGAGAAAGCAATATGAAGGGCTAAGACAGAGAGAGAGGAAGGAAGAGAACAGAAATGAACAAGAATACAAGAGTAAAGAATGAGAAAGAAGGAATGCAGAAAAGACAGAGAAGCTGAGAAGAAAAAAAAAAAAAAAGAGGGAAAACTAGGGGGAAAAAAAGTAATGAAAGAAAGATGGAACAGGCTTTTTGTTTGTGGTACTGCCTCTTACCACCACAAATAAAATAAAAAATTCAGAGCCCATGTTATGAGTTTAACTGCACAGTAAAGCACCAACCAAAGAAAAAGGAAGTTTGTTTTTTTAAAAAAAATAATTAAAATGTCCTTAGACAAGAATTGAAATATAAAATTTCCTAGATCACGTATTTTACAAAAAACAAAACAAAACATAACTTTGGGGTCCTTTTACTAAGGTGCACTAACTGATTTAGTACGCGCTAAATGCTAAGGCATCCATTATATTCTATGGGCGCCTTTGCATTTAAAGCATACTTGCATTTAAAGCATACTAAAGCACCTTAATAAAGGGACCCATTATTTTTTGATCAACACTCTTTACTATTTAGACCGGTGTTTCCCAAGTTGGACCTGGAGCACCCCCTAGCCAGTCAGGTTTCAGGATATCCACGATGAATATGCATGAAAGATTTGCATACAATAGACGCAGTATATGCAAATCAGTTTCATGCATATTCACTACCGATATCCTGAAAACCTGACTAGCAAGGGGGCACTCCAGGATTGACTTGGGAAATATTGGTTTATACCATGTCTGACTAAAACTGGAGAAAGATTTAATCTTTCAATATTGCTCACACAGATTATTTTGGTTCATGCACTTGAACTGAAACATACAGGTTAACAGACCATGAGACTGACAGTCTGACTAGTGGACAGCTTTCCAGGCATGAATCTATACCCTACTGTCTCCAGGGAACAGATAACTTCCCACCAGGGAATAAGAAGTAACCAACCACCGAGAATTAAGCATATCTGCTATTGTTCTAGATCAGCGGCAACATCACAGTGAGAAAACTGCTTACAGTAACATTTAGCTTGACCAAATTCACTGCTGTGGGTCCTATACAAGTAAGCCTGCTACATCAGCAATTCCTATTTGTAATTTTATCTTTAGGTTGTTTTGTAAATATAGCTGCTTGGCTGACTCGGACCTTCTCTCCGACGTCAAAATTGGCGTTGGGGGGGGGGGAAGGCTTATGGGCCTGCGGTGTGCAATCGCTGCATGTGCCTGCCCCTTTTGGAGTTGCGACAGCAGCGGGGGTAATTAAATGTAGCAGGCGAGTGGCAAGCGGGCAGGTGGCAAGCGGCCCACGTACACCCAACAGGAAGTTCACGTACTCTTGAGAAACCCTGATCTAGGGGGTGGGTAGGAGCAATTCCCAATCATTTCCGCACTGCTGCTATCAAGATCCAAAATAACGCCAACAATCCCTAGATGTAGTCTTGCAGTACTACCACTAGGAGTCATTTTTCTCATATAAAGGGCAAAACAGAGACTGAGTGCTATACAGAATTGTCTAACTTACTCTGCAGTTTTCTGGAAAGCAAATGTTTTGCCAAATGCTTTGCCAATTAACATCAGGAGTCACTTTGCAGGCTAATTAGTTTTAGTATTTTTGGAAGACTATGATGCATAAAGGGCTAGTCTAAAACATCCCCAGGATAATTTAAGTCACAATGTATCCCAAAGACTGTTTTCTGGATGATGTTGTTACCCAGGTAAGGTGAGTGGGCCAGGTCCTCTGCAGGCCCCTGGCCAGACTCTGCAGCCAGGGTCAGCATGCCTTCCTCCACAGTAGGTAACTCTGTCTGATCAGCTCCAAGAACAAAGCAACTGGCATCCTCTTCAATTGGAAGCTGGTACCAAGACTCCATCCCCTGAAATTACAGGAATCGAAAATGTCTCTTAAAAACAGTTCAAAAAAGGATATCACCAATTATCCCTTTAAAGATTTCACTGCATGGGTTTAAAATTCAATATTCAGGTAGGCTCTATTTATTTGTAAAATGGCTAAAGAAACATAGGTAAATCATCACCCATGCCTGCTCTGTATTTTCCTCCTTCTTCTTTTGTTTCCCTGTGAATAAATCTTGTGTAAAGGTAATTGACATTATGCAATTTTTCCTCTCTTCCCTGATGTTTCATATGGTATGTCACACAATATTTGTTTGATTTTATTCAAATCGTTTATTGACTCACCTTTAATTTTTTAAACTATTTATTTTTCAAATATAATACATCAAAATAACACAAAATAATACTAATATTCATTATAAGTAGGCATAATACAAAAATTTAACAATTAATATAAAATAACATAAACAGTGTTCATAAGCTGGAAACTTCCACCCTAGGGAATAAAAAGGATTCATTAAGGACATCCAACTAAATTTCTACAGCATTCATCCAACGGGGCCCATTTCCTAGTAAATATTGTTTTGTTTGCAAGCTATTATTTCTTCATATTTTCTAATTATACATAAATGACTCCACCATTCATGAAAATTAAGTTTAGAATTATCTTTCCAGTTGCAGGTAATGTGATGAATAGCTAGAGCAATCATACGGCCTCTTTTACAAAGCCACGCTAGGGGCTGCGCTGAGCTAATGGCCAAGAAGCCCATAGAGATTTAAAGGGCTGCGGGGATGCTGCCGCATGGCAGCCGCTAGTGCGGCTTTGTAAAAGAGGCCGATAGTGTCAAATATTTTATTAACCCCCCTCTTTTACAAAACTGCGATAGCAATTTCTACCACAAAGAGCTGCGCTGAATAGCCCGCACTGCTCCCAACTTTGAGGACCCAAGTGTCTGTGGTAATGAGAGTCCAGCTTTGATGATATAAGAGAAGTCGGCCTCCAATGGTTTGGGGAGGTGGCTGAGACAGGGGTATTGTGCCTATGCTTTCTAGAAGCATGTCAAAAAGAATGAGCTGGTTTCTGAGGACTAGAAGACTGAGGTTTCTGAGGCTTTTGTGATTTCTGCCTGGATAATGCCTCTTGTATGACTAGGAAGCAGGTCTCGGAGAAGATTTAGATTGCCGAGTCTTAGCCTTAGATCCCATTAAGGTGGTCCAGCTTTATTCATGTGAGGTAAGTCTTTTGGTGGCATCCTCCACGTTGTCCCCAAAGAGCTTTTCACCAAGACAAGGAATGTTTGCTAAACAATCCTGAATGTTAATATCCATGCCAGAGACTCACAGCTATGTAAGACATCTCATAGCAATAGGCACAGCCAATGCTCTGGATGTCACATCAAATGCATCAAAAGCTGTTCTTGCTATAAACTTTCTGGTTTGAAGGGGGCTATAAGTAGTCTCCTGAAATTCTAGAAGCCTGTCAAGATGGAATATACTGTTGAAAATCAGCTACATTTCTTAATGAGTTGTTTAAGGTAAACCAAAATATAGAAATTATAACTGAGAATCCTATTGGCTAACATAGAATTTTGGAAGAGAAGCACCCAAACTTGTCCTGGTGGAGCAGTAGCACTTGTATTGTAACCCACTTGCATCCCATGTACTGACAAAATATATCTTTACTGTAACCCACTTGTATCCCATGTACTGACAAAATATATCTTTACTGTAACTTGCATCCCATGTACTGACTAAATGTATCTTTATTGTAAACCGTTTCTATCCCATGTACTGTCAAATGTATCTTTATTGTAAACCGCTTCGAACTTCACGGTATAGCGGTATATAAGAAATAAATTATTATTATTATTACTAGCTGATGCCCCGGCATTGCACGGGTATTTAATTATAGCAATAACACTGTAAATGGATTCAAATAAAGATACTTTATAGTGGTGAATGAAAATATTTTTTTACAGCTTAATAAAAAGTACAATATTCAAATTATAATGTGAAATATTTGACAAAATGAATACAATACAACTAACGCAAAACGTGATTATAAACAACATTTTTAGTTTCACCTCCTGGAGCAAGAACATATAAATTCTTGGGTGAACCCACCCTTGAGCAAGCAACATAGAGTTGTGGGCCGCGAGACCCCCAGAACATATCAACCTAGGTAGTGAGGGATCTGCATACCAAGTTTCGTTCAAATCGGTCAAGCCGTTTTTGAATTACTGTGAGAATGGCAGCTTTTTACATTTTTTCCATTGACATGAATGGGTGAAATCTGATTTACTGTTTGTAGCTCCGCCCACGTGTGCAGGTGGGCCGCGAGACCCCCAGAACATATCACCCCAGGTAGTGAGGGATCTGCATACCAAGTTTCGTTCAAATCGGTCAAGCCGTTTTTGCGTGATCGCGGCACATACACACACACATACATACACACATACATACCTCCGATTTTATATATATAGATTAATTATATACTCTGGTACTGGAAGATTTTTTTTAAAGAGTAGATTCCACCAGTAGAGACAGATGTGCCAGTTGCGGCTTATCAAAGCCAGGACAGGATTGTATTCTATATAAAGAATCTATCTTCCTTGGAGCTATAGGAAGAGTGAGAGGAGTCTCTCAGTTCTTAAAAAGAGCCTCCTTATGTAGATTATGTAGAGGCAATTTAAGGAGCTCTTTAGAAGTCCAGTGCCTCAAGGAGCTCTACTCTGGGTTCAATATCCGATTCCAGCTTAACAGGCAAAGCTTTTCCATCTGCTTGATAAATTTGGTAAAAGAAAGTCCTTCTGGAGGAGATCTATGCCTAGGCGGTGGAGGAGATGGATCCGATAGGATGCCATACGACTCTGAAGTAGATAAGGTAGGTTCAAGATCAGAGTTAGTGTCTCGTTGAGAAAGATCAGAATCAACATCTGTAACTCTAGGGGATTCTCTATTTGAAGGAGAAGGATGCTTCCTTGTCTGAAAAGTGTGATGACTGTGAGAACGTCGAGAAGGGCTCCTTCGACGATGTTGGTACCAGTCAGATGAAGAGGAAGATGAAGTGCGTCAATGAGAATGTATAGATCTTGATTTGCGTCAAGAGGAACAGGATGACACATAGATTTAGAGAAGTGAGCATTGGTGCCATGTGATCTCGATGTCCATCGATGCTTCGATGGAGGACTGGAGCTGATACCTTGAGCCGCCTCGATGTGCCATGCTCAGGCTATGCTGATACTGAGGGAGTCGATGTAACTCTGGTGTTGTATGAAGCTGAAAAAGGTCAGAGCGCCCTTTGAAAAAACTACTTCATTTGGTTCTAAATGGACTGCACCTGCAGAATGCTGTGGATCACACAGTGGGCGGTCCCAAAGGCATCAATTTGTCACCAGAGGCCATGGCCAGTCCAAATAAGGCTCGACAAGTTCAGCAGGAAAAGTTAAGAGAGTGTTTTTGCAGCTTAGAACAGCTAATGCAAGTGTCCACTCAATGCTCCAGGCCCAGGCACTGATTGCACTAAATGGATTTTCACAAGTTGAGGCCTTCTCCCAGTTTTAAAAAGTGCACTCATTGCCAACGGTCAGGTCAGTGATGGAGATGGGCCGTTGGCAATGAGTGCACTTTTTAAAACTGGGAGAAGGCCTCAACTTGTGAAAATCTTGGTGGCTAAGTAAAAAAATACTCAGTGCCTGCAGCCCGAGAAAATACCAGTCAGAAAATACCAAATAAAGAGGGCCCAAAGGCCCGACTGAGGAAAATAATGAAAAAGAATGTTTTAGAAAAAATTTTTTTAAAAAAAGAAGAACTGAAGGTAGATTAGTCCTACTAATAGAAAAATAAAGAAAATTGAACCAAAAGGCAAAAAGATGTTGGGAAGGCAACACGATTTGGACACAGTCCAAAACACAACTTCTTCACTCTATGGAGAATGAAAAACTGAGGAACCACGAGCAGACATCGAGCGTGCATAGTGCGGACAGTTTTGAAGTTTCTTAAGAAGTTTATAGTGACAGTACACTTTTAGCACCGTCTGTACCAAACTCGGTGGATGATGTCACCCACACATGTATGAATATGCTGCCTGCTTGTCCAAGGATAATGAATGATACTGGCAAAAACCAAGAGCATGTGCAACCCCCAAGCATGCTGTCAGCAACATTTCAGGCACTTTCCAAAATAGGAGCGGCAAAGAGACAAGCATCTCAAGCACACCTATCACTATGGTCTGGGCTCTTATCCAGTCTCTCTCATCCCTAACCCTGGCTTCTTCCAGTCTGTCTCTATTCTTCCATCTAAGATCTCAACCTTCCCCTCCCCAACCCTCAGGCAGTCACCTACTCTAAACTAACTTGCTCCCAAAAGTCTAAATCCCCCCCTACCCAGCCAATCTCATCTCTCCCTCTTCTCCCCTGCCCTAAATTGCTCCTCACTCACACAGGGCTTCAAGTTCCCTCCACATTCTAGCTACTCACTCCTTCTTCTCATCTTCCTGTCTGCTAATGTTACTCCTCTTGACTGAAAGGGACTCTCCTGCAGTCTGCATGGCATGGCATCACTCCAAGTTTGAACTGTACGTTGCTGGAACTCCAGTCTCAGGAAACTTGAGACACAGATCAGCGCAAGTGGTCCAGCAGTGTTCTGTTCAAACTCATTGACAGTCATTTTGTTTTGTCAGCAATTTAAACTTGCATGCGCTTAAATGATCATTTTTCCAACTCATCATCATACCCTTCTCCACACCAGTCAGGGGAAAAAAAATTTATTGGAGGACAAGGGACTGGCATGAATGGATACATATGGAATGTAGCTAAGTGGTTCTACTTGGCTTTTTCACTGAGAATTTAAATGTAGATTTAGAGAGCAATCTTTCCACTTGTGGCACTCAATGACAGTGTGCTTTTTACAAGAACTCATTGAATTTATTGAAGTGTTGGATTACTGGACTTTGCTATTTAAGTGGAATTTTTTTTACCTATGAAGAGGAACCGAGGTTTTTCTTCACTTCAATTATATTTTTCTTCGTTAAATTTTTTTAAAATTTTCTGTGCTATGGCATATATAAACTAGTGAGAGCTGCTCCACTTTATTGTCAATAGTGTATGTGATATATTGTGCCCTACCCAAATTGTTGGATATAGAGTTATAGTACAAGGCATATCCTAAAAAACAAATTAACAATGTAACAATTTAAGTCTCCACCTCCCTAGGTCAATACTTGGCAGAAGCACCTTTGATACCAATTACAGCTGCGAGACTCATGGGATAGATCACTACCAACTTGGAACACTTAAATTTGTCAATATTAGCCCTTTATAAAAACTATTTAAGCTCTGTCAAGTTGTTTGGAAAGCATTATGGACAGCAACCTTTATATCATGTCACATATTTTCAATTGGATTGAGGTCAGAACTCTGACAAGGCCACCCAAGAGATTTTCAAATAGCCAATTTACACAGTCAGAACATTTAAAATCACTTTGTAAACTGGCCTCTATAATGGAATCTGAATAGATTATTATTAAGGCCCCCTTTTTAGCACAGGCCAGCGTGGTAAATACCCCGAAGCCCATAGGGATTTAAAAGGCTTCAGGGCTTTTTTCCATGCAGCACTTGCTAGAGCTGCTTTGTAAAAGGGGGCCTATATTTATTCAAACACCTTGATCATAAAGAACATAATAAGGAGACACAAGAACATTGATTGCATGTGCAACAAAAATGAAAGCACAAAAGAGAAGGAAAAAACAAAAGGGTTATTGAAAAGATGAGAGCAAATAACTAGACTTTACAAGACTCAAAAAGAGGGACAGAAAACCTGTCCTAGGTCTGCAGGGAATTTAAAATCATAATCAAACCCCTCAAAACTATCCCCTCTTTTACTAAAGCGTGCTAGCTGATTTAGTGCGAGCAAATAATTAGCATGCGCTAAACGCTAATGCGACCATTATAGTCTATAGACGCATTAGCATTTAGCGCACACTAAATCGGTTAGCGCACCTTAATAAAAGGACATATATAACTGACACACAAGAGAGATTTTCTAGAACAAAGTTTTCTACTATGAAGCTGGAAGGGCATGAATGTCAATAGCAATCTTCCAACTTCCCTTTTGTCTCATGTATATTAATGTGAATTTGCCTAGTATTTTAATATATGATAAAATATTGTTTTTATTTACCCATTTTAACAGTTTTCTACAATTTTTTTATATTGTACACCGTTTAGACTTTTGTTTTGATAGACGGTATATCAAAAATAAACAAACTTGAAACTTGTGAGGGCAAAAATAATATCAGAATTGAAACAAAAATTCCTTATAATATGATCAAAAATAAGAATCAAATACGTAGCATCCTTGTACCCAATATTAAAAAGCCAAGCTGCTAAATTTAAGTGTATAATTTAGTACCTTAAAAATTATGCTTATAAATTTAGGCCTGCAATTCGTTTTGCCTAGATTTATGAGCCTAATACTGAAAATCAGTTCTCAGTTCCTACTTCCGTTTCCTCGCCCTAAATCTGACCCTGTTGTCACCCACATTTTATGCTCTTAAATTTAGGAGTTTGGTGTAATTTTGAGTATAAAGTTATACAGTATAATCAGCCTTAAAAAGTTTTTTATAAATGAGGTCAATTTATGTGAAATGTAGGAGCATAAATCCTTTGAATATCCTTTTGTTGCTATAGTTGGCAGGCTAGATGGGCCAGGTGGATTTTCACCTTGATCACAAGAGTGGGCCGAGTCCAAGTCTCTGGACCTCATGGCCAGACTCGGGACACAGTAAAGCTTAGCTGCTAATTTATTCATTCATTGAAACACTTAGGGCTCCTTTTACAAAGGTGCACTAGCGGTTTTAGCACGCGCTAGCCGCTGCCACCTCCTTTTAAGCAGGCGGTAATTTTTCAGCTAGCGCGCTATAGCTAATCTTGTGCATGCGCTAAAAACCCTAGCGCGCCTTTGTAAAAGGAGCCCTTACTGTTACTTCATCAGCCAGAGCTGAACCAGCAGCAAGTTAAAAACATTAAAGCGGTCATTTAATAACAGAATGCTAATATTATTATTATCATGTGTTACCTGCCTCCAGGCCCACAACTCTAGCAGCATTAGCATACACTAACCATTAGTATATGCCCCCAAACCAACTAAAGAAAACAATTAAATGCAAGAGCCAACTTAGTTCTGGTCTGTGCTCTTGACAAATAGAATGTGATGCTGGGTCTGAGAGCCTCCAACTCTCCACTCCTGGCCTGCACAGTTCCAGAATGAAGGAGCCCATTAATGCAAGACTAACAGACCACAAACTCCATTGTCTTTTTAGGGTCACAAGCAACACCAGCAGGTACCAGGCAAGAAAGAAAGGGAGTGTGGAACTAGGTAATAGAGTTAGAGGGGAGAGGAGAAACTAGGCCACTACTACAACTTTATTACTCTAAACATGTTCTTCAAAACCCAGAGGTTCTAATTAGAGTGCAAATAAAATTCCCTGAGCTGATAAAGTGCCAGCTAGAACAGTAATTGCCTCCCCAAGGACCCAAATTCATTTCCTTAGAAAAGCAAGCTCTCTGTAACCAGCCCTACTGGGACAGGACCGAGAAGAATTGCCAAGGCTCTTGTAACTGGTGCTATCAGTTACTAAGGTCTTGCCCAGGCACTGCTGTCTTGTAGAAATGCAAGTTTCAAAGCCTGATGCCTTTTCCATTTAAATTGCAGCTAGCCAAGTCAACAAAACAAATGGCAGAAGCAGCCTTAACCATCAGAAATACAAAAATGACTGCCAATTGCCTATCTGTAAGCTCTTTTTCAGGGCAGATTAGCTTGCACTGTTGCTGTTTGTGCTAGATCTGCTCTGTTAATTTCATCTGCCCAAGAGTGCAAACACACTTAAAACAAACACTGTGAGCCTTCCAGGGACAGAAAAATACCTACTATTTCTGAATATGCACTGCTTCCATAGCTTTCAGGCTTTAGGCAGTATACAAGAAATAATATTTTAAAAAATAAATAAAAAACCCAAACAAACATGATAGATTAAGATGACTAATGGAGTACATTCAGTTACAAACTGTTAATGACTAGATGGCATTGAAGCCTATGCTTCTCAGAACCAGCTCTGATTTTTCTCCGTTTGCCCTGAAACCTATATCTGTAAGCACTCGAATGGCATTAGATTTCAAGTCATTTACTAAGGATTTATGCAGTAGTGATTAAGCACACAGCCTTTAATTATGAAGTGTGTTTAACACGTTGCAAATCAGGACCCATGAGGACTAATTTAACAGTTCTATGTTATAACAAAAGGCTTTGTCCACCTGATGCTGCCATCAGTTTGTAAGCAAGACTCTTATTTTAAACAGCCTCACACTCACCTTAGTGACACTGATAGGATAACGAAAAATGTATAGCTACACCTCACTTTCTAAAGTTCTAATATCAGTAGCCACATAATTCTTCTCATAAATCCCGGGGTACAAAGTCTCATTCAATAATTTGTCTTTGGAGATCAAGAGAGAAGAGGGAATCTCACCTTCTAACTTCTGGGGAGAGGAAGGTTCCAGAAACAGCAATTCTGAACAAATGCAACCCCTATCCACAGCAAAAGCAATTCAAACTTTCACAGACCTCACCATAAACAACCTTGCACTTTCAAAAGAAAAGGAAATGGGGGGGGGGATCCCAAAAGGTACAATATTCCTTCCCCCCAAAAAAATGATTTATAGGGGTATATTCCAGAATTTAAGTGATAACAATCGTTTTATTACTTTTGTTTCTATTTGTGACTTTTGGTATCGGTTATTAATTATTAGATTATGGATGTTTGCAATTTAATTATTTTATTTATTATGATCATGCATAATGCCCAAAGGCTCTAGGCCAGGGGTGTCAAACTCAGTCACATAAGGGGCCGAAATCTAAAACACAGGGTAAGTCAAGGGCCGAATTTTCTATTAAGATACTTAGGGTTCCTTTTACTAAGGTGCGCTAGGGCTTTAACATGCGGAATAGTGCGCACTGGCGTTAGTTCTAGAAGCGTAGCTCACGGTGTAGCGCGCGGTAATTTCCTGCATATGCTAAAAACACTAGTGCACCTTAGTAAAAGGAGCCCTTAGTCTTAGTAGAAGTATAGATCCTTCCTCGCCCTGAGACACCTGTGGTGTAGTCAGACACTTCTGTTGAGCACCCTGCTCCAACCTAGCTTTTGCACTGGGTCTGGGTCCTTCTGTCTGCAAATGGGTACTGAGGCAACATGGTGAGCAGCTTGGAGTGCTGCTGGGAGTGGGGCTGCACAGTCAGGCACTTAGATGCGACACAGTCACTGAGGGCCACATAAAACGGCCAGGTGGGCCGGATTTGGCCCCGGGGCCATGTGTTTGACATGTGTGCTCTAGGCAACGCACAATACATAAGCAATCCAAATGATCTCCCCCTTTTACTAAGCCGCAGTACAGGTTCTTACTGCAGCCCAGAGAGCTAAATGCTCCGACACTCATAGAATTCCTATGAGCATCGGAGCATTTAGAACCCTGGGCTGCAGTAGAAACCTCTACCACAGGTTAATTAAAGAAGGCCTAAGCAAGCAATGAAAAAGCACACACGAAAACCAAACCAGGATTTAAATAAATATATGTTTTTTTTAAAAATCAATTAATCAGCATCGTAGAAGAAATATAACAGTAGATAAAGGCCAAATGGCCCATCCAGTCTGCTCATCCACAGCATCATCTATTTCCTCCTTTCCTTGAGAACATGAAGTGACGTACTTAACTTCCCCTAAGTGCAATTGTGTAGTTGGAGATGGGTTGAGGGAAGAAAGGAGAGAGATGGTCGAGTGTGAATGTTTGAAATGTTAAGGAGTGTGGGTTATCGTGATGAGTGGCCAAAAGACCAAACACGTGTCCTGTGTGAGTTCTGGTTCATTCTCAAATATTGCTGCTGCCATTTTGGGATTAAGGAGAATTTTAGGATACAAGGAGAAAATGTATATCTTGAACTCCTTTCTTGTTCTTTTTTTGCATGTTGATGTCTGGTTCAAGCATTTATGTGCTGTATCTTGTGCACTGGAAGCAAATGAAAAGATTTAATGATAAGAGTGAGATCGACAGATGGTTGATCCGGCTATAAAGGTTCAACATGAGTGGTGTTTTTACAAGAGCAATCAGTTGCTTTTTTCATTACACTTCACATCCCTGATACAGACCTTAAGGCTGAAACAAGATTGTATTGAGTCTTATAGAACCCTAAAATAAAGGGCTTTTCTAGCACATTGAGGTCCTCTGTTTGTTCATCTGCTATAATCTGTGGAGCTTTTCTTCTGTGTTTTCTTGGCAGTCAAGACTCAGACAGAATTCCAAACTGAGATCACCTAGGACACTCCCATTCGAAAAGATGAAAAGATGGAGGCTACAAAGTCATAAAGAAAACATAAGCACTGCTCTAAAAACAGGAGTGCCAGTACCAAGCAACTATGATATACTATGTTTAAAGATATATGTTATCAAGTACCAAAAGATGCAAAGACCAAGAATATGCCACATAAATAGTATTTCTTGTATTGGGTTGGGTGCCAGTGATTTGATTTAAAAAATCTTCCAAATAGACCTTGGTATTTTAAATATTTATATGTTATCTAGAAGGAAAGTAGCTAATATGACTTCAGGATTTACATAAAAGTCTGAATGTTAATGGGCAGTTTCAGGATTTTGTCTTCTTTAAACCACCAACTGAATTATGTAAAACAAAACACAAAAATGAACACTGCTAATACTTCCTGTTGCCACTTTAAAGTTGGATGGCAAGTTTAGTATGAAACTTCCCAATGATCCGATACATAATATCTAGAAGGAATTCTACTCTTGACCATGCATTATCACTTTCCAGTTCAGAAATGGCAGTACCTGAATGGCGGTCTGACGGATGGCTTCTCCCAGAGAGACTCCACTGGTGCTGGAGACCTGTGTGCCACTACCAGGACTGCCACTGCTCTGGCTCAGCAGCTCTTCTTTTCGGCCAGCAAGGGAGGGGGGTGGTGTTGTTGTGATGGGCTAAACACAAGAATGTACAGGAAAGGATTTAAAGAATGACAAAAATGCTTGTCACAGCCAGCAGGCAACACACAGTGACTGGACATTCATTTTTAACACTTTTGCAACTAGAATGAATATAAGGACTAAAATATAGCTGGATTTAACACACATATTTGATGATTAGAGGAAAAATACATCAAAATGTCTCAAGAATTTTCATAGCTCATGGTGCAAGTCACTAACCATTAAACATTTATTTATTTAGATTTTTATCCCGTCCTCCCAGTAGCTCAGAACGGTCTACAAGTGAAACTTCCTCCTAATGATCAAAATTTGTCACAACTAGAGCATGAAAACACAGAATATATCTGAAAGGGTTGTTTATTCTATTTCCCTTATGTAGTCCCTAGTGTTTCTCTTACTTCCCCAAAAAACTAAAGATCCTCTCTGCATGTACAAAGATTTCTAGAAATCCAATATCAAAACTCAAAAAGATTAAACATCACAAACTAAGATGACCATGGATGTAATACACTAAGCAAATTAAAGTGATGAAAGATTTATTAAATGGAACAAACAAGAGCTCAAAAATCGAAATTCAACAGCAGTCCAACTTCAGTCAAAAATATTCATCGGCTGGTGAGCAAATACTTTCTGTATACCAACATTAAAGATTCCCCTCATAATTGTTACAGTAACCCTTTCTGAAGTCAAATTTCAAGCCTTAATCACAGCTGAGATGTACTATTACTTACTGTATTCTTATTTCAAAACTAATATAATAGTAGTGTGCTGATTAGTGTGGTGAACTAATAATAATAGCTTCATTTATATCCTGTCATACCTTTTCAGTTCAAGACGATATACAGTATTGAAGCGAACAGAGTGATTACATGGTACCGGTACAGTTACAGAGTACAGGTGTATCGGGATAAGACAACATGGGTTTGGGGTGGGAATAGACAGAGAGAAGCAAGGTAAAAAGGAAGAGGGGGTATTGTTGGGGGCTTTGTCAGTGAATGGAAGGTTGGGAGTTCAAACAAATTCAACTTTACTTATCCCCCTCAACACTCCTTGTGACCTTAGATAAATTATTTCATCCTCTATTATCCTGGGAGCAAACTTAGGACCAGAATTACCAAAGTGGGCTAGCATATATTATTGGGATTTATTTACCTCATATCCTATTCAATGCAATGGGACCTATTTGCTAATAACGCACTGTATCACACTCTGGTAAATCTAGCCCTCAGACTACAAACCCTCTGTGGACAAGAAAATGCTTAACATACCTGAATGTAACTCGCCTTAAGCTAAGATTTGGAAAGGTGAGTAAAGAAATCCAAATGAAAACATTAATTAGGGAAATATATTTACATCTTAAATGTAGAGCAGTGGTACCCAACCCTATCCCGGGGGACCACTAGCCAGTCGGGTTTTCAGGATATCCCTAATGAATATGCATGAGAGAGATTTGCAAACCTGTCACTTCCATTATATGCAAATCTCTCTCATGCATATTCATTAGGGATATCTTGCTTCCTTACAAGCTAATTAGACATCAACAAAATCGCGCCAGCTACATCAAATGGTAGCAGAGGCCACTTGTCAAGGTGCTGCAGAAATAGGCAAATCACATTATCAACTAAGTGAAAAAAAATTCAAACACCAACAGATAACTGCTTAAAAGTCATACCCCAACACAAGAGGCAAGTAGTGTGCGTTTTTCTTCCTCAGCTAATTTCCTTTAGCCTGTCCTTCCTTAGGGCAGTGCAAGGGATGAATGCTCAGGACTGCACGCACAGACGATAGCAGACAACTTCTTCTGCCTCTTTGTCAGTGGGCTCGGGTGGATATGGATGATGTGCAGGAGAAATATTAAAAACACTCCCATCCCCTTTTATTGCTTCAGTGATTCCTGCCACTTCCTTGGACAGAATTTGCAGAGCTACTAAATCACACGCACTTGACAGTCCTTAACGCTCTCATCCCTCTTCACATTCGTTTGGGAACCGGGGTCTTTGCATCTCATCTACTCTCCCCGGGACAGCGTGGCTCCACCTCTTCTCCCCGTCCCCGATCCAACACCTAACCCTTAATCTCTACTACTACTATTACTGTTTAGCATTTCTATACAGCTTGTACGCGTAACATGCAATAAATTAGACGGTCCTTGCTCGGAAGAGTTTGCAATATATCTGAACAGATAGACAAAATATATAGGGGATGGGGGTCTCAAACTCCTTCCCTTCCCCCCCCCCCCCCCATCTTACCTTCAAACTCATGCCTGAGGTCGTCCGCTACCCGTCCCGAAGAGTCTCTCCTCCTGCTCCCCGCCACCGGTCCCGCCGATTTCCTACTCCAACACCCCGCCCCCTTTGGAAACAACTTCTCTCCCTCGGCTGTGCTCAGCTCTACCGGAAACAGGAAGTGTGTCAGAGGAGGGCGGGATGTTGAGAAGGAGAAGGCATGGTACTAGGGGGGCGGGGATGCGATGCGGACCGCTGGAGAAGAAAGATTACTGTAGTTAGGAAGTGGAGGAAATATACTGGACCTTTGAGGTTAAGATAGAGTTGTCTGAACGGGAACGGAGGGGTAGGAGATCGTGATCTGCTTTGCCTCTTACTGTCCTGCTGCAGCTGCAATTTTCCGTAGACCTTGTGCGTGTCCAGTAAAGGGTATTGCGAGCCTGCAAAGCGTCCCCTGCATTGCACTCGGGTTTATTATGCACGCATATGGGTTTCACAATCACTGTACGTTCTCACATTTATTGTCTTGGGGGTATTTAAACGGAGCTCTGTAACTTTATTTTACTGTTGTTGCAATTTTGGAAAAGGACTTTTCCTTTTAACCACGCCAAATATAATTTCCTAAAGTGTTTTCAGTGTATGTGTCGTGTTCTACATGTGGCTTTTATATAAAAATGTGTGGATCATATATACTTTTGAAATTCGCCTGTACTGTCTGAGGTCTGCATTTAGGTGAAGCTGTTACATATCTGTGTATTTTTATTTTATATAAAATAGTTATGTGCCTGCATTAGAGTTCATATGCATAAGTTGCTGGCTCTTTGAATGGATGAAACTTTGAGTAAGAGCATTTGTGCACTGCTGGAGATTATTGTAGGAGCTTCCTGAATTAAGGCAATTAAGCATAAAACCTTTCTTTTAAGAAAACAAGTGTGGATTGATTTTTTTTATTTTTTTTTAAATTAGCCCTCTGTTGCCAAATTAATACACGTGGTAAGTAATTTTTTATGACTAAAAATTATCTGAATCTGTAAAAAATGTTCCTCTCTTGATGAGAAAGGAATTCAATGAATGTAAGCTGTCCTAGTTTAGTAGGTGATGTCATGAGAATGGAACAGTTGTGCATTAAAAAAAAAAAATAAATAAAACTAGGTGAAATGTCTTCAAGCCTTAACACAGAGATGAATTTAAAGAACACTGAAACTTTTGTTTTGTAAAGGGGTATTCCTTATCTGGTTAGAGCAATCTGTGTCCCTTTCTGACCAACAGATGGAGATAGTGAATCTGAGCTTTTCCATGACATCACCAATGTAAGGGCTGATGCTTACTGGAATCCTTTAGTATTTTCTACTCCAGCAGATAGTAAGAGTTGGTTGGTACTGTAAGTAGGTGAATAGACCTGGGGGTGGTTTGTGGCCTCTGCCCCAGGGATAGTTTATGGATCTTTTCATTCTTGGGGGTTCAGATCCCAGTGGAGCAAGGAGTACTGCTCAGTTTCCTGCCTCTCACTTCAGCCTACAGGCACTAGCTTACTGGACTAGTCAAAGAGGTCCCTGCATGGCCTCAGCCAACTTGGGAAAGAGATTCATAAAGTCAGTTGCATTGGTGGTTGTGGTTCTGTGATTAGGTGGGGGGATAAGGCCTCTGAGGCATAGTTCAGTAAATTTACCTTTTGGGAATGCCTTGTCTTTGAGAGAGACTTGGAGAAGTTTGGGGTAAAATGAAAAAGATGAAGCCTCAGCAATTGCCAGAGGACCAGCCATAGGCATTGGCTCATTCTGGGCCTAGCAAGTCATGACTTTGAAATTAGAAATTTCTTCAGAGTAGGAGGTTGAGCTGTGGCTCTGCTGCCCCCAAAGGTGTTAAGGAGCAGTCCTTGGACTCTCACTGGGTCCACATCCTCCAGTATAGTTCAGGTCAGCTTCTCGGTAGTTAGATTAGATGATATGCTGCACCTCTCTAAATGCTAGGGTGCCCTTATCATCTCAAACCAGTGGGTTCCAGAGGTGTTAAGTCAGGGTTATACCTTGGTATTTGGGAAGTCTTGATGCCTTCCTGGTTTCTCTTTGAAGAGAAGAGGGAAGAGATCCAGGCCATACTGTCATGCTTGTTAGACCTAAGGCTATGGAGCTAGTTCCCCTTTTGGGGAAGGGGCTGGACCAGCATTCTATTTACATCATGGTCCTATTCTAGACCACAAGGGAATGAACCTGGCCCTAAACGTCCCTCATTTCTGCATGGAAACCTTGAAGTGTTGTCATGGCAGTTAAACAAGATAAAGTTCTCGCTTCCTTGGATCTTGCCCAGTCTTTGCTCCTCTCCTGTGGAAGTCTCTTGCTGTAGGACCTCCCTTCCTCTTGGGACCTCTGGGCAGATATACTTCTTCCTGCCTGAGTCCAGCTCTCATGAGTCATCTGGTTTGCCTTCCTCTCATTAAGGTAGCTCAACACTGAGCTATAGAGTCCAGTGCATTCTGGGACCTGTAGTTCTTCCATTCTTGGGCTAATGCTCCATACTGCCAGTGAAATAGTAACTCTAGTGAGTGAGAACCCCTTACTTTCTCACATATTAACTGGTAGAGGGTTGCCTTCTCCGATGGGTCACGTTTTGAGCTCCATCGACCAGATGGATGTTGGCGTGTCAGGCATGAAACAGCCGAGAACAAGCACCCAACAACTATTGTTTTACGTACACAAGCTGTTGGCACTAGCAGTATTATGATCTGGGGAATGTTGCAGGAAGCAAAGGCTGGGGATAACAAGATACCTCTTCTAGGTCTCTTGAATGCATCATTTTGTCCTAGAGTAGTTTTGCAGTTCTTACCAACTGGATTCTCTCAGAATAAAAGGTTTGAAGAATGTTGGTTGCTGATAACTGAAACTCTGGTCTGTACAACATAGTCACTTTCTGGGATAAAATTTTATTTAAATCTGGGTGCATGGAAACTAAGAACCATTAATTTATACAGGAATGATACCAGTGTCTAAATTAAGAAGTGTTGTCTCTGAATGTGAGTGGAATGAGTCACCCAGTTAAACAGAAGCTTTTAAATTATGTTAATAAAGAGAAAGCTGATGCATTATTATTGCAAAATAACTGACACTGAAAAAGTGACAAAATACCCTTTACAAATAACTGTGAGCTTCTATTAATGTTGACCCTTTTTAAGTACTTGTGAAAATGCAAACCATTTTTTTGTCTGCATGTAAATGAGATCTATTTAGTAACCTTTGTACTATACAAAATGCATTAGGAAGTAGATTGGTAATATATCCTACAGTTAATGTATGGTAACTGTCTCATGTTAACAGTTAATATGGTAAAAACCACATAACTGTTAATGGTAGTCTTAAAAGATATTAACTGACTGCATCACATTATCTGGAATGCAGTTAATGCTCCAACAGTTAACACAAAAGGTTATACAGCTATTGTACAGTAATTTTGGCAGGTACATTTGGTAGCTTCAGTACAAGTTAGTAAATGGGCCCTTGAATGAGTAGCATTACAATATATTCATATCTAGTCATGTGCTGTTTCTAACTCAGTGTCTGGATTGTTAGAGAAACCCCGTGTCCCCTCATTCTATAACAAGTTGCCTAAATTACTCGTGGAATTCTGTGCAACTGCACAATGCAGAATTTCCG